>NC_054473.1:150685774-151000774 GCF_017639515.1 Carcharodon carcharias | reverse complement strand
GTCGTTTGAAAGCAGCGTGAAAGCAAATCAGGGAAAAAAAAACACATATTTTATGTTTTTATAGGTTTCAGTTTCAAAGAAGACCATCAGGCCAATCATTAACCCTGTGCATGGGGAAAGCTATTACTTACTCGCGGGGCACAAGGGGAAGGGAAATACTACCAAAATGGAAGCTGCCTTTTTTAACCTCTTTGCGCAATGGGAGCACACCTCCTGCTGGTCACTTCATGAACTAGTCAAAGGTCAGAGGTCAAGAAGGTCTCCATGGCCCAATTCCCTGTTCCACCGGCTGAAGGAATTTCTGTCATCAATTAACCATAATATGGAGGCACATAGGTGAAAAATCCTTCAATTCTGTCAGGCATTAGTGTTTTGGTGTCACTTTAAATTTTCAATAGGTATCACAGCGTGATACTGAATTTCATAAACTATTTCTTGCCTGCTGCAGAAACAGCTTATACGCATTACGCATATGGACAAGGAGCAAAGGTAACACTGGAAACTGATGGAAAAAAGCCAGCAGTTTCAATCATTATTTACTAGTGATTTTTGAAAGATGTGGAGACAGTCAGACCAGATCCTCACTGATGGCTTTCTTGAAATTGGCAATCCCACTATCCCTTTCTGATGGCTAGCAGTCAAAAAATCAAGATTCCATTGGACAACTGTCAGATTTGTTGTAAGATGCATAGTATAACTCCTTCATGTGTTTACTCCCTACAGAAGGCTCACATCTGATAGCTGTCAAAGTGTGAACTCCAGCATTTAGCAGAGCAGGCTGGAGCTGCAAATAAATCTGTCTGATTATTCTGAAGGATCTAAACTAAATTTGGTGCAATTGCTTGAAATTTAAAGACATGTAGAATAGGTGGACTTTATAGGAGTATCTTTAATGAAGTTGAGGGGGAGATTTTCAACTTTTTCCCAAAACAGGTGTGTACAAGGTGCCTGCATAACTCACCCGATGGCCTTAGCTGGAGGCATGAATCTTTTTCAGGATCAGCGTTTGGTTAAATTTGATGGGTGACCTGTCCAATTACCCTGTATCAGTTCCTGGTGGTTTGCACCTCTTCAAGGGAAGATCCAGCTCTCACTGTGGAACTGGGCTAAAGCCCGTTTTTGTATTGGATGCCAAAAAATATCAACTGGTAAAAATGCTGTGGGCTCACTGATGGTTCTCTGGAGGCTTTTATGAAGGAAGCAGGCAGGAGGAAGGAATGTCCTCTTTCCATCAGATGGGAGAAAAATGCTCCACCACATTGTCAGGGTTGGCTGAGCATGTCAGAATTTTTGTCTATTTGACCTGCAATCAGTGCAGAAACAAATTCAATGACCTGACCTGTGCTGCTAAGGTAGGATGTTTCTTCTAACTCCAATCAAACTATTTGACACTCACACACTCAGATATTCTGAACTCTTCAACATGCCACACACTAATGCACTCCCATTTCTCTTAAAGGAAAAACTTGCGCACAGTGCGAGGGGGAACAGAGGCACAGAGAAACTCTGTTGTTTCAAAAGTTGTCATCTGCTGAAAAAGTGCAGTTGATAGTGGATACTGGACGCTCCCTCAGCAGACTTAGACAAGTAAAGTAGGATGGAATAATGCCATTGGATATTTGGCTCTACATATCACATATCTGTTAACAATCCCAATTCACTCAAACTGTATCACAACCTAGTGTTTCATTGAGCAACCACTCTTCTGCAAGAACACATCACTGTCTCTAGCTACTATTATTTTTTCTATCTATTCTTGCCAGATACTGACAAAGACCCAAGCCCCATTGGCAGTAGTGGAGGAAGAAACTGCAACAAGCGAATGCATTGTCAACTCATTCTTACATTGCAAGCAACAGATCAGGAACTGGCACCCAGTTACCAGTGTCTCAGAGGGGTCAACACTGGGTGATTCACTGAGCATAAGTGTGTTCTGACAAGGGAAGGAAGAGAGGATGGTTTAGAACATAGCTTATCAGAGAATGAGTTCATTTCTTAGCCCTGCTGTAAGGGGTGGAAGATGATGGCTTCTAGTACCAAACCTTCAAAAGATGAATATTAGCTGTGCACTATGAACTGTCAGGGAGAGTGGATTCTCTGTCAAGGGAGCTGTGCAACATGTTGAATAGTGTCTAACACTCATGCATGATATTGAGTCACTGCAGTTATCATGGAGCCTATGGGCACCTCTATGCAGTGCGCAGTTAGACCCAGTAACTAGAGGCCATTAAAAACAGTGGTTGTATTTCTCAGAGATACTCATACTGCCACCATGCAGGATGTGCATTTTAACAATTCCACCTGTTCACTGAGCTTGAAGACTATCTGATAAGAGAGGCATTCTCACTGAGCCTAACCCTGTTCTCATTTGAGGTGTCCACATGCGTACTTGCCAAGGTCCCCAATGTCAGTTTAGGCCCCGTTAAAACTGGGCCCAGTTATTTCAAGTCTTCAACAGCTTAATCAGTGGGCCACTGGAGGCTGCCACAAAAGAAACATGGAATCTTATTTGTAATTTAATTTCTCCAGAGTCAGGAAGAGCAGCAGGTATCTTCTTGGTGACACATAGATACTGTGTGTAAACCTAGGCTCACCTGCACCCCAACCCCCACTCCGTGTTACCTACCCCTATCCTATGACCTACCAGCAAGCCAGCTTGAAACTGGACCCAGCTGGCAATCCTAAGACCATAGCTGGCAAGATGCATTAAGATGGCACAATGGCACCCCCAGCTCACTAGTTTCATGCAAATGAGGATTGAGGTCCAATTCCAATCTGGCCAATTTTTGCGATTGTGCCATTTTGCACCATGAACCATCACTACTTGAACTTCCTCCTCCAGTGACATTGGTAGAGCTATCTCACATTTTAATGGACAGGCCAATTGAAAGTACTGGGAAATGGTCAGATTATAAATTGTCCTGGCTTCCCAAATTTTGAATTACTTTTGTGTCTTCAGGTTCAGAGCTCTCATTTGATGCAAGTTCCTCATTTTCCAATGTAGGGTTAGATATTTTGGTTTCTGCATGGGGCTTTACCTTTGAACTACGGGCAGCATGAATACAATTCCCAAAACATATCAGGCTAGTATAGAGTTACCAGAATGAGATTTTTCTCCCCGAGTATGTGGACTGTTTAAGAGGAAAATGGAACACAGGAGCTTCTCACTGGGCCTCCAGAGGATTGATGTCCTATATCCAAAACACAACAGGCAAATCAGGCACCCTATACTACACCCTAACCTAACTTGGCTACCAAAAAACTGGGGTCATTACTGTTGTTTATTTTATACCTTAGATCTATGAAGAGAGATTCCAGTTTCTATGAGCAGAATGTTACGCTCGGTGTACAGGCTTGCACCCAACACGCCTGAATGCAAAATGATGCTTGATGACGTCCCAACATCATCGTGCAATCTTGCGATATTTCGTTCCGTGGGCGTGCGCCAGAGTTGGCAGCGTGCCCGCCGACAATTAAAAGGCCTATTAAGGCCATTAAGAAGCTAATTAAATTCAAATTTACGCTGCCTGTCCAGCCTAATGGTTGGCAGGCAGGCGAAAAGGCCAAGCAGTCTTTACATTTTTTAAGAAACTGCATCCACGAGTGGGATGAGGTTTCCTAAAGCAAATAAACATCAAATAAAAATTTTATTTTTGAATTAAAAACATATCCCACCTCATGCGACAGAGCCACATGAGGGGACATGTTTTATGACAATTTTTATTTCCTTTATTATTATTTTTAAACCATGCCTCAGGGAGATTGAAGCGCTCTCTTGCGCGTATGTGCAAAGATTGCACTAGGCCCGCTCGCCCTTTTCCCCCCACCCACCACTCGCATTCTACACTGAGTGGGCCTTAATTGGCCCACTAGCGTGAAATCACAGTGAACACTACAGCTACCTGTTCTCCCAAATAAATGCCAGAATGGTGAGTGACAATGAGGGAGAACTTCCACACCGCTTTTGGCATAATTTTAGCACATAATCAGGGCAAGTGACTTCCTTTGACAGCAAAATGGGACAAAAGCTCCGTTTGTTGACTTCCCAGCCTCTTCTTCACTGACTTTCCAGCCTCCTCTTCAAACTCCTCCAAATTTTCTTGTGTATTTTGGCTCTTTCCGCTGAGTCCCCAGTGACTTCATTTTAAAAAATTATAGTGAAGGGAAATGGCTTTTACTCTTGCAAAGCACTCAGGCTAAGTTAGACTGAGAATTATAAGGTGCGGCTGTTTTTGCCAGGTTCAGCTAAGGTGGATGGAAATGAGAAGTTCCTGAGCCTGGTGAATATGGAGAGTTTCATTAGCAATTTCCCCAGCTGAGAATTACTTCTTGTTGCATTCTGCTTTACTATTCTGGCTATATAGACCTGCACCTGCCTTTCACCGCATCTGAGAGTGCAGGATTACCAGGGGGAGTTATCACCAGCCCACAATGAGAGCTTCTCAGGAGCTCCCTATGGTATTCCCTATGGACATATCCTGTGTACACTAGTATCATTAAAGAGAAACAGCGCAGGATAGGAAAATGGAGAGTCAGGCAGGCAGCATTTAAAGAAGCTGCACCCCTTCTGGTATTGCCACCCATTAGATTGCACAGGTAATACAGGGAAACAACGCAGCAGGTTAGCATGTGGGGGGTGTGGCGGGGTGGGGGGTGGGGGGGTGGGGTGGTGGTGGAGGGGGGTGGCGGGTGGGCCGGTGGGGGCTTTGGGTGGTGGTGGTGGATTCAATTTCATGGAAAATTATGAAAAAACTGAAAAGAAAGGAGAGCCCAGGAGAGGCTATTAAAGTCTCCAGAACACAAAATAGGACAGAGTGTTTGGAAAGGGCTAGGAATCTAACTTCAAGCACATCAGATAAAAGGACAACAATGAGAAAGGGGACTGGAAATACAGGACTGAAGGTGTTGTATCTGAATGCACGCAGTATACGAAATTAGGTAAATGAGGTTGTGGCGCAGATTGAAATTGGCAGGTATGATGTGCTGGGCATTACAGAGACATGGCTGGAAGGCGATCAGGACTGGGAGCTAAATATCCAAGGATATACATCCTATCGAAAAGATAGGCAGGTTGGCAGAAGGGGTGGGGTTGCTTTATTAGTAAGAAATTAAATTAAATCGATAGCAAGAAATGATGTAGGGTCAGATGATATAGAATCTGTGTGGGTAGAGTTGAGGATCCGCAAAGGTAAAATAACCATAATGGGAGTTATGTACAGGCCTCCGAACAGTAGCCAGGACGTGGGACACAAGATACACCAGGAGATAGAAAAGGTGTGTAAGAAAGGCAAAGCTAGAATCAGATGTAATGGCATTACAGTTGAATAAAGGCAACTACAGAAGCATGAGGGAGGAGCTGGCCAGAATTGACTGGGAGATGAGCCTATCAGGAAAGACAGTGGAACAGCAATGGCAAGAGTTTCTGGGAGTAATTTGGGAGACACAGCAAAAATTCATCCCTAAGAAGAAGAAGCATACTAAAGGGAGGACGAGGCAACCATGGCTGACAAGGGAAGTCAGGGACAGCATAAAAGCTAAAGAGAAAGCATACAATGCGGCGAAGAGCAGTGGGAAGCCAGGGGATTGGGAAGCCTACAAAGACCAGCAGAGGACAACTAAAAAAGAAATAAGGAGGGAGAAGATTAAATATGAGGGTAAACTAGCCAGTAATATAAAAGAAGATTTCTAGAGGTTTTTTTAGATATATAAAGGGCAAGAGAGAGGCAAAAGTGGACATTGGGCCGCTGGAAAATGACGCTGGAGAAGTAGTAGTGGGGAACAAAGAAATGGCGGAGGAACTGAATAGGTACTTGGTGTCAGTCTTCACAGTGGAAGACATGAGTGACATCCCCAAAGTTCAAGAGAGTCGGGGGCAGAGGTGAGTATGGTGGCCATTACCAAGGAGAAGGTGCTAGGAAAACTGAGAGGTCTGAAGGTGGTTAATCACCTGGACCAGATGGATTACACCCCAGAGTTCTGAAGGAGATAGCTGAAGAGATAGTGGAGGCTTTAATGGTGATCTTTCAGGAATCACTGGAGTCAGGGAGGGTCCCAGAGGACTGGAAAATCGCTAATGTAACCCCCCTGTTTAAGAAGGGAGTGAGGCAAAAGACGGGAAATTACAGGCCGATTAGCCTGACCTCGGTCATTGGTAAGATTTTAGAGTCCGTTATTAAGGATGAGATTTCAGAATACTTGGAAGTGCATGGTAAAATCGGGCAGTCAGCATGGTTTCATCAAGGGGAGGTGATGCCTGACAAATCTGTTAGAATTCTTTGAGGAGGTAACGAGTAGGTTAGACAAAGGAGAGCCAATAGATGTTATCTACTTGGACTTCCAGAAGGCCTTTGACAAGGTGCCGCATAGGAAGCTGTTCAGTAAGATAAGAGCCCATGGTGTTAGAGGCAAGGTACTAGCATGGATAGAAGATTGGCTGTCTGGCAGGAGGCAGAGAGTGGGGATAAGGGAGTCCTTCTCAGGATCCTTTTCAGGTCCTTTTCAGGCAGCTGGTGACTAGTCAATTTCCACAGGGGTCAGTGTTGGGACCACAACTTTTCACTTTATACATTAATGATCTAGATGAAGAAACTGAGGGCATCCTGGCTAAGTTTGCAGATGATACAAAGATAGGTGGAGGGACAGGTAGTATTGAGGAGGCTGCAGAAGGATTTGAACAAGTTAGGAGAATGGGCAAAGAAGTGGCAGATGGAATATAACATGGGGAAGTGTGAGGTCATGCACTTTGGTAGGAAGAATAGAGGCATAGACTATTTTCTTAATGCGGACAGAATTCAGAAATCTGGAGAGGAAAGGGACTTGGGAATCCTAGTCCAGGATTCTCTTAAGGTTAACTTGCAAGTTGATGCGGTAGTTAGGAAGGCAAATGCAATGTTGGCATTTATTTCGAGAGGACTAGAATATAAAAGCAGGGATGTGCTGCTGGGGCTTTATAAGGCTCTGGTCAGACCACATTTAGAATATTGTGAGCAATTTTGGGCCCCATATCTCAGGAAGGATGTGCTGGCCCTGGAGAGGGTCCAGAGGAGGTTCACGAGAATGATCCCAGGAATGAAAGGCTTAACATATGAGGAACGTTTGAGGACTCTGGATCTATACTCGATGGAGTTTAGAAGGATGAGGGGGAATCTGATTGAAACTTACAGAATACTGAAAGGCCTGGATAGAGTGGACATGGGGAAGATGTTTCTATTAGTAGGAGAGACTAGGACCCGAGGGCATAGCCTCAGCGTAAAGGGAAGACCTTTTAGAACGGAGATGAGGAGAAACTTCTTTAGCCAGGGAGTGGTGAATCTATGGAATTCATTGCCACAGAAGGCTGTGGAGGCCAGGTCATTTAGTGTATTTAAGACTGAGATAGATAGGTTCTTGATTGGTAAGGGGATCAAAGGTTACGGGGAGAAGGCGGAAGAATGGGGTTGAGAAACCTATCAGCCATGATTGAATGGCAGAGCAGACTCGATGGGCCGAATGGCCTAATTTCTGCTCCTATGTCTTATGGTCTTATTACCAGTGCAATAGGGTCTTATTGCAGAGCTATTTTTGTGTGCTCCCCTAAAAGAGCAACTGTTTATGGGCCTGCAGAAATGGAAGCCTGTTCTTATCACTCTCGCTGTGTCTGTGAAGATGGCCATCACACTCAACTTTTATGGCTTAGGATCATTTCAGGCAGACACAGGGATCTTGGTGATATCAGTCAGGCTCCAGTATGGCCATACATTCATCAGATTATTGTTGAAACCAAGATAACTCAGAACATTTAGCATCAGAAAAGTGCAGTGGCGAGATAGGGAAATTGAGATTTTCAGGGTTACAGTTTCCAATCAATGACATCCACGTTGCTTTGTGAGCTCCTACAGGAAACTCCCTCTATTACTTGTTCAGGGGTTTCTGTTCCCTGAATATACAGATGATGCATGACCAAATGTAGAAGCTTCTCTACATCAATGCTGGAAGCTGTCATATGCGTCAAAATTCAACCTTCCCTGCAATAAGAAATAGGAGCATGAGTAGGCCATTTGGCCCATCCAGCCTGCTCCATCAATCGATAAGATCATGGCTGATCTGATTGTGGCCTTAACTACACTTTCTGCCTGTCCTTCCATAACCCTTAACTCTCTTGTTGATCAAAAATCTGTCTAACTCATCCTTGAATCAATTCAATGACCCAGCCTCTGCTACGGTTTGTGGAAGATAATTCCAAAGAGTAACAACCCTCTGAGAGAAGAAATTGCTCATCACTGTCACCTTAAATGGAAGACCCCTCACTTTTAAACTGAAACCCCCACGTTCTATATTCCTCCATGAGACCAATCATCCTCCCATCTATAACATCAACCCTGTCAAGCCCCCTCAAAATCTTATGTTTCAATAAAATCACCTCTTCTAAATTCCAATGAGTATAGGCCCTCTGTAGTTAAGAAAATCAGCTGCAAGATCTCAAGTATCTAACTTAAACTTCCTGAGTCAGACACTGGGCAGAGACCTGGACCTTGCTGGTATCTCACCCACCTCCCAATTAACGATGATGGGCACGTTCCTGAGACTGCAGGCCCAACCATAGGGCAGGAGGGCGCTGCTGCTACTTCTGCAGGATGATAACCTCCATCTTGAGGCACTCTTTGAAAAGATTCGAATTTTTTTAAAAAGAAACTCTCGCCACTGCTGCTAGGTGACCCTTGCAGACGCCCCGCAAATAGGCAGTTAATTATTCAAATAGACTACTCACGGCAGACGGGCTTCCCTGCTGAGGGTAAAACCTGGCAAGTGCCTAGAGTTGGCTTGCAACTGGTCAGCATGGTTGTGGTGGATCTTTGGTGCTGGGTGTGTGAAGCCTTCTGTTTTTACCTCCCCACAGGAGCAACATTGATCAAAAGCCGCAGCCGTGGTTGTCGGCCATCCTGTGGCAGGTTTTCCCCTCATAAAAGTGGCCTGGCCTGGCAGTTGCCGGTGAAGGCCCCCTTCAGAAAGATTGCCCGGAGGCAGGAACACATAGGACCACTGACCCAATGCTAGGATATTTTGATTTTCTCCCAGTCCCACCTTCAAACCCGTCCCCGTGGGACCTGGAAGATTCCACCTGCGTGCCTCAGTGAGAATTCTTCAGTCTGATTGGTTGAGGAGATACTAAGTTGATTGCCCTGTTCACACAGATCCTAGATTCCAAGTACAGTGTCCCATGCTGTTTTGCATTTCTAATCACAGCGAGTCCCAGTGCAAAACCCCATAGAAAGTCTGTGGACATGTTTAAGTTGAAGGAATTGCTGGTACTGTTCATTCACCACTGATAACAAATTCCGGTCTAACATCCCTTACCTACCTGATGCTCCCCAATTCTGCTGCTGCAATCTCCAGCTCGAGTTTGCTTCTTAAAGACTCTTCTGTGCCTGCAACAGATTAAAAAAGAACGCCTTGCATTTAAATAGCACCATTCACAGCCTCAGGTTGCCCCAGAGCACTTTATAGGCAATGAAGCACTTTAGAAATGTAATGTTGAAAATGTGACGGCTAATTAATGCACAGAAAACTCCCACAAACAGCAAGGTGATAATAATCTGTTTTTTTATGGCATTTATGAGGGATAAATATCAGCAAGAACGCCAGGGAGAAAACCCTGCTCTTCTTGAAAATAGGTTACACCCCGTGGGAAGGCAGACAAGACTTTTGTTCAACCTTTCATTTGAAAGGCAGCACATCAGACAGAGCAGTACTCCCCAAGTACTGCAATGGAGAGTCAGCTTGGGTTCTCAAGGACTGGATTTTACCAAATGAGTTAACAGCCCTTTGCAGGGGTCATTTGTGGGTCACATGGTCACACATGCAATTAGAGTCCAGCCAGCGGGCAGCTGGCCAATTACAGTTGGTGGGTGGGAGCCATGTTTAAAAACCAATCTGCAGCTTTCATATAGGCTGCACTCAGAGAGGGTGGAGCAGTGGGTATAACAATTGAATGAGCCTGTGCAGGGACACTGGAGTCAGAGAAATGCTGGCTCCATGTTTAAACGCCACATCTCTGGAGGTGCTCCTGCAGCCGGTGACAGAACAGAGAGAGAGGTTCTGTTCCCAGTGAAGGGAGGAAGACGCTAGCTAGCCTCATGAAGAAGTAAAGCAGGACATGGTCAAGGAAGTCAGCAGTGGGGGATGGTCGCATGAACATGTGTGCAGTGCTGGAAGTGATTCAATGACCTTGTGAAGCCTGGCATGGTGAGAGGCATTTGTGATGGCAAAGTAGCAGCCCTGCAAGCCTCACATGATGCTCCTGAGAGGCAAAGTGGCTGATCCATGCATAGGGAATGACCAATGAATGAGCACTGTGCACAGTGAGCCACAGAAAGCATGGTCAGTCCGATTGCTGCAATGACAAAACTGAATAGTTACTTGCAACTGATATCCACATGACATGATTTTGGACGTTTAAGTGGCACAGACTGATAAGCACAGCTGGACCACGAGACAGGCATGACTGTGGGTGCGATTTTCTGGTCCAGCCAGCAGTGGGAATTGTCACGAGTGGGATTGAACAACTTGGAGAGAAACCAAAAGTTGACTCTTGGTCGCTCTCCAAATGTTTCCGTCCTGTCCAGGACGATGGCCGCCACTGGCGGGACCGGAGAATCCTGGCCTGTGTATTTCTGTCATGGCAGGAGAAGCAAGCTCATAATGAAGCAAGTGGAGATACATGGGAGTTGGTATGCCCTTCGTTGCTCTAATAATGCAGTTGGAGGGGGAAGCGATCGAGATTGGATGGTTTGCAGCAGGGTAGCCTATTGTAGAGGGTACGTCAGGTGTGGAGCCCACAGGGAATAACTAAAGCGATGGTCGAGGCACCAAATCTGTTGAGCATTAGCACTGGCCCCTCTGTGGCCCTTGATGAGCTCAGGAAGTTCCAGCTCAAGGTCAACAGGAAGATGTGCGTGGGTGCGGATGTAGTTAACAGCACTCTTGTCTCTCCCGCAGGACCAGGAGTGGATAACATGCTGCCAATGCCATCAGACCCACATGAGACATCAGAGAAGGTGGAACCGTCATCTGATCAATCCAGCACAGATACTGTCATGCCAGTGGGCATTAGCGGGCATTTAACATGGTTAGCACCAGTTGGTGAGTACAGGAACCATGGAGCCATTCCCCTTTAAAGTTTTGAGGATGGGCCCAGCAATTCTCAGCTTCACACAGATGCTGAGCCCCCTGAGTTCTCACTGAAGTGGCAGATACTGGAACAGCAATGTGAAATGTTTTCAAGAGGCTGTTCACTCCCATGGGCAGACGATGGAGAAATCCTTCAATGCCAAGAGCAGGATTTTCCCTTTGTTGGGCGGGCGAATGGTCCTGGGAGTGGCCGTGAAACAGACCGCTGCCCGCGATTGGGCCTCGACCACAATTTCATGCTGGCGGTCCAATTAAAGCCTGCCTAGCGTGAAAAAGGCTCTGCAGTGGCTGGGAAGGGCCGTGCACGGGAGGGGGCCTGTCAGCTGCCGGGTCCAATGGTGACCTGGCGGCTGGTTTAACAGCAGACTAGGCAATCCCTGAACGTTCCCTGAGCCGGCACAATGGACCTGAGTGCAGCTGGACATGGCAGGCAGGAGGGCAGGTCGGGTTGGCACTTGGCCTCCCGCTTCTTTGATGAGTGACTTGCCATCCTCCTGGAGGAGGTGGCAGCCAGGAGGGACACCCTTGTCCCCAGGGATGGGAGGAGGAGGCCACCGCACCTCACCGAGAGGGCATGGGAGGAGATGACAGTGCTGGTCTGCAGCCGTGATGTAATGCGGCGCTCCTGGGTGCAGTGATGGAAGCATTTCAATGACCTGCTGCACTCAGGAAGGGTGAGTACCATGTTGGCATGGGTCAGTATGCAGAAGTGCTAAGGTGTGGCTGTCCCCCTGTGAACCTCTGGGGGAGTCTGAGTGCCAACTATCAGTGACGCTGGAGCTGGCCAAGAAGGTGAGCCATGGCTCCTTGGACTGAATGCCTTGTAATCAATGCTCCTCTGTTCTTTCAGGAGAAGGTTGCCCACTACAATATAGAAAGGTTGCGGACTAGCAGAAACCCTGCTAGCCTCCTATTCTTTTTTAGGTATGAGCAAGAAGCCCTGGAGCTTCATGGCTGGTATTCCCCATGTGCAACCAGGCGTGGAGAGGAGGGGGTGCCAGACTAAGGTAAGAGCGCAGTGCACAGGAGTGAGTGTTTCGGCTTGTGCAACCATTCTAGTGTAGTCTTTTCATTGATGTGAGCCTCGAACCTGGAGACTCCATTGATCATTAGAAGACAATGGCACCATGATGCAGATCTCTGTTGTCTCACCAGGGTACCTGGGATGCACAGTGACATTGTGATGACTTTAACTAATGACATGTCCTTCTTCTCCCTTTTAGGTTCACCAGCAGGCATTCGCTCTCCAGCTGCGTCACACCCACTCTCTGAACCAGTGCAGATACCAGCACCTCAGTGGGCATTAGAGAGGCGACTAATATATCGGTGTACATTGGTGCGGGCACATCACAATTGCTTGAGGTGTAGGCAGAGGCAGAGAGTGCCCAGGGTGCTGGCAGCTGGAGGACTGCTGGGGACCAGGACAATGCTCAGTCGAAGGCTGATGATGAGCCTCTGGAGTCGTCCATTAAGTGGCACTGCTGGATGTCCAGTAAGATGTGCGGGAGGATCTCATGAGGGTCTGCGAGCCATAGTCCCCATGATGAAGGAGTCCATTCGAAGTGTGAGCACAGCATTAACTGTCATGGCCCAGCGCACTGCCTCCTCCATTCCTCACATTGGCGCATGAGCTGCCTGTCATCTCTGTGGGCTCCTCTCAGGGCGTTTTGGATGATGGCAGCAGCTCCCTTGCCCCTCCGCCAGTGACCGTGGCATCTGATGAGGCTGCGGCAACTGTGGAGATGCCAACTGTGGCACTGTCCGCTCCCTCCCAGGCAAGGCCAGCACAGGCTCCACTGGCCAGAGGCCGATCGCCAAGGTCATCAAGGCTGACAAGACAGCGGTGTCAGTAGGCTGTCTCCAATGCTGCTGCCAGTGAGGGGGAGCACCAAGACGTAGCACCTGTAAACGTAATTTAAAGGCACCATGAGCACAATAGGGACAGGTCAAGGGTAATTTTATGTTCATTTTTGTTAACTTTATGTATACTGATCCGATGTTCAGAAATGTTTCTGTTAAGAGTAATGAATCTTCGGAAAGACATAAATTGTGTTTTTATCTTCATGGCTTGAGTATGCTTCACTTTTTTATTTCATTGGTGCAGGGAACACCAGTGTGTAATGCTAGATGTCGGTGGCTCTGAACTTTATTGCACAGGCACTGAGTGTTCTTTGTGTTCAAATGAAAGGGTCCTTTCAGACATCTGGGATGGAGGAGGCAGCCCTGGCATGAGTTTGAAGCTGATTTTTTGTAACCTAGCTGAAGGAGTGTTGGGTCAAGGTGTCCCTGGTGTTACTGCCTTCCTGGGGGTTACCGAGGTCTGGCTGCACGCCCTCAGCGTTCTCCTCACCATGCTCATCTTCAGATTCACTACTGGACTCATCATCTGTGGCCTGTGCAGCTGCCTCAAGATCCTCTTCCTCCAGTGGGTACCCCCTTGGCAGTGCCAGATTGTGGACAGTGCAGCATGTGACCACGATCAGTGACACCCACTCTCGGGGGTATTGTAGTGCACCCCCTGAATGGTCCAGGCATCGGAAGCGCATCTTGAGAAGACCTATGGTTCTTTCTACCGCCGCCCTTGTGGAGGCATGACTCGTAGTGTAACGCTTCTCTGCCTCTGTTCTTGAGTTGCAGAGAGGCGTCATGAGCCACCTGTTCAATGGATAGCCCTTATCACCCAGCAGCCATCCATCCAGTCGGGCAGGAGCACTGAAGAACCCCGGCACCTGGGAGTGTCTGAGGATGTACCCGTCATGGGAGCTGCCTGGGTACCTTGCACAGACTTGCAGAATCTGCATCCTATGGTCACACACTATCTGCACGTTTATGGAATGGAATCACTTCCTGTTGATGAAGGCACCCGGCTGACCCGTTGGTGCCTTGATGACCACATGGGTGCAGTTGATGTCACCCTGGACATGAGGGAACCCTACAATCGCTGCAAAGCCTCTGGTTCACTCAGCCTGGCTGGCCTCTTTCATAACAGTAAAGAATAAAGGTCAGTACCGCCTGAACAAAGCTTTTGTCATCAGCTTTACGCAACTATGCACAGCTGTTTGGGAGACCCCACAAAGATCCCCCAATGAGCCCTGGAAAGAGCCAGAGGCATAAAAACTGAGGGCCACTGTGATCTTCAGAGCCACTGGCATAGGATGTCCACCCACACAGTCAGAGCTGATCTCAGGCCCGATCATATTGCAAATTGAGTTTACTTGTGAGACAGAGCCTCCTTCAGCATTGCACCTCAGATATACTGAGGTAGCTGCATCGCTGCCTGGCAGCAGGATGGTGGTGTCTTCTGCGGCCCTTTCCACCTTGGACTTCCTGTTGGCCTTGCGCCCCTTGTGCCTGCGCCTCTCCTCCCACAGGTCCCTCCCCTGGATGCTGCATGGGGTCACCTGGCCTCCTCCCCCTTCTGCCCCTTTCTTCCTCCTCAGAAGAGGTACCTCCACAATCCCCATTACCAGGGTAAGGGAAGGCTGTCTGATATCTGGAAGTGTTCACATGGTCTGAATCCTCAGGTGGCCTGGCTGACAGCAATGAGTCCTGAAATGAAGCCTGGAAATGCTAACAATGAAGCCCTGAATAGAGATGAAGCTGCCAAGTACCAATAAGCAACCAGCTGCAAACTATCTCCAAAACTCCTCACTACTCAATGCTGCTGATCCTTTTTATCCTGCTCTTGGATGAAGTTTGTGAAAATGTTGGCTGGCCGCCTGCCAGTTTTCCCCGTGCGACGAGCTGGAAATCACACGGGCAAGGAAAATCCGCATTCACTTGGGCTCTTAAGGGCCTTAAGTAGCCGCTTAATTAAAGGCGGGTGCTGCTCTGGTACCCGCGCATGCCTCCTGAGCGAAATATCACGCGAGTACGCAATGATGTCAGATCGCTCACCCAATGTCATCCCGTACTATTTTACTCCCGTTCAGGTCGGGCACGTGCCCATCCGTGGGACAAAAAATTCTGCCGCCTGAGTAATGCCATGTCTCTGGAGTGGAGTGCATGGCCTCTTCCACTGAGTGGCAACCCTCATTGTGAGTCACCTGCAACAGACCACCCAGTGCATCCAGGAGGTTTGCATAAGCCTCCATGGTATACTCTCATTTATGAGGTGCGATGGGTAGGCGAGATGACCTAGAGACATGGGGACCTATTGTCAGGCGTTGTCCCACTCCAGGTAAGCAGGGGAGTGCAGCTAGGCCTTGAAAGAATGTAGGTCCTTATTTGTGAAGGCTATAAGACTCTTCTCAAGGCACTCCTTACATTGATGGTAGAGCTTCGGCTCTTTTGATAGGAATGAGACTGCTGCATGTATTCCTGAGGACAGAGGCTGCCCCTGCACAGATGCAGGTAGTACATCCTGTGTTGGGCCCCTCTAGGGCTCAGCCATCCAGAGTCCATCCTTTACAGGCATCTCATGCATGGGACCTGCAAAGCCAGCAGCCTTCACCCATCTCAGCTACAGCCACAAGGAAAGCAGAGGAGCAGCTGAAAATTTCACATAAGGGCACCTAGTAGCACTTGGGGTGTCACTGGGTGATATGTGTTTGCTGGATGCCACTGTGACATTGCTTTGTGAACTTCAAAATTTGGTGAAATGCATCCTTTGACGGCTTGTCTATTTATTTCTACTCCAATGGGTCATTATGAGATGATGGGGCATTGAGATGAAAGGTTTGAAATGGTGGATGCTGAATGTAGGCCAGTGGTGAGTGGAGGACCTGGAATAGTCTCATGACAAGGCCAGTAACCTGCTTAGGACATTTCATGAAAGGTTACCATGGCTACCACCCTATTTCCTGTTCACTGATGTTACAGGGAATCTGAAGAAAACTGCGCATGGATGAGGGAGTCACATGTCTCGCTGGCACACATATCAATGACCATGGCCATCAGTCTCATAAGTGCATAGCCATTGGCTGCCAGGTGCCAATGCCCATGCCCCTCATCTTCCTCAGAGTCGGAGGCAGACCTCTCAATGTGGTCATCCATCTCCAAAGCAATTACCCTGTTGGATAGGGCGCAGCAATTCAGGTGACCTTAATGGGACATATTGGAGAGCTGCCCCAGATCTATCTAAGGATCATTCTGCATTTTTAGCAATCCAACTGCCTGTTTTCTGGTCACCCTTGCAGTCACATGGCAGCAGTTATAGGTCTCCTCTGTACCTGTGTTGAAGTTCCTAACTGGTATAAGCAGCCATATATTTATACCTTTTGTCACTCAGGACCCTGCCATGAAGGCATTCAGGTGGACTGAAGAATTGAGGCACTTGGGTTTACCTCATGATGTACCAGTCACAGCAGCTTCCCGAGAATCTTGCACATGCTTAGAGGATTCTTTTCTTACACTTCTAAACTATAACTTGTACGTTAACCAGTTGATGAACTTGTTTTTAAAAAGTAGTTTGTTTTATAATAGATCTGTTATTTCTTTGTATTTACCAAAAGAAGCCTGTTTAGAGCATTTTCTGTTGGTCACAGTCAATTTGAACAATGAGCAAGTCAAACTCCTTCCTGCTAATTAATGTATGTGGCTGATCTGAGGAAGCCTTAATAGGCACATACATGGGGTCTATAACCCCTGGACTTCAGGAAATCCTGCCATGGCCTCGAATCCAATTTCTGTCTCCACCTGACTAGCCTAATCGGTGTGAAACCTGATGTATTGCCCTGCCCTCTGTACATGGCATCTGCCGCCTGCTTGATGCAGTGGTGAGCCACTGACTGAGAGATCCTGAAAATGTTTCCAGTTGATCCCTGAATCAAGCCTGATGAGAGTGCTATTCGCTGTCATCTTCAGTGCCACAGGCAATGGGTGTCGAGTGGGTAGCACTGCAGCAACTTGCCAAGGCTCCTTTGACATCACCTTCCAAACCCACACCTCTACCACCTCAAAGGACAAGGGCACCAGATGCATGGGAGCACCACCACCTGCAAGCTCCCCAGCCAAGCCACACACTATCCTCACTTGGAACTATATTACCATTCCTTTACTGTTGTTGGGTCCAAATCCCTGGAACTCCCTTCCTAACAGAACTGTGGCTTTACCTACATCACATGGACTGTAACAGTTCAAGAGGGCGGCTCATCACCACTATCTCAAGAGCAACTAGGGATGGGTCATAACTGCTGGCCCTGCCAGTGACACCCACATCCCATGAATGAATAAAAACAATGTGGCCCCAATTCCTCCTCCAGCATTATGCATAGGTCAGCAACAGCCTGTTTTGTCAGATGCTAGTGGCCTGACATCTCCATGCTAAACCTTTGTATACTCTTTGAGGTGGATAACACCTTATTTGAACATTGACCTGCCTTAGTACCCCCATGCACCCTCCCAGCGTGCTATCGCAGCGTCATATCTCTGCTGCTGTCTCTGCCCATTTGATTGAAACTATTCTTTCACGGGATGTGGGCATTGTTGGCAAGGCCAGCATTTGTTACCCATCCCTAATTGCACTTGAGAAGGTAGTGATGAGCCCCCTTTTTGAACGCTGTAGTCCATCTGGCGTACATACACTCACAGTGCTGCTGGGAAGGGAGTTCCAGGATTTTGACCCAGCGACAGTGAAGGAATGGCGATATAATTCCAAGTCAGCATGGTGTGTGGTTGGAAGGGGACTAGCAGGTGGTGGTGTTCCCATATGTCTGCTGCCCTTGTCCTTCTAAATGAGTTGATGCAGTGCATCTTATAGATGGTACACACTGCTGCCAGTGTGCAGTGATGGTGATGGGAACGAATGTTTAAGGAAGTGAATGGGATGGCAATCCAGCAGGCTGCTTTGTCCTGGATGGTGTTGAGCTTCTTGAGTACTGTTGGAGCCACGCTTATTCAGGCAAGTGGACAGTTTTGCCCATTCACTTGACCTATCATTTTCTCTTTGTATTGTTATGCTCCTATCTATGCTGTTTAGAATGCCAGCTATCTTGGTGTCATCAGAAAATTTGGATATGTGACTTTCTACCTTATCCTCTAAGTTAATAAATATGACTAGTTGAGGCTTGACATAGAAACTTGCAGAACACCACTAGCCACAACTGCCAATTTGAATACTCCTTACTCTCTGCCTCTTCTCATCCAGTCAATTTCCTAACCAAGTCAATAATTTGCCTTCAATTCCATAAGCCTCAATTTTAACTAACAGTCTCTTATGAGAGACTTTAGCTAATAACTTCTGGAAGTTGATATAAATCACATCTATAGACATTCCCCTGACCACTACCTTAGTCACCTCTTCAAAAAAAATTAATCAGATCCTTTAGGCATGACCTAACCTTTACAAATCTATACTGTCTCTCTCTGATCAGTGGAAATCAGCACAATGTGCTCAGTCCCCCCAACATTAATTATCGACTTTAGTCGTTAGCATCCTTCCATCTGTGAGAGATGACGGACATGCAGCAAATCAAATGCGTTGGTGATGGGGTGGCTTCATATGGTGCACTTTTGCTGATGGTTAAAGGGATCAATCCACGAGAGGCAGATTCTGCCAAAAGTGACACATTTTAAATGGTTATCAGGTGTTGTTACGGGTCGTTGTTTTCGGTGTTGATGACTGTTGCCATTGATCATCATGGTGGTGCATGTCAGATGACCTGTGATGTTGCTATTTTCCTCTGTTGTCAGCTAATGCCTCCCAAATATGTGAATCAATGTTTAGGCCCTTCATGTCACACTTATAAGTATCCTTGAAGCGGAGCTTTAAGCATCCTGACAGTGAGATTGCTGCCCTATAATTAATCCTGGAGGATCTATCAATTTCTGTATGTTTGAGGTTAATTTGAGTAGGGAGAACTTAATTCCAAGTCTTAAGGAAAAGTGATAATACCAAAAATGAACACATCCTATCAATTAAATACTGCAGACCGTCAAAATGGTCATTTATCTATTATTTAGAAAACAAAGGAGTTCAAACTATTTTTAGTTCATTATCATTCTCGGTTGGAAAGGTCCTTCATTGTTTCAGAATATTTGGAAATAATGGACAAAATTTTACATCATAGTCCCTGCCGCAACCACGGGATTATTTTCTGGTGTGGAACCCAACTCTTTGCATAGTGCACCCAGCTGTTTATCATAGCAAACCAATTGACTTCTCACCTCCGGGCTCCCTGGTCAATTAGGGGAGTGGGGTGGAATGATACAGTCATTCTGTCAAAGGAATGATTTGTGATTAAAGGGACCATGGCATGTATTAGAGAAACTCACCAGCACTTGGATTTTTCATGCTGCAGCAGGGGTGGAAGAGGACAACCTCTCCAACTAAGCAGACATGGATGGAAGTGGCCGAGGAAGTCAGCAGCAGGTGTGTACTCCCTCTAATCTGGACACAGTGCAGCAAGAGGATCCAGGACCTCAGGAGGGCATGACAGGTGAGTGGCACAACACTTGTAGGTGCTAAGCCCAAGCATTCTCCTCACAGCATGCCTCAGGGGAACACGCCTTATAGCCCCACTCATTTGCCTCCCTGCAGGCACCTCATATCCCCATCTGATAAGCAAACACTCAAATTCACCCTCAGGTTGTTGTCTTCTCACACCCAACAGTCAACCTCCATTAATGTTGTCATTCACTTCACTCCAAACACTCACACCTCTCTGCTTTCTAACTTTTCAGGAGAAGACAGCACATAACTTGGTGAGAGGCAGAGACTGGGGTTGTGGGTGGCTCCAGTGACTGGCACCTTGTCAGCCATTGGCAATGCATGCCCCCCTGGCCCACTGGGAAGGAGGTCTTGTTCCAGGTTTTTCCAGATGTCAGCTGGGACTTGTCATGAATGCCTGAGACACTGGTGCTCAGTCATGTCAAAAGAGATGACCCTCTGCCTGTAGGCCCCCTATTGGGAGACTTGACTCCTTCCAGCTCGATCTTGTTGCCCATCCCCTCCTCCCCGTGGAAGGGCATGGGTTGAGGAGAAGGCAGCTGTTCTGCTGCTCATGTTGCTCCTGCTGTTGCTGGAGCAGTTGGTGTTGGTGTGGCCTTTGCTTTTGACACTCATCAGAGGTGGAAGGTGGAGCTGCATGAGCTGCTCCTATGCTGGCAGCAGGATTGTGCCACTGCAAGTGAATGAGGTGGTAGATAGGTGAAGTACCTTCCAGGAAGTACAATCACCTGTGAAGCCGTGAAAGCACTCTTTGAGAGAAAAAGGTGTTTTGAACAGCAGTCTCTCAATGGCCATGGCTGGAGCTCTTCAGTGTAACTGATCAAAGTCTTCCCAGCTTGTTAATTTCACTGAGGAAGCTCTTAGTATGAACATATGAATTAGGAGCAGGAGTAGGCCATTCAGCCCCTCAAGCCTGCTCCACCATTCAATAAGATCTTGGTTGATTTGATTTTAACCTCATATACCTGCCCACCCCCGATAGCCTTTCATCCCCTTGCTTATCAAGAATCTATCTGCCTCTGCCTTTTGAGGAAGAGAATTCCTGCTGTGCATTCACATCAATGACCCTGGGAGTTGCCCTCAGGTCAAAAAACAGGTTTCCTTTTCTGCACTCACCTCAATGGTCCTGCGTGTTGCTGACAGGCCATAAAACAGGTTTTGGACTGGAAATTTCAGGATTCAGGGCTAACACACCTCACAATTGGCTTCTGAATAATCTCAATACTTACAGACTTTTACTTACCTGATAGATCCAAGGAGGTTCCTGCTTGCCTTCATTACCACCCTGGAGAAAGCTGGAAGAGGGTGGGATCACACTGGCAGACTGACCTGATGTCAATTCCTGGGACCTTCCCACCCCATTCACCCTGAAACTGCTTCCAATAAGTTGAAAAAACATTACTCAATTTGTTTCACAAAACTGGATAAGATTTGTACTGCTCTAATGGTTGTAGTTTTAACAAGTTGTTGGCCCAAAATTGGATTATGCATGAATTAAGAAATAATCCGAGCGGCGCATGCCTAATGTGGCTGCTGGTAGGACCATGCAATTCTGATTGGCCAGCCTCATTAACTTACCATCACAGACTATAGACACAGTCATGATTCCAAATGTAGCTAACAGTCTTGTCAAGTGCTGAGAATACTGACCATTATATGAACAGTGTGCTCTACTGTCAGTCAGACATGAAGTTTGGAAAGGGGGGCCTCAAACAGACCTTATGCAAAAGCTAACACCCATTTGACCCAAGATGTCCATAAGGGAACCATAGTCACCATTCCTTTGTCAGTGACTTCACCCCTTCCTTGGACATTAACTCAGGCTCAGTCAGGTTTCAAATAACTCATTGCATGCATTCATCCTGACCTAATTCTCCATCACCAAAATCTTTATCCACGCTTTTGTCACTTCTGCGCTAATTCTTCCAGTGACACTATTACCTCTCATTATCCAACATTTATAAACTCCAACTCATCCAAAGCTCTGCCATCTCCACCCTGTCTCATGAAATCCTACCTGCCCATCACTTCAGAACTCACTGAGGTGTCTTCCACTAATTGAAGGTAAGCTTTTTTGCCTTCAACTTCAAATCTATGCATCATCAAGAGCCACCTGAACCTGTAACCTCCTACAGATTTTTATCCTTTTCTGATCCCTTAGATCCTCCAATTCTGGCTCTCTCTGCACTGCACCTTGTCTTTACCCACTTTTAGTGAAATAGCATTCAGCTGTTCTGTCCAAATTTCTCAGGAACTCCGTCCCTAAACTCTTCCATCTCTACTTTTCTTAGCAGCTTTAGAAATCTTCCAAAGCTCCTCTTTATAGTTACGTTTCCAAATTCTCCCCCCACCACCACCTCCACCACACCCCACCATGGATCAGTATGTAGTCTTTGAATTTTTGCCTTCTGTAAAGCACTTTAGAATTTTTTCTAGATTAAATTGCTATATAATTGTAAGGTGTTCAAATTGTTCTCCTTCAGTTCTCACTCTTCCATTTCTTACTGTTTACACTCCCTCCCTTTAACTCTTGCTCTTTATCACCCTCTTCCTTTGCCACTGAAATGAAACAGCAACAGGACACAGCTGCATAATTTTACTCTCCTGTTTCATCCATAAAGTGCAAGGGATTATTGATAGCAACTCCTCCTCTGCCATCACCAGTTGCACTTTCTCCCTGCTGCACTGTAACTCATTTAATGCTACCACCTCAGGCTCCTTATCTATATCCTTTGAGGTGTATGTAGCTTTGCTGGTGCTTGCAATTGATCATGAGAGGGATATGGGGCATTTGTGGTGCTGCCTTGCCATGGTCCAGTTACATGCTGGTCAGCTGTTCACTAAAACTGTAATGACAGGGAAGTAACAACTTTTAGAAACTATCTACATCACATACCTTCAAACAGAACTTGCATTGCTACTAATTGTGTGGATGCAAATGTCAATTTGGTAATGTGTGTAGAGTGATATAGAAGACCTGGATGGCATTAACTCTGAGCTTCGCTTTGTGTCTTTGGTTTCCATTATATGTAAAGATATCAAGAGTGGGTTCTAATATGAGATTTGAAAGCTTGTGAATTCCAAACCCTTTCCCAGTTCAGGTATGTTCTCTTATTTATTAACTTTGCTATAAACATTCAAGAAACCTTGGGATTACACAAAATATAGCATAAATATATCTGCCCCTATTATGCCAGGAACTGTGCTGAATATTCCGTATACCTTCTACATTTCCTAGACTCTCTATACATGTAAAGTGATCTCAGTAAGTCAGCCCTACAATTTGACTGGCTGCCAATTACAAGACCTGGTGCAACAGCTCCAATGGCAGGTGGCACTGGTACCGAATGAAAACTCTCATTCACAGGATTGCAGACCAATGCTGAAACAAGTTAATTGACCTCACCGGGAAAGGTAAGGTAAAACTATAATCCCTTTTTTTTGGCTAGCACATTCTTCATCCTCTTAAAGGAACATTTACCTAATTAACTTTTTGCATCGCCATCTGTTTACAGGGGTTCTAACTTGAAGTCTTGCCCATCTCCATCAATGGTATTTACTTATATTTACAACTCTAAAACCCCTTTCTCCACCTATATAAGCTGATAACTTCACATCTCTTACTTCAGCTCTTTGGATCACATTGCACACACTTCCCAACATATAGGCTTCCCCTCATTTGTGCAAAATTGGTGCAAAATATCCATGAGCAGCAGGCAACTGGAGTGGGCATCCCCAACATAAACCACCTCATGTCCTATGATGAAAAGGCCATGGGATTCATGCAGAGACACTCTTCTGTAGTTTAAGGAGATGGTAAGGTAGGGGGCTATTACCAGTGCTAATTAGTGATTGAACATTGAAGTTGTTATCCCGGCATCCCTGTAAAGCACCATTCAGACACAAGTTCCCACTGCCTGTGCATCTTTTTCGTTCCAAGGTGTTAATGCTCAGCCATTCTTGGCCTCTGCCCTCCTTTCTTTTTGATCCATCACACCAACTATGTTCACAAGAGAAGGAATATGATGACAAGGAGAAAGAACATTAATACCTCCTTGTGAACTATGATGATGATTAGGAAGGTGAGGAGTACAATGATGAAGCTGGAGTTGAAGAATATAATTTGGATTCAAGCACACCCATGACTTCATGAAAAGATCTCTCACTCATGTTCCTCAAGATATTTCCTCTTTTTTATTTCTCTTGGGCATTATTAAAGTTTGCACTGTAGTGAATTTCCTTTTGTATTATTGTATATTCTTTCCAAAATGAGGGCCCAAGCCACAGTGGCAGCTGAATTTCTTTCTTATCATTGTACGTTGTTTGAAGTAGTCCTCTTACCCACAACAGCCATCCGCTAGCAAGCTAGAGAAGGTGTTTACTGAAGAGGTATTAGGCGAAGCATGTTGTCAAGTTACAAGGAACAGATGGAGGAGGCAGGAGAGGAAAAGTACAGATCTGACCAAGTTTAAAGTCTATGTTGGTTCCATGATGGAGGGGGATTGGAATATGGCTGAGTCTGTCTTCAGATGTAGATTGGTGCAGGACGATAAGACCTTCAATGTTCACTTTGAGAAGCATATAGCAACTGTCTCAGAATATGCAAGAGAGCACCTAGGACTTTACTGTGGTACTGAGGATGAATTTACTCAAACAGAATTCCATGGAATTAATTACATCTATATGGTCATCTAAGAGGAGCCTTAAAGCAAAAGGGACCAATTGCAGATGAATGTTCATTCATGAACATCATGACTAACATCAAAATACTGGACTCCATATTGCCAGACAGGAAGTGATGGAAAATCATTTTGCTATGTTTATTAATCCATTTGGAGCTGCACATGCTTATTTAGTCTGAGCTGGGTGGATTTAGGTATACATTTATCCTACATGCTTAAAAGCTATGCTTTTGTTGTATTTGTTCTCTACTGATGTTTTGTTGAATGCAGTAATCTTCCCAACCAAATTGCTTAAGTTACTTCCCCATTTCTTTGAAATTAGCCATTTTAAAGTTATATGTTCAGCTCCTGGTCTTTGGTATTTCAGAATCTTAGATCATTTTGTGGTCACACTCTCCCAAGGGTGCCATGACTTAATAATATGTATGTTGTCTGGGTCATTTGTGAATACCAGGTCGAGATGAGCTTCCCAGATGCACTGGATTATGAAGCAAGCCTGCAGTATATTTAACAACTCCCTGACTCTAAAGCGCTGGAGTTTTTGCAATTTATGCTAGCTTTATTGAAGTTGTCTGTTGGAATGAGCATGTTGCCTGCCATATTGCATTTGCCTCTTCTGTCGATGTCCAGGGCATGACCAGAATCATCTAAAACTCTCATTATAATACTTAAATAAGGCTCCTTAGCTTATTGTAGGATCCTTTTGTGAGATTGGTTCACCTCAGTGCCTGACTTGCAACATGAGAAACTCGGCAGACCCTTCAGCTTCGCTATTTAAAGGGCTCATCCAATCCATACATGTTAGTCGCTTGTTTTTCGTTCTGGGCTGTTGGCTAACTTCTGGGCATTTTATACTTAGTTTCAGGCTCCTACAATTGATTTCTAACCTGCTCCGAAGATTCTTCTGGTGCTGGATTGCTTTTCTCTGCCTCCATAACAGTTTACTGCTGTCACAGGTGGTCTGATTGGTCTGTATTTGGAATTGGAGGGAGAGAAATTGGTGGCAGGAAAGCAGCATGCCATCATCCGAAGAAAACACAGCAAATGCCTCTCTCACAGAGCAAACGCCACTCTCCCAGTACTCTCAGACTCTATGCGGGAACAAAGTACATGACTGATATGTGGCTCTGGAGGTCACTGTCAACACTGGCCACCAGGTGCAAAATAGTTGCTATCTGAGTTGCCATAACAACAGTGTGAGTTGTCTGGAGAAGATCCATGATAGCTGGCACCAATGTTATGCTCTTGTGCTAGGTGCCAATGGCCACTCACTCTATGTTAGGCAGAATAGTTTCCAGGTTCTGAGTAAATTCCTGTCACAAGTTGGAGCTGGATTCTTCCTTCCTCTGAGCCATTGCATCCAAGTTCACTGCCCAGTGCACTTAGCATTTCCTACTGTATGCCAATCACTCTTGTTCAGTAGCCTAGGTCCTCAAAGTCTGCATGAGACCCTTGCGCCAAAGTTAGTATCTGACTTTGCTCTCCAGCGAGCTGACAGCCACAATGTCCAATCCCCTTGCACCTTCTCTACCTTACCCTCTAGAGTACATGTGGTTCTAGTGCCTGTGGAACTGTTTGAGGATTGATGCAGCTGGAGGATGGACAGCCTCCTGTTCCTGAAGTGGCAGTGGTGTCTCCACATCTTTATCACCTGAAGTGAAAGTGATGGACAAGGGTTATCTTTTAATGTGAAGGGAGAACAGAAAGAGAAGGGGATGGAGAAACAGCTGTACTTTGTCATTGTTTTGTGGGATAGAAGGATGAGGCAACAAAGAGGATAATTCAATGAACCATGAGCAGCATCTTCTCCCACCTTGCATTCATCATGGCCATGACTCTCACCCTGCCTCAGATGGTCAGCAGCATGTTTTTTACAACGGAGTTCAAGGTGCGCAAGCAGGCTCCAGGTGCAGCTGTCACACATTGTGCAAGACTTTTCTCCTGCAAGAAACAGACTGTGCTCCTATCCGCAGATGCTGCCAGATCTGCTAAGTTTTTCCAGGTATTTTTATTTTTGTTTTGGATTTCCAGCATCCCCAGTTTTTTGCTTTTATCGAAATGTATTAATGTTGACCCTTCCAAGATGTTTGGAGAAAGTAACTCTCATGGTGAATAGTTTGTAAGTAGTGCATACACGTGAGATGTGGGTTAGACAGGATTGCAAAAATGGTGAGAATAAAACATGCAGAGTGTGTGAGCCTGAAGAGAAGTTGATGGGTTGAAATGTGGTGCAATAATTGGAGGGTGAAGTGAAGTGGGGCAGGAAGTATTGTGAGTAATGAGGCTGGAGGTTTGAGTAGTGAGTAAGAGAGCAGGATTGTTATCTTGATAACTCTGGTGAGGTCACTGAATGTTTTTCTACATTGCAACCATGTTCTGGAGGCTAATCTGTCAATGGCCACCTCTGCAACCTCTTCCCACTGGCAACAGATGTGTTGCCTAGAGCACTTTCTTACCAGCAGGTAACAGAATCTCCCTCCTGCCTGGACTTGTACCTCCAATTCTTGAAGAATTAAGTGGGAGCCCAATCCACAGGTCTTGCAGCCACTTCCTTCTTCAGGTGCCTTCTTTTCTGTCTGCATTCAGATTGTTACTTCCCTTTAAGAGGTGTCTCCTTCTTTTTAGTGATCAATTTCACCCGTCACCCCACTCAAACAGGCAGGCACAATCACTAACTAGCGCAGGTAGCAATGGCTGCATGCCTCAGTCGTTATAATAGGCTGGTCGTCCCTATGACGTGAACAGCAGCACCCTAATCCAACATGCCTGATTTAGGGCACAATCAAAGTTTTGGGCCATCAAGCCTGATGGTCTTCAATTTCCCTGCTGCTACTTGTCTTGATTCAGCTATTTGCCATTTTAAATACAAGGGCAATGCTGGATGAATAGTAATTGGGAAAAAAAAGACAGCAACAGGGAACCAAAATAAAACAAAATACAAAGGGGTAAATGATCAACCATGCCCAAACTCGTGAAATTGAGAGTGAGACCTGATGACCCCGATTTTAATCCCTGCCGCTTATCAGAAGGCATGGCAGTTAAAGTGAAGCCAGTTACTTAACCCCACTGATCCCAATACCTTCCCAACCTTTCTCAGTCCTAATCAGTTCCTTTGAACAGGCATATTGGACACTCGCAGGAAGGCAATGAGGTCTTACTCTAAGTTGCAGGCCCTTACAAGTAAGCCAAAAATCAGTGTGGGGGAAGAGTGATGGCTTCCCTGTCAAGCTATATCTGCTGGAAGCTGGATCATGGACTGGAACGGCCCGACAAAGCAAGCTTTCTTTGTAGGCCGGGAAAAGCAGGACAACAATCTGGGGGTTTGCACACCAGATTGTGCAAGCAATGAAATAAAAGCAAAACACTGCGGATGCTGGAGATCTGAAATAAAAATCAGAAAGTGCTGGAAAAACCCAGCAGGTCTGGCAGTATCTGTGGAGAGAGGAACAGAGTTAACGTTTTGAGTCCAATATGTTTCGGTCCTGAAGAAGATTCATACTGGGCTTGAAACATTAACTCTGTTTCTCTCTGCACAGATCCTGCCATACCGGCTGAGTTTTTCTAGCTCTTTCTGTTTTTATTTGTGCGAGCAGTGATACTGGTGTAAGTTGAAGCAGCAGATACATAGTTGGAGATATATGCCCAACCTCCAGCCCAGCAAAGTAGCCATGCATCAGGGTCCTGTTAGGTTGTATTAATGATTTGATGTGTGAAGGATTGTCCTTGTCAGGGATTACAACTATAAATTTCAGCTTGACTGTGTGCAGCCTGGTAGCTGGTATGAGGTCACATGAGATGCAATAAAAGATGTGTGGGCTTTGCATAGCTGAGCAGGAAATTTGGAACTAGTTCGCAGGCAACACTTAATGACCTACAATCCTGGGCTAAATACCTGATATACATTACTATTAAGTAGTCTTACCTCGCCTGATTCCTGTAAGTGTGCTACCTTCTCCTGCACTGGATATTGTTCATAGTTGTGCCTGGTACTATCTCCTGCCAAGCATGGCCCACTAGAGTCCTCTAGGAAGAGAGCACTGGAGATTCAAAAAGAATAGCTGCCCTTGGTTCCATCAGTCACATCATTTGCCAACCACCAAGCAGGGTTCAAATGTTGCTCTGCTTTGACATTTACCAACTAGCTCTATTTGTGTTTTCAAATTTATTTTGCCATAAGATTTTTTTCGTCTTAAACAGTTTGTTTAAAGGCTAATGTGTACAGTTTATATCTTACAGCCTTTCTAAAAAGTACCATTAATATGTATTTATTTATGTGGCTAAATCTATTTAAATTTCTCAGCTGCCCCCCAAGGGCTCCAATTTCACTTGAGGTTTCATGCTGCCTCCACCCCCCCCCCCCCCACCCCCCCCCCCCCCCCCCCCCCCCCCCCACCCCCCCCCCACCCCACTACCCACCCCTCGCTTTGGAGAACACATGCCCACATGTGAACATTTTGTTGGGTGTTTACCTATACAGGTCTTATTTTACAAAGTCACATTTGGATGAAAGTGTTGCCTATTGGCTTCCTCCTGGGAAATCATGGGAGCTGCCTACAGTTTCCTGATCTGTGCTCCCAGTGGGTGAGACTATGCTGCAGGAGTGCACGTTCATAAAATTGGCCTCATTATATAAATGACCTGACCTCGCAGAAGGGGTTTGCTATTTTTGGCAAGCAATGGGGTACAGCAATTCAGTCAACCTTAATGACCTACCGTATTAGCTGGAAGAAGTTGTATTTTTTTTTCCTACCCTCCCTCAGTGCTTATGATTCAGCCTCATGTAACAGCACAACACCATTTGGATATCAATCAGATATATCAATAGATTAACTTTGTTCAATGCTTGCATTTAGTCTGAAATAGTCAGAAATCAGGAGCAAGTCCACAGCAACTATTAAGATCCGGCATTCCAGTTTATTTGGGTTTCAGCATTTGGAGACTTGTTCCTGAAAATGGAAGCTTGAAGCTAAGACAAGACATCAAAACACAAATTATTTGAGGCTGGACTATAATAAGTGCTTGTTGAATTATTTTTTGTTACTTCTGTCCATTATACAAAACTCTGCACATAGGTAACTCATTCTTTTATATGGCATTGTCATTTATGCTACAGAATGATGATGGGCAGGTTGAAACAGTGATATATCTTTCACACAATGAAAGTGCTTTTTCTGCCTTACTGAAAAAGAAAGGTAAGATTTACTATCATTTGGACATAAACACTTTAGTCTTCAAGAGAGACATCAACTTGTTTCATCTGGAGCAGGGGTAAGATTTTCCATGATTTGGATATGCCCTACAATCTAAGTCTATCAGGCAATGGTTTCGCTAATGCGAGAAGCTTGCAGCGCACAAAAACTCCATTTAAATGTTGAGATTATAGAATAAATAGTGCTGCTTGACACTCCTATTTGCTGAAATGGATTCGTGAACAGTGCAAAAAATAAGTTAAAAACATTGACATTTTATCTTTAAAGGCTCGTCAAATGTTAAATTAATGAAAAGTCTTACAACATGCCAAAGTCACACAGCTACATCAAACATGTATATCGTACTCCAGCAAAGGTGAAGATTCCAATGTATCACTTGGCACTGGCTGATAGATCCATTCTGTGGCCAGTATTAAGGTATGGAACACACTGAGAGAGAAGTAGGTAAAAATAAGTTAGAAATTCACAACCTTGAAAGCAACTGGCTAGTAAAAGCAGATTATTTTATGTCCGTGGCAGAAAATTTAGGTCTTTAACTCTTTACTGCACTTCCAATATCCAGCAGAAACACTTTAGAAAGTGAGGCAGTTCAGTTTTCTGACTGGTCCCACCTCTTGTGCTCTCAGCTATCATGCGCCTGCCAAAAGCAGTAATACAGTACCTTGCAGGGTAGAAGTAAAGCTTACAGGACTGCCTCAGATTAGTTTGAAGGTCTGAGATAGTCAGGAGTCTGGGGCACTTGGGCAGCTTTCATTCTGCAAAGGGGTTGATTCCTTCATCCTCCTTAAACTTCAACTGGATCTACCATCTCTGCCCCCAAGTGGTTGGCACGAGTTGCATTTAGTTGACCACTACCCACACAATGGGTGACACCCATTCCCCCCCATGTTGATATAGCCTGAGCACTCGTTAGTTGCATTCAAATCGCCTGATGCTTTTTTAAATTTATGCGTTCATGGGATCTGGGCATTGCTGGCTAGGCCAGCATTTATTGCCCATCCCAAAATGCCCTTGAGCAGGCAGTGGTGAGCTGCCTTCTTGAAACGCTACAATTCCTGTGGTGTAGGAACACCCATACGATCCTAGGAAATCCTATGAGGTTAGACGCTTCGGGGTCGCATCCGAATTCCAGCTCCACCATTGTTACGGCAACAAATTGAAACTTGGATTTTCAAGATCATATGTCAAAATAGTTTGATGTGGCTGCTTTATAGGAACTGCTTTCAGTGTCAAAAATTAGCCAACCTTGATGAGGAAAGTCAAGAGTGCTGCTAATAGTCTGAGCACATAGTGCCTCGTGGGTAAATTAGGATTTTCTTATTTGATATTCAGCCATTTCCTACAACAAGTTGCACATTTCTAGAGCTGGATAAATGAATTTTGTAATATCATAAGCTTCTTGGGAAGCATAGAATGATTATTACAAATGCATTATTTTATGTTGCCACTAACAAAATTATATTCAAGAATTGAATGTTTAAATCATGCATTTTAGCTAACATAAAATGAATTTCAGCTTTTTTTAAATATAGAAATAATACTCAGACCCCATGTTTCTTTTGCTAGATTTTGATTTAGCACTGCAGTAATATTTAGGTGGAATTGTTCTTTCTCATTGTATGCTGTTTGCTTTCCGGTCACTCAGCAGGCCTGCTCCAAACATCACTATCTTGTACACATCACTGATGCCATGTAGTCAGGACTGGCTGAACAGCAGTTTGTTTATTTGCTGGGATGTAGTAAATATTAGAATAAAATAAAGAGTGCAGCTGTATCTCTGTTAGCTGTCTTTGTACCTCCTCAGCAGCTAAATGACAGCTCAAGTAAAGAGCAAAGGGTCCCTCCTTTGCCAAGTAAATTTAGCCTTGGGAAGGATGAACATCATATAACTCTTGAGCTGAGATTGTTGATGCCAGTCGATAAATCAGTCAGATTTTAATTATCAGACGCATGACAGGGAGCTGTGACAGGCTGCAGTCCACTGGAGAGCATTCCTTTAGAGGTTCTGTACAATGGAACAGTGCACTGAAGAAAACCAGGGACTCAAAACAAGCCCATAAGCATTGAACTGCTTTTAAACTTCAAGCCTTTTTTTAGCTTGGGATTTTAAACAGTCAGAGAAACTTTCAGAACTGCTTCTGAAACAAATAGCTTCAAAGAAGGCACGGTTCAAAGCTCGACAGGAACAGACAGAAATGAAAGATGAATTGCAAATATCACACAAAGGGTCTCTTCTTTATTCACTGTGTAAACATTCAGAAATGATGCAAATGAACAATCAGTTTCTCCAAATGCAAAGGGACACATGAGAAAGAGCTAATTTTACACCATTGACTCTTTAACCTTTTTGTATCAGTGGAATTAGCAGCTGATTAATCAGCCTTGATTAGCATTTATTCCAATCTGCAATGTGGGTGCATTGTGTTTTTCCAGAATTTAGCAGTTTATAATACATTAAACTGCCAGTCCGTCAAGATGACAGGGTCATAGCTTTTCTTTATGGACTTTGAAATTAATAATACAGTTACGTTCCAACATGCCCTCGCCACCACAGTGGAAGCTGCCTGTTTAATTGTAGAGGTGGCCTCTCATGGCCAAATGTTCTCGGTGTTTAGTAGGTTTGAAAATATGGCTGTTAGAAGAGAAACTGACAGATGGCTGACAAGGCATTTTCAGTCATAACACACCAGTAAAACTTTAGCTCGGAAGATTTAGCACTTTTGCATTCTGCTAAGGGAACTGCAGTCATGTGCCAATTTTATTTTTTAACTTCTAAACTGACGGTTTTGCAAGCTAATCATAAACAGGCTTTATTGATTATGATTTTAAAAATTGAATGTGCCAGTCTCATTAGGTGGAAGCATTTTTTAACAAAGAGAAAAAATGCTGCACAGATAAACAAGCTGCTGGAGCGCCATGCACGCAGATACACGTCCATCAAGATTTAATGTGTTATCATGCACACACCATTACTGCAAGATTTTCCACTGTTTTGCCAAGTGTTCCTAAATAACAGTTTCATCATGAATCTGACAGCAGCCATAAAAATTTCTAAGCATTCCATATCAATGGTCCTCTTTGTCTGAAGTTATTAAAACATTAAATTTTTATTCTTCATTTGTATTCTGTTATGCAAAATAAGCTCTTTGATAAGATGTGTCTTCTTAATTGGGCCCTTGATGCTTCTTGGATCAGAGTTGTCAGATTAGCTGGAAAAGCAGCTTCACTATTGAGCCAACACTATGCCAAGAGACCAATAGCTTTGTAACAACGATATTAACTTAGTGGGGCCAAATGGAGGGCAGGATGAGGCTCAGGTGAGAGTTTGCATCTGTGCATGTGTTCTGCTCAAGCAGTTTTATTCTAGCATCAGCGCCAATGACGAAAATGGGTTTGTTTGTTGTTTAGTGTGCAGCTGTGGATTCAGCTACGTGGGACTTTCAGTGATTGAGTCTAAAAAATTAAACACTGCTCAAGTCAGCATGTCATTGAAATCTAACTGTTGGGCACTGCGTCATGTAACATCCTTATGGCCACAAAACGGTATTTTAATTTGCAGCTGCCCTGACCTGTCTTTCCTCACAAACTCCATCCTGTCCTGGCATTGGCGCTGAGTGAGATTAGTGGGCTGATGTTTCACTTGTCATTGACCAGCCTCGATCGCCTACCAAGGCAGTTCAAGCATTAATTATAACCGTACCAACTGTTCTTGACAGAAAATACTGGAGGACAATATTGTGCAGTAAACAGGGGTGTATTTAAAATATTTTAGAGCTCTTTCCTCCTTATGTCAGTGTGTCTCTGTGTGTAGCATCTGCAGGACTCACTTACAAATATCCTTCTGTAGATTCAGTTTTAATGTTAACAGAACAAAATACTTATCGTTTCATGTTAAAATACTGTAAAAATAAGTGAATGTTATTTACAATGCTAGAAATAGACACCTGTCTCATGGTACTCATCCTAACATACTGTAATCACATTTTATCCTTATTAGGTTTTTAAACCAGAGTAGCCCAGTGATATTGCATATTTCATTAATATTGACACCCTAAGAGGAGCAATAGAATGGGTAATTATTTGTGGGCCAGCCTTGGCAGCTCTGTAACTAGGGTTAACAATCTGTGTCATGTGATGTTTATTATCCATGAGGACATGTGGCCTTGAGAGCAACAGAGTAGCATTTTTCTAAAACTGGACTGGGGCCTCAGATGCCACTTACTGAAGGGTTTGCCCTCAGATCCACTGTAGCATTAGGAAGATCTGTGGATATCCTGGAAAAAGTGCCATAGATCCTGTTTCTCTGGAGCGTCAGCAGTTCTCCTGCCCCAGCACATATACCTAGCACATTCTCTGAGTGGGTTTTGGAACCTGAAACACTGGTAGCAAGAGTGACCTTCTAAGTTGATCAGTACCAAAGATGCATATCTTGTTTGCTTTCAACTGAACCCCAATGTTAGGTGGCCATTTGTGTAATTACCAGGAGCATATAGTCCTATGGCTGGATCACACCACAATATTTGGCAAGAGGCTTGAAATGGTGGAGTTGAAAGACTAAAGTAGAATAGTGAATGGAACCCCAAGGACAAAACTGAAAGAAAAAAATCTTTAAAATTAAAGCTATGGTGGCAGTTACTGAACATTTGCTGTACTAAAAATGTTAGCTTTTGACTGAAAAACATCACCAGGTGCAATTATGATTGGCTATTTAGCAGAGAAACTGAAAGTTTTTCCACTGGTATTTTTAGGCCTGCTTATTGTTTCTGCAGAGCTAATATAGTTTCTGTTTTGTTGCCAGGTAACATATAACCACTGTTCTAAATGGATTCCTGATTTTAATTCAGAATTCAAATGTTGTGCATTATAACCCAGGCATTGCAGCTAAAGTATTTCAGGCTGCTTTCAAACTTTAACAGTTGCAGGTTTTATCAATAGTACTTGTGGACATCTGTGGTTGCTGACCTCATAGCACTGTAATTTTGTAGTTGATTGCTTTTATTACTGTGAAAATTAAAATAAATAATTACATATTAAAATGTATGGCCATTTTCATTGTTAGTGAATTAGGCTATTTTGAATTTGTAATTAAAACAAGGTTGCACACTATGTTGAACATAAAATTTAGTTGACAAATTCATTAAAAATGAACAGTAATGACATTTTACTGCAATATTTTGAGTACTCTGTACTTATGAAGCCAAAACAATTTCACTCCTCGGTATTATTTCCTTATTGTAACCTGTTGGAATTTGGTAGACTAGCCTGAGGGCTTACTTATCAAATAAATAGAATCGAGAGAAATGGGGTGCATTATGGAATTTATAATAACCCAACATTATACAGTCTCAAGTGCCATCAAAAGGTCATTCAAGGGACAGTACTGCTGTTTGACTCTGAATTAGCATAAAAACATGGACACAATTCTGCAAATGACTTACACGGGTACCATAGTCCATTCTGATAATATCACCATTGTCAGACTATATACCTGGATCTCATTCAAAGAAACAGTGTTAAAAGGAGACAAGTAATATAACTGCCATGCAGGCTACTTCCCTGCCAAAATATGTCAGTATGTGTCAGGCTCATCACTGTAATGATTCTGCGGGTAGGGTAAAATGAGACAATTATGCTAACTTCAGGTGAAAATTTAAACTACATCCAGCAGTATAGACTGCAAAAGTAAAAATGGTGCAATTTAAATATTCACATCTTTGAATATTTTAGAGGTTTATGAGTTAACACCAGGTACATTTTTCTGAATAGAATCCTCACATTTAGCCTGATTTATGTATATTTTTAATGAAGGTTTTCCCAGTGTTGGGTCAACTCGGGTAAAAATAGGATTTGGAAATCTTCAAAAAATATTTGTTGATCAGAATTGTAGCTGGTAATAGCAGACATGAAGGTAATGTCATCGTGTGGAGCATTATATCTAGAACATGAGTTGAAACCATTGCAGTCAATTGAAAATGTGAAAAGAACTCTAAAAATATAAATCCAACTTAAAATTAATGATTTAAATAGTTATATTCACATTGTGTTTTGCCCATATAGACCATAAGACAAAGAAGCAGAAATTAGGCCAATCGGCCCATCGAGTCTGCTCCACCATTCAATCATGGCTGATAAGTTTCTCAACGCCATTCTCCCACCTTCTCCCCGTAACCTTTGATCCCCTTACCAATCAAGAACCTATCTATCTCGGTCTTAAATACACTCAATGACCTGGCCTTCACAGCCTTCTGTGGCAATGAATTCCATAGATTCACCACTCCCTGGCTAAAGAAGGTTCTCCTCATCTCTGTTCTAAAAGGTCTTCCCTTTAATCTGAGGCTATGCCCTCGGGTCCTAGTCTCTCCTACTAATGGAAATATCTTCCCCACGTCCATTCTATCCAGGCCTTTCAGTATTCTGTAAGTTTCAATCAGATCCCCCCTCATCCTTCTAAACTCCATCGAGCATAGACCCAGAGTCCTCAAACGATCCTCATATGTTAAGCCTTTCATTCCTGGGATCATTCTCGTGAACCTCCTCTGGACCCTCTCCATGGCCAGCACATCCTTCCTGAGATATGGGGCCCAAAATTGCTCACAATATTCTAAATGTGATCTGACCAGAGCCTTATAAAGCCCCAGCAGCACATCCCTGCTTTTATATTCTAGTCCTCTCGAAATAAATGCCAACATTGCATTTGCCTTCCTAACTACCGCGTCAACCTGCAAGTTAACCTTAAGAGAATCCTGGACTAGGACTCCCAAGTCCCTTTGCACTCCAGATTTCTGAATTCTCTCCACATTTAGAAAACAGTCTATGCCTCTATTCTTCCTACCAAAGTGCATGACCTCACACTTCCCCACGTTGTATTCCATCTGCCACTTCTTTGCCCATTCTCCTAACACGCAGAGAAAGTTCCCTAAGACTGTCTGCTGAATTATGAATAACTCATTAGTATAGAAATGGTTATTGTCTCTAGTAATTTTGGCCCATTTCTTAATGGGTTTACATATCTTCAGTTTCCCTTCTGATTAGTTCCATTATTCTGTAAACACCTTGTACCACTAAATCTCCAGATTCAATAGCCTGCAGCAGTTCACACTTCAGCTCAATTGAAACTGAACCAAAAGATGGGAGAAGGAGCATTGAAGGCAATATTCTCCACACACTCTGTCCATCCTGGGAAACCATGAAGTAGAGGAAAAGAACTAAAGTTGATCTGAATTGCATATCACCTGAGTCAGAACTGTACTGCTGATTAAACAACGTGGCATAGAAATTTTTCCAGGCTGCGTTGTTTTCTAGCTGCTAAACAGCCTCCTCAGCCTCCAAAATAGTGAGCAGGTAAAGATCAAAAGTTGGTCTGCAATGCCCACTCCTGAAACAGATGCTCATCTTTCCATATGCAAAGTAGGAATGGAGTGAGGCCCACACTGCAGGATTGGTTTTCCTTGAGGCAAATGTTGCCAGCTGTTTCAGAAACCCAGGTCCACATGTGGCCTCTGACACCCACATATAAAGAACATTGGCTGCTATCCCATTGATCATCACCACTACCACCCTTCACCACTTACCAGCACCCACCCCACTAACGCCACCCCCAACCACCCCCCCACCCCCTCCCCCCACCGTTGATCGTAAGCTCTAACCTCAATCAGCCCCAGTCATCAACCACCCCCGCCCCTGCATTATCAAGCGTCCACGATTGATCCTCAAATTGTCACCTCAATTGTCACCACTCCTTGATCATCACTGCCCCCCCATGCACCCCCCCCACCCCATGCCAACCCATGCCCTGCCAATTACTGCTAATTCTTTTCTGCATGACCTTCCCACCACTATCCACCTCCAGCCACTATTTCCTTTCTGACCCATCATCTCACTTCATCACTCTGGACTGCTGCTGGTGTCACAAGAGCCCAAGCTTTGACCCTGCTACATTGGCCAGCTGCCTGCCTGAATGTATTGAGGTCTGAATCCCAATATCAGCCAGTATACACACCAGAGACTGAACCATGCACCTATTCCTTGCACCTAAAATTGGGCCAATATTTGCAGACAATTGGCTAACTTATATTTGCTGCAGTATCTGTTTAAACACAGAAGCACAGTAGCTTACTTGTCTTTTTTTCTCCTCCACCACCCTTCATAGCAATGGCTTGTACAAACTAAACTGAAAAGTTATTATTGGAACTCTGTGACAACACAGTCCTTCTAGTTGGCTCAGTGTTCTCCCTACCAATACCTTTTGCTGCATATTCTGTGATAGATATATCCATTTCATTAGTTTCAGTAGATTCCAGTCGATAATTTGTGACAGATGCAGTCAGCTAGGTAATTAAGACTGGAAGAAATACAGAGCAGGGTGGGTGAGCTATGAGCACGTGGCTAAGAAAGATGGTGTAATGAACATCAATTTGAGCTATCAAACAGAAGCATCTGTGTTCCTTTTTTAACAGCAACGTTAATCACTGCAGCTTATCAGGGGGAAACAAGATCGAGAAGGATTAGGGGGCACTAGAAAAGCTATTAAAAATTATATTCATTTTTGATTTTTCCAAGTATCCTTTAAAAGAAAAAGGGAACATTTCATTCTGATTTAAAAATACAAGTACATTAATAAAACTCCTTATACCAAATTGTACTCTCCAAGCCCAGTGCAATGACCTACCATATGCAAACACATTTGGTAAGAAATTACGGTTGGTGATGTTATCACACAAATGCTTAATGTTCTCTATCAAAGTCCTCTCTTTGCTATTTTAATAGAGGCATTAGCCAATTTATCTTAAATTGGTTAACATCTCCATTACAATATTCAATATTTGTACAATAGCATCACCATTTGCAGGCTACCGTGTCAATTTGTCTATGTATGTAGACAGCTCCAGCAAAGGCTCAGTGGGTAAATACCCTGTGTGATAGTGCACTGGGCCCTGTAGATGAGGAAAATGCCAGATTTAGTTCTCAATCTATCTGAGTTGCCTTTGTTCAGCTAAGCTGGCAGTAGGGATGTTGTGATTGTCATCACTGTCCCTGATTTACGGAGGACAAAGTTCAGCCAGGGCTTCATTATGTGACTGCTACCCAATGACCACCACGAGGAGTTTACTCTTAAAAACAACAGCTTGTTCAATGCTCGCAGTCTGAGCTCATTCTTGAAGTGTGACTTTTTAGATGAGTTATTGATAGCCTGCAGATATCCATGAAACTTCACCACAGCTTATCTCACTGCCTGCAAGAGAGGGTGGGAGAACATTGGGGATAAGAAAGGAGGTAAAAACATAAATGTTTTCCATATGGCCACATGATGGCTCACTGTTGACCATAAGAAATTTCAGGTTTAGGTTTGATGAAATTTATACCTTTTCTGGTGAAATCACATGAAGCAGATAGTACAATGGCACAGATGGTATAATGGAACCTGACATTGGAGCAGCAATTTGTGGTTGTGTGGAACAATAACATCTAAATCCAATTGTTGACCCCCTGCTTTCTGCTGCAATGTTGTATAAAGCTGCTGAGTAAAGGGAAGCCTTTTCAGTTCAATGTGAAGGGCAAATTAGTTCACCAACCTTCACAACCAGCTCTTGCCCAGCTCCTTTTAGTTGGCTGCGTGAGGTGCATGGCAGCAGGCTGTTTAAACCCCCTCTGTGAACCACAGAAAGTGCATGAAGGCGCCAGATGAGGGAAAAAAACCCCAGGGGTATGTATACTTAGGATGTATACATAGGATGTGGACTTAGAAGATAATCATCTTGGCTGCAAGAATCAGGACTGCTAACATATGTTTTGGAAGTCATCAAGATATGTAAAAGAGAGAAATATGTCAGTGTATCCACTACGTGCAAATATACTGACTGAGAGTTCAAGTTAGAAAAGAAGGTTGTGCAAAGTTTACAGTTAAAGTGTTCTAAGACCTTTGACAAAAAAGGTAAAATGTGTCTGTGCAGTACATCCATGAATGTAAGAATCTGGAATTGAATTTACTTGCTTATGAGTTCTGTCACTTCATTATAAGTCTAGGCCCAAATATGGAGAACATAGATACCAAACAAGTTTTATATATGACTCCCTAGATATTCTGGTTTTATAAGGTCGTGCATGCAAAAATTGCGTAGTATTAAATCAGAATGCTGTGTGCAAATTAGCTACAACCATAGATATTCATGGAGTGGTCGTGGTTTAATGTAATAGAATTCAGTCAGCCTTTTAGTAACATAAATAATGATCTTGATTGAATAAAACATTCTCTCTTCTAATTGTAGGACATTATCACATGGAATCTCTTGAAGCATTTTTGTAGAGGAAAAATAATGCATAACACTATTCACATTGCATTTAAATTACTGATGATTGGTGTCATTGAGTAATTTGCACCAGAACATTGGTGAAACAATCCCTAGTGTGAATACAATATCCACTTTAAGAATGGATGAAGAGTTAGCAAACCTGCCTTGGGATGAACTAGGGATATGTTCTGAATTGAACCTAAATAGACTTAACTGGAAACTTTTGGTGTGTGTGTGTTGGGTGGCGGTGGGGGGAAGGGCGGCTATCAATTAAGGTCTAATTTAGAGATTGAGAAATGAATAGCCAGCCACTATATAGGAACATAGAAACAAGAGTAGGCTATACATGCCCTTAAACATATTCCACCATTCAGTCAGATCATGACTGATACGTACCTTAACTCAATCCACTTGCTCACTTTTGACTTATAAACCTTGATGCCCTTACCTGACAAAAGTCTATCGATCTCACTCTTGAAAATTTCAATTGGCCCAGCGTTCTTTTGAGGTAGAGGGTTCCAGATTTCCACTAGGCCTTGTGTGAAGGAAAGTGTGTCCTGATTTCACTCCTCAATGGCATAGCTCTAATTTTAAAGTTGTGTGCCCTTGATCTATATTCTTGGCTAGAGGAAATAGTTTCTCTGTATCAACCCTATCAAATATCTTCATAATTTTAAACACCTCAGTTGGATTACATCTCAGCCTTGTAAACACCAGCCAAGTTTTTGCACACATCCAACAGGTCCAATTTTTTTTATTGGGATTGAGAATCCTGATCCAAATTGTAATCTTGAAAAGGACATGACTGTAAATGTCAATAAAATATTTCCCAAGTGATTGTATTGACTATGAAATATCATGTGTATAATCAGGCCAATATCAAGCAAACCAGTAGACACAGCCTTCTTTTCTGTTTCTCCAAAATTAATAAATATTAGCTGCAAGCATGCTAGTGTCAGCTTTCTACATTACCCAGAATTTTAAATGCACTACTTTTTTGTAATATGAATAGATTCATGGTTATAAATCAATTCACAGATTAGAGTAGTAATTTTTCACACTATCCCATAATATAAAATATATTACAATGGTGAAATGTATACTACATAGCCTCTTATTTTCCTCCTTCAGTTGACATATTTACTTAGGCACCATTATTTTGTAATATTCTTCCAAATAACTGGATATAGTCAAATCGTCCCGAAATCACAATGCACCATTCTACACTAGTCAGCCCATAACTAGTTATGGATAATCTGGGCAAAAAAACAAATGCTTTGGTCATGTTTGCCTCATAGCTTTATTGTATGTCATTTAAATGACTGTATTATGAATGCCTGGCTCTAAATTGTGGTTGTGCAATAATATTTTATAAAATGAGGTGACAGCAGGAACAACAGAACAAATATGGAAAAATACATTCAGTAATGCCTACATCTGTAATAAAACTGTTTCACGAGAACTTTACTGAGTTTTTCATTTTTGACATGGAACCTTAATTGTGGTAATATTTTCTTAAAATAAAATGATTACTTAGAGTAGTATATCTTTGTACTAGTTTTTCTATGTATAATTCTCCACTATGCTAATTCAAGTGTATGTCAGAGAATTTATGCCCTTATTCCTAAAAAGCAGCAACCTCCAATATCCAAAGATTTAGAAAAGCAATGTTTAACATTGTTTTTAAAGCCGTTTTCTTCAAAGTAACTACTTGTTAAAATGCTCAAAGTGCTATATTAGTCTATATTATAGTGGCTGTACTAGTTTTGACAATCCCTGTCCTTCTTTGGGGCAATCCCAACTTCAAGATCGGGGAATATTGAATTATTTATTTGACAGTATCCATTTTGCTTGTTTCAGTTATTTGAATTCCTCTTTACCTTTTGTAGTCTTTGGAGAAATATCATTTATTCTACTGCTACTGTAACCAGTTGAATAAAAAATATTACTTTTGGAGATTGTAACCTTTGAATGACATGTTTTGTACACCACATATAAAAAATCATGGTTTAGGATTTATTCACAGTGTGCAGCTTACGCTATCAAGTTAAAATCAGCAAATACAGTATACACATCACAGGGCAGTGGTTCAGACTACAATTTTTATATCATCGAGTGGCTTGACCACATAACTCACCGGTGCAAGTGGATTATGTTATTTGGGGTCATGGGCAGTATAAAAGCCATAAACCATAAGCTGATTTGTATTCTGTTTATATCACAGCTTTGCAGTTTTTCATTTTATTATGTTTGGATTTATTTGTAATATATAATCTCAATTCCGGTGTAGGGATTGCATAATTCAAATGGTAAAGAGTTAGGAGTGCACAATGAGTAGTATGTGGGTAAGGATATCATGTTTTTTTATAATGATATAAAGGCACCAATCATAGACTCATAGACGTTTACTGCACAGAAGGAGGCCATTTAGCCCATTGTGTTCGCGGTGGTCAACAAAGATCTGATTACACTAATCCCATTTTCCAATGCTCGGCTCATAGCCCTGGAGGCAATGGCAACACAAGTGAAAATCTAAATACTTCTTAAATCACTCATAAGGAAATGTGTAAACATGTTGTGGATTCATTTATTGAGACTAGGCACATGTAAACAGATATACATGGACATAAAGCTTGAAGACATCAGCAGAGCTGTGTGTGTGCGCTCTGCTGAAAACAAAAATGAAACTAAAACTGGATTGCATGACACATTTCCTTTCTAGTGATGTCATGCTGCAATCCCTTAAAGGCAAAGCACAACATCTCCCTTTTTAAATATACTTTCCCCTTTCCAAAGAAGTATAACTATTTATAATTCATGCTCATGTTTAGTTAGCATTATATAAGTGTATAGAACATTTGAATCTATGAGTCTCTAAAGCATAGAGGTAATTTGCTGGTATGCCCAGATCTTGCATTGGTAACCTTGTCTGGAAGTTTCTTTAATTGCTCACAGTGATCTGTGGGATTGTTATTCTTGGATGTTGTTCCTGGTTGCGTTTGGGATCTTGTCCTCTTTGCACTAAGACCGCATGGTAGTTGAGGAGCGGGAATTTGTCCTCGGTTACACCTCAGTCTTTATGTGTAATCACTTCATAGGACCTTGGTTCTGAACAAATCCTTGTGAAGATTGCTTCATTCTTACATCCATCCTTGAGTAGCTCTGATGCTATACGTTTTGGTCTTGTCTAGGAGATCTTTTTAGAATTCTTCCATGAGAGTGGAAGCAATCACCAACTCAACAATTCTGCCTGTTCATTCTATGTCTTAAAAATCACACTATGTATCTGTTTCTCTGCATCTGCCGACAAAATGGTCTATGGATTCTGTAGGCTGTTGTCGAAATGTCATGAACTCTCGCCGATGAATACGAGTTTAACCTGATATTGAATCTTTCAATGTAATCCGTAATTTTTGGGGAGGCTTTAGCTCTTCTGCTGCTAATCCTGATGTGTTCAACCTGTTTAGATCTTCATTCCCAATTGCTACCAGAATTTTTATGGCTTGCTTTTCTGGTTCAGACACACCTGAATCAAGAAACCATAGCTCTGCACGCTGTTTAAGCGTTTTGAACCTGGATAGTAGGTCAGCTGCATCCCAATTCAAACTGGGGAATTTTGCAGACATTTTGACAATATAGCTTTGACCTTCCTTCTCCTATAGTACCTGGGATGAGTGTCGCTGAAGCTGCTTTTGCATGCTTTTCCAAAGCTCTGCCCATTTTGATCGTCACCTTCTCTGGTCCCATTTTATGACGGCCTTGGGCTGTTTTTGTTTGACTGTCCCACGCTCACTATCAATCCAACCCAAAACCAGGCGCTGCTCCTCTCCACTCGACTCACTGTCCTACTCACTGAACTGACAGGCTATGCTCTGCAATCTCACCACAGGGGATCTGTTTGCTTACCAGCTCTTTATTTGAACACTATCCCAGCACTCTATCTTCAAAACTTTTCTGCACATTCAGCATGCTACATCCTCAACACTCTCTGATACTTTGATTCCATTGCGGTCTGACCAAAATGTCAAGGGTCATCTCATGCCAGGTAGCATGATCTAAGACTGTTCACCATGTCATGCTTGTACTGAATCTTGCTGCCAGGCTGAGCACCATGTCGTTCAGAATATAGGCCAGGCAAGCATTACACATGGGCCAACAGGGACATGCTTGGTGTGTGCATGGAGCCTGTGCAGCCTAGTCATGGCAGATAGTTACTGGATTTCCCAGTTGTAGGGACAGGTTGGCACCAGAAATATGGCAATAGTAGCATGGAAACTCACTTAACCCATGCAAAGTGTCCTCCCACTGATCCAGTAAATGCCAGCAAGGACAGCACTAGAGGGCACCTCTGTAATCACTGGAATCACAAACCATTGACATTTGGGACAACAGCTCAAAAATAAATACCATGATGATGGATTCTCGCTTTGACAGATGAGTGTTCAGCAAGTAAAAAAAAACGTTGGTTTACAGCCTAGGTTGATGTTGTCTCATGTGTACCGATGTCTCGATTTGAATAATCAACTGCAAATACTGCATATGACGTCAGTGTTGGAGGGATGTTTGGAGGAATAGGCTTTGCACCATGCTCACTTGTCCTGAAGCTTGACTCTGTTCTCTTCAAATGTTGAAATCCCTTGATGACAAAAACTTCTCCATTTGGGTCTGTCCAACATTGTTTTTTCCCATCTATTGGGATCCAGGTTACAAGGCCTGAGGTTGGCTTTCAGATTGTTTGTTTTCTTTTCTTCTTTATTCATTCATGGGATGTGGCATCACTGGCTAGGCCAACATTTATTGCCCATCCCTAATTGCCCTTGAGAAGGTAATGGTGAGCTACCTTCTTGGAACGCTGAGTCCAGGCAGTGTAGGTACATCTACAGTGCTGTTAGGAAGCGAGTGTTTATTTCTAAGTTTGGCATATCTTGTTGTGTGGGTTCCATGCTCAGCTGGCTACAGGATACTACATTTAGTATGTAAAAATCCTCCATGTAAAACGTCTGGCTGGCCCAGAAAAACTGAGCTTTGATGAGCATACTCCCAATGCCAGGTATGCAGCATTTTGCAAGAACCTCACTGTTGGGGATTTTGTCCTGCCACCTTACGTTACAAATAGATCTCAGGCAGTGAAGGTGGAATGCTTCTAGCTGTTTTGTGTGATGCCAGTAGGTTGTCCAAGTCTCACACACATAAAGATGTGATGTAAGAACCACTGCCTGGTAGACTTTGATCTTTGTTCTGAGAAAAACTCCATGTTCTTTCCAAAGTCTGTGTGGGCGGAACCTTCCCAGATTTGAACTAAGTGCAGTAGTGGGTGGGAAAAAGGACGTTTTACCTGCTGGCTACAATGGCAGCTTTTCACGATGTATTGTCCCAATCCTGCCTCATTAATCATGCATTCCCGAGAAACGTGCCGGGTTGCTGTCCTCTCATTTGCCCACACCACTATCACATCAGACCTTCAGTAAGCTGGACACCATACTTAAAGGCCGCCCCTGCAAAGAATAGGACTCTTCAAGGTATAGGAAACTGCTGTGAACTGATGGCTGCCAAACGCCCTGGAAAAGAGGAAAGCCAACCAGTGCAGAAAGAGGATGAATGGTCTCATCCGTTCTGCCAGGATAAGTCACTCTTCTCATCACTCTCAACTCACACACTCACAAACCCATCACACATCCACAGGGATCTCAAACCTCAAGGGGCAACAACACTAACTCTCACACACACCATCTTCATCAGGCGCATATCCTCCAAAGGAGCTCAAGTCCTCATACCGCCGATGGTTCCGCTCACCACACAAACATTCCATGCAGTGCCATGTGTCCTGCTCACACTCTCTCCATCTGTTTTCATGCAGCAGAAGCCCACTCACAACAGCAGGGAGAGTTCCCAGACCTGGGGGCTGAGTAGCCCACATTCACTTCGAGGAGCGTGCCATCATGCTAACTGGCGAGGACAATGGACCATGCCTGCGGTGATGTTGAAGTCAGCGGTGAACACCCACGTGAGGATCCTGCACCACATCATCCCTCCTCAATGCAATTGTCAGTGCTCTCTCCCCTGATTTTGATTCTGCTGCCATGCACCAATCATCTCTACTTTGGTTCACACGGAGCTCTGCCAAGCGACCGACACCCTCAGCCGGCCAGCCCCTCAGCTCCATTCAGGTCATCACCAGCCAAGAGGACAGCTCCTCTATTGAAGAGCTGGAAATAAGCGGCCTGGAAGACCTGGCACAGTGCTTACCAACACCCTCCACCAGCGCAGAGACACACACCTTGGTGGGACCTATATCTAGAGCAGGCTTGAGTTTGCAATCCGGTGGTCACCGCACAGACATGTGCCCGCAGCAGGAGGCAGGTACAGCTCAGCTCTTCGGCACTTGGATGACTACTGAGGCATCTGTGAGGTCTGAGTCAGGTGACGAGCCTCTGGATTCGGCCTTCCAACTCATTGTGGAGAGTCAGAAAAAGGTGGGGAACATCACACAGAGCTGTTGGAAGCCCTCAACAGAGTGGCACATGAGTCAGAGAAGTGCATCTGCCTGCTCTCTGAGGAAGTGGTTCCTAAATGTGCATGAATGGAATGCATGGGAAGGATGGTGGACGTCATGGAGACCGTGGTCCAGCAGAACATGGGGATGTGCACAGACCTGTACTCCATCACAGTAGCAATGGGTGAGTTTCTGCAGTGCCAATGCAAGAGGGTAATGGGACTCCCTTGATGTCCTTCCAGGTGCTCCATCCCCTCAAGGAGTCAGGCCAGGACCCTTGGGCACCTGAAGGGAGGAGGAGCGGCAGATGGATACCAATGGGCCATCCGCTCAACAATCTAAGAGGCTGTCCTCTTCCTCTGAGTCCCTTTTGCCTGTGACACCCTCAATCTCATCCTCTGTCACCGCAGAGGGAGCAGACAACGCAAGTGGGGGCTCCCAAGGCCTCAGCTTTTCAGAGGGCCCATGCCGAAGCCATCAGAGGCAACAGGGCCAACCAAGCTGTCTCCACCCCTGCTGCAGGTGTCAGCGCAGCACCTGGAAGGAGTGGTAGGTTGATCACAAGTGGTTGCATGGGTAAACACATTTTGTCACTTTATAATCTAAAAATATATTCACTTTCACTGAGTAATGTGTAATTCTGTCTTTCAGCTTCATTTACAGGCTTTGCAAGTCCTCCCCCTGAATCTCCCCCACTAGCAGTTCAGCTGCACACAGTGATTCTGGAGGGAGAAGTGTGTGTGTGGCAGGGCCTTTCAAAACCTCGTGCAAGCATTCTCCCACACACGTGGGATCCTTCCCACATCACACTCACTTCAATGTCCTGAGCATTTTCAATGCTGCCTGCTGGGGTTCACTTTCAGTTGTCCATCTGAGCTGACTCCGCCTACCCACTGATCACACTCCCATGCAACACCTGTGCCCGCCCAACACGAGGCTCCGCCCACTTTCAATTTTGTAAGATGGTACTGCTGAAGTACGTCTTTAGTTTCCCCTGTCCTTTCCCCTCCCCCAATCACTAAAGTCCTTTCCCCCATCACTGTTGACTCCCTCAGCATCACCTTCCACCTACCACCATCACCTAATATCCAGAACCCTTTTCTTTCCGGGATGCCCAGGTGAACGTGCACATTCCCTACCTTCCTGAGAATCCCACACCCATCCACATTGACCTCCCTGACCTTCTCCTTCCCACCCCCAGAGTCCGTGACAGCTTCCAAGTCCCCACCAACCATCATTGCCGTCCCTTTTACTGCTATTGTCGCACCCTTACCCTCCCACCCTACAGTCCGCGCTGCCCTCTCTAATTCCCACCATTCCCTTCTACCATGCCCACCCTCATTTCCGTCTCCAGGAGGTAGTCATCAACTCCACAGGCCCTTCCCTTGCACATTCACCTGGACATCCCTCCCCTTACTCCTTCCTCTACCCTTACTCCTTCCTCCCCCTGGACTCCTTCCCCCCTCCATATTCTCTCCTCCACCCAAAGTCCTTCCCCTTTCCAGATTCTCCCCCCCCTCCAAACTCCTTCCCTTACACCCTCCTCTCCCCTTATACCAATCTCCCCTGCTGCCACATTCTCCCCATTACACCCTCCTCCCCCATACTCCCTCCGCACCCTCACCCCACTCCTAACCTCATCCCCCCCAACACCATAGTTCCCCACCAACTTCAACCCCCAACATCATCGTTCCCTCCTCCCAACCTAATCCCTTCCCCCCACCCCAGTACTCCTTCCTCTCCCAGCCAACCTAGACCTTCCCCTCCACTCTGTTGTCAATCATGCATAGCAGATGATGGCAAAGACCCTGATGTCCCAAAGCAGACCCTCACTGGTGACCTTCCAACTTCCCTGAGCTGCTTCTTGGCAGAGCCATGTCCATCAGAATCCACCCTGCATACGATGCTCATTCCTCCAGGTTCCGATTGGTGTAGGGCTCCAGCATCTTCCACTCCGTGGATGTCTGCGATGTGAGCAAGGCCCTGACAGTAAGTCCTGACATCTGCATGTCACACTTGTCAAGATGCGTTCTGCACCGGCATGTTTTCCTGCCAAGGTGGGTGGTAATTTTGACATGGGGGGATGAATCTGGCGAGCAGGGCTTATAATGATATGCAGATGTATTAAGATGCTGTCCCCACCGTGCGGCAGTGGGAAATGTGGCCTGCCATTAACAAACGAAGCGGACAATCATAAACTGGTTTCAAGACGTTGTGAAACTGATTTTTTGGCCTTCATACCATATTGTCTGCTCACGCCTACCATAAAGCCCAACATCAATGGGCACAGAAAATTCCACCCTGTGAGTGAGCCTGCCAAACACTGAGCTTGCTTTTTCCAGATCTTGGGTTGATTTTCTCATCCAGCATCATGTTATTGGAGAGGATATTCCCAAGATAGCAAAACTTCTGTACTGAATGGAAGGGTGTGTTGTTGTTAGTAACTGTGGGGTCTTGGCATACATGGCCAGGGGCGGATTGATACAAGATCTCTGTCTTCTTCAGACAGATTGTCAGGCCACAGTGTTCTGAGGCTGCAAAGTGATCAACAAGCAGCTGAATGTCCTCCTGAGTATGTGCTGAGAGCGCAGTTGTCTGTGAAGAAGAGTTTGCTCAGTAGCTGTTCAGTAACCTTTGTGCAAGCCTTGAAACTTTACAAGTTGAAGAGGTTGCTGCCTGTCCTGAACTGAATGTGTATTCCTATGTCAAGATCTTTGACTGTGTAGTGGAGGATGGTGAGGACGTATATGGCACACAGAGCTGGAGACAATGCACAGCCTTGCTTGGTGCATTGCTGACAGGAAAGGTATCTGATAACGTACCACTTTGCATTACGCTGGCCATCATGTCATTGTGAAACAAGTGAATGATCATTTTTTCAAGGCAGCCATATTTGGGGGAACCTTCCACAGACATTCCTGGTTTACTGTATCAAAAGCCTTAGTCAGGTCAATAAACACCATATAGAGATCTTCATTCTGTTCACAGACTTTTCTTGAATTTGACGTGCTGCAAAGATCATGTCCACTGTTCCCCATCCTGCAGGGAAGCCACACTAGATTCTGGGTACACAAAGTCAATGAGTTAAGTGACAATCCAATTAAGAATAACCCTTGCAAGAATTTTTCCTGCTGTTGAAAGAAGTGATATTCCACAATGATTGTCACAGATGGACTTGTTCCCCTTCTGTTTGTAGAGCTGTTATGGAGGCACCCATGTAGTCTTGGGGCACAGTGCTCTCATTCCAGATCAGGCAGGAGATTCTAGTCAGTTTCCTAACCATGTGAGTCCCTCCATACTTGAATACTTCAGGTGGGATGTCATTAGTTCCTGGCAACTTTCCCATAGAAAGCTGCATGATGGCCTTCATGACTTTTGCATGAGAAGGACTGATAGCAGGCTGTTCCAGAGTGTGGTGCTGTGGAAGTGACTCAGTGGTACCATTGAACACATTGGATTGTTCGTTTAGGAGACTGCTGAAGTGCTCTGCCCAACGACTGAGAATCTAATACCTATTTGTTAGGAGCTGATTGCCATCTGCTGAGAGGTTGGGTGTCAAACCCTATTGCTTTTGGGGCCGTAGACTGATCGCAGAATACTAATTTTGAATTATGCGTTCTAATTTAAACTCAACAGCATTTAAACGTTACTATGTATATTTAACAGGTATACTAAGTGTTTTAAGAGGCTTAGTACTGAATATAGCTATGAGGCAGTTCCATAGTATACCAGAACTAATGTTCTGCAAGGTGTCTTGGTCATGAAGTTACAGTGGATAAACATATACAGTAGACTTAGTACCACTGCAATAAATTCAAACAGTTCCACTAGCAACAAAGAACACTTGCAAGTCATCTGCCAAGTGAAAACTAAACTTGGCAACACTACATAAGGCATTGTTTCCTATCAACTTGAGACAGGCAAGCATTTTTCTTTTCATCCCCAAACAAACACATTCTTGAAAGGTGAATATTCAGTGGTACTGATGGTGAGAGCCATCACAACAAGGGCAACTAGCTCTGTGTCAGCCTCTTTTTTTAAGACAAAGGCAGTCATTTGCAAAGACCCAACTCTCATTGACTGAATGAAGTTACTTAGTAAAACACATTAACCAGATAACTTGATAATAAGTGGATACAGCATTAATGATACGTTTTATTTTAAAATAAAACACAAGCTGAGCACAAGATAAGAAAATAGGTGAATGTTTTCCTGCTGAATATGAGTATAAAACCAGGTTTGCACTGCTGACAAATAAATTGTGATGCCAGTCACTGTGATAACTGGGGATCTCTTCCCTCCCTTCTGTCAATTGGGGGTCATGTGATGTGCTGAGGGGTCACCGACCAGTGGGCTGGTAGCGTGGGCGGAGCTTCCTGAGGAGAGCCCTGGTCGAAAATTTCTCTGTAATGAAGTTAACTGTTTCTTGATGAAACCTGTCTGCTCCATTGAGGCATCACAATTGGCAGCAAGGGTAAAATCAGCTCCGACTCTGCAGTTCACCCTGTTACTGTTAGTACACTGAGTTAAAAAAAAAACTACTCACCGGCCATACCACTCTTCAGCAAAATTAATCCATATGATGCAACTGTGGAAGACTGGAGCTAGTGTGTAGAGCGCCTCAGATTTTACTTTGCAGCAAACAAGGTTACCATGGAAGAAAAGCAGAAAGCGATCATCGAGAGTGTATGTGGCAGTAAAACATACAACCTCATTCGTAACCTGATGGCTCTGAGTGTGCCCAATTCCAAGTCCTATAATGAAATGGTGGACCTTGTGAAAACACACTTCCAGATGAAGCCATCCGTAATAATGCAGCATTTTAAATTTAATTCAAGCGTTAGGGCTCTGGGGGAGTCCATTTATGTTGTGAACCTCAAGCAGTTAATTGAACACTGCGACTTCGGGGACACATTATGCTGCAGGACTGATTGGTTTGTGGAGTTAAAGACGACACCATTCAGCACTGTTTACCCGCCAACGTCAACATCGACTTTAGGCGTGCCCTAGAAATCTCCTTCGCCATGGAAAGTGCTGCCAGAGATTCGCAGGCTTTGCAACACATACAACATGGCGCCGTTCTTCATGTTGGGTGGGAGCCTGCCGTCGAGCGTGGTGTGAAAACCAGACCTGCGGAATTGAAGAGTGCTTCAATGTCCACTGTGAGTAACATTAAAAAGCCCAGCAGAAACATTTCAGCAGCGACTTCAAGACAAAGTTGAACTTCTTAGATTTTTCACTTGTGTGCCAAACAAATTACAAATCGGACAAACAGAGGTCCAACATTATTGAAAATCAGAGGCTTTGTCTTAAAAGAATGGCCACACTTGCCTGTATCTGAAGAATTGAGACCATTCCATGTCAGACAAACGGAATTGAGTTGCCAAGGCAAGATTTTGTTCTGGGGGTCAAGAGTGGTGGTCCTACCACAAGACAGAGAGCCACTCTTAACAGAGCTCCATAGTGCACATCCAGGCATATCAAAAATGAAAATGCTTGTGCAAAGCTATGCATGGTGGCCCAGCAATGATGGAGATTTTGAAAACTTGGTCAAGCGCTGTCTCCACTGTCAGCAAGAACAGAAGTTGCCTGTCCCGGCTCCCCTCCATCTGTGGGAGTACCCTTGTTGACCCTGGACTCGATTACATATTGATTACACAGGACCATTCTTGGGTACCATGTTCTTGTTAATTGTAGATGCACATTCCAAATAGTTGGATGTATTTGAAATCAAGTCAACAACGTCAAATGCAACCATTGAGAAACTATGTCAGTTTCAGCATATGTGGCCTAATTGAACTTGTCGTTTTAGATAATGGCGTAGCTTTTACCAACACAGAGTTTTAGAAATTTATGGATCTGAATAGAAACCAACATATTAAAACAGCCCCTTACCATCCTTCATCGAATGGCCTAGCCGTGAGGGCAGTACAAACTTTTAAATCTGGTATGAAAAAGCTATCTGAAAGCACTCTGGAATCTTGACCGGTTTCTTTTCAGTTATCATACAACGCTACATTTGACTATGGGTTCAATGTCGTTGGAGTTATTAATGAAATGCCATCTGCTTACACGTTTACATCTTGTGTTTCCAAAATTAGGGAAGAAGGTGGTGCAGAACCAGAGTAATCAGAAGTTTAACCATACCATACACTGTAAATCTCACACTTTCAGTGCAGGTGACATGGCATACGTATGGAATTTCGGCAATGGACCTTGTTGGGCTCCTGAAGCCATTGTCTCAGAGACTGGTCCACTGTCTTACCAAATACAAGTGGGAGATAAAATACTCTGAAAGCACATAGATCATATTCGTGCCAGAGAGAAATTCCAACTGTGATTAACGTTGAACCGTCAATTCCTGAGGTGTCTGATCGACCTAGAATAGACATGCAAAATGTCTTTGAAGATTTTGCTAAATCCTGAACTGCCACATTCCGATGATGTGTCTCATACTGTAGTTCCAGACCCTGTCGATCCTGTTCAGGAACCTCCAGTGTTAGAGTTATGCTGCTCCAGTCATATAAAAAGAGCACCTCAGAGACTTGATTTATAATCACCTGAAATTGTATATATGTTTATTGGATTGTTCAAATGTCTTCCTGTAAATAGAAATTGTAAAAAACTAAAGGGGGAGGGAATATGGTAACTGGGGATATAGTCCCTCCCTTCTGTCAATCAGGGGTCACACAATGTACTACAGGGGCTATGACCAGTGAGCTGATAGCGTGAGTAATCTGGGGTTGGGGGAGGGGGGGAGCTTCAGAATCACAGAATTGTTCCGGCAGAGAAGTATGCCATTCAGCCCATTGTGTCTGCATTGTCCCTCCAAATGAGCATCATGACTTAGTGCCAACCTCCTGCTTATTCCCTGTATCCTTGCACATTGTTTCTATTTAAATTGTCATCTAATGTCCTCTTGAATGCCTTGATTGAACCTGCATTCACCACATTTCCAGGCAGTGCATTCCAGACTTGAACCACTCATTGTGTGAAAAAGTTTCTTCTAACATCACATTTGCTTCTTTTGCAAATCACTGTAAATCTGTGCCCTCTGGTTCTCAATTCCTTGACAAGTGGGAACAGTTTCTCCCTATCTACTCTATCCAGACCACTCATGATTTTGAACATCTCTATTAAATCTCCTCTTAGCCCTCTCCTCTCCAAGGAGAATAGTCCTAGCCTCTCCAATCTAGCTTCATAACTCAAGTTTCTCATCTCTGGAACCATTCTTGTAAGCCTCTTCTGCACTCTCTCCAATGTGTTCACATCCTTCCTATAGTGTGGCGCCCGGAACTGTACACAATACTCCAGCTGAGGTCTAACTAGTGTTTTATATAAGCTCAGCATCACCTCCCTGCTCAGCATAACCTTCCTCACGAGAGGCCTGGTCGAGCATGAAAACACCTGTAAATCTCTTTTGATAAAGTGAACTCTTTTTTGATGAAACCTGTCTGCTCCGTTGAGTCATCACAGTCGCCATTTCTATGTCAATGATGCTGGCACATAACAGAATGTTGTGGAAAATGTAGAAATGGTGTTGTGAAATCTTTAAAAAGTCTACGTGGCCCAGAGGCTGGAGAGGTTGTAGAGATAGATACCAAATCTGAGACCCTGACATTTATGGGGAGGGGGAGAGGGAATGGATGGGTGGGGGGCCAGTTTTGTTGTAGGGAAATCCGAAAAATCCCTTGAATTTAAAAGCAGTACCTGGTTACCATTTTTGAAATCTGTTTTTGAGCCTTATACAGCGAGATTGAGAGCCAGGCTGACTATCAGTTGAGTAGGCCTGTGACAGTAGGCCTGTGGCACCAGGCTGCAACCAGGTAGTGACAGCTCTGGGCTTGGGCCTGGGAACTTCAATGGGGGTTCAGAGAGAACAGTGCAGATAGATGGAAGATCACAGAAGGTGCCGGGGTAATTGGGGCAGAAAGAGAAAAGGCCATGAAGGATGGATCGAGATATCGGGGAGGAGGGGATAAAATCATGGAGGGCATGAGGGGAGGCATGGTGGAGATTGCAGGCTGGGGAGGACATCCAGAGGGCCTTGAATCACAGGGTCAATGGGCAGGAGATTACTGTCAAGCAATGAAGATGAAATGTTACCCCATTGCAAGCACAATTTCAGCTCTGCCACAGATTTACTTTTTTTGTATTTTCAATGCTGGAAGAAAATTCAATTCCAGAAGAAACAAAAAAGACCTGAAGTCATCCAATTCTGTTGGAAAGAAAAATAGAAAAAGACCTAAGCCTTAAAAAACCTCCTCAAATTACTGTCCTTTCTGAATTGTAGACAAAATGCAGTTGTGACACTGAGTTGCAAGGAAAGCCACTTTTTACATATAATTTAAATGAAACATTTACTGCCCAGTGCATATGGAGTGAAATAGATTAAATTCCAATTTTAGTTACAGTGTAAATCAGATGCAGCTGATACCGAGTATGGCTTGTGATATACAAAATACAATGTCGGGCCTATAAATCAGCAAGTTCCTCAACGCTAAATACTGTTTTACAGCAAAGAACAAAGGTGAGATACTAATGGAACTATGCTTAAAGAACAAAGGCATTCCAGGTAAACAGGATGTACAAAGTCTTAAAATATCCATATATAACAAATGAAAATTAACACCCTCATTTAGTATTTTGGTGATCTAAGCCATTATGACTGTGCATGATCTAACTGTCTGATTTTGACTTACCTCTGTGAATGCAAAGTCCTTTGAACTTGTTTGATTTTTATTTCCAGTTTTTGCTAAACCTGATGTACTTTGTAAAATTCTCACCAGATGTTTGCTATTTCACGTGAGGGTTAGTCAAAATGTGGGCAAGACAAAAATAGCATCTCAGTTTTAAAATGAGTTGAAAAAGTCACATATTAGAGGCAGGGAAAGGAGTAGGATGTGATACACCACATTTCTGCATGGTAAGTATTCAATATGTGCTCACATGATTTTTGTCCCCATGCACCCCTCCCCCACCCCAAAAATGAAATCTTGCTTCAAGTCTTGAGTAGCTCAAAGCAACGAAAGGGTTATATCAAGACTATAAAATTCAGTTATAGCTATAAATAGCAAAACACCAGTATTCATAAGAAGCTGAATTTTGTTGTGGCAAACGTTGAGGCAAAAAATGGATCCCGAGCCCACAGCAGCCAGACCAACTTGGCTGAATTTTACTCCTAATTGACCCACCCATCAATTAAGGATGGCAAGCATGATGCTGCTGGCTCAGTCAAAATGCCAGCACCTCGGAAGCCTCAGCAGCCCCACTGGGAGAGTTAGTCGCTGCTAAGGCTTGTTGGAAACCAAAATGTAATCACCTCCTGGTGAATAAATTAAAATTTAAAAAACTCAAGGCGGTTGACAGCCAGGGGGAAAGTCCTATCAGGAAGATCTGTGGGACCCTGAGTGCTGCCTTCCCTGCCCACAGCCCCTTCTTTGGGTGAGGCAGCCTCTATCTCTGATGGCATCCCAGGCTATTGAGGGTGGCCACCTCCATGAAGCTGGCAACCTCCCCACATGCTGGGGAGTTGCCCCGTCATTAGCAAAATGTCGATGGCTCCATAAAATTGTCCTCAGTGGGGCATTTAATTATAAATTAGCTGATCATCTCCCTGGAAAATTCCCCAGTGGTCAGGGAGCCGTTCTGACTTGGCTCCTGTTATTTTACCAGCCTCCTTGTCTCCCAGCCAGCCACCCTGGAACTGGTAAAATTCTGCCCATGGGTTCATATCCACCTCTCATAGATGGGATGATGATCTTGCAGTGTCAAGGAACTGTAAGGGGAACCCTATGTTGTAATTAGTATCACAGAATTTTAATGGTGCAAATGGAGGCCATTCGGCCCATCATGTCTGCACCGGCTCTCCAGATTAACATTATGACCTAGTGCCATTGCCCTGCCTTTTCCCCGTACCCCGGCACATTATTTCTATTCAAATAATCATCTAATGCCCTCTTGAATGCCTCGATTGAACCTGCCTCCACCACATTTCCAGGCAGTGCATTCCAGAAACGGACCACTCATTGTGTGAAAAGGTTTTTTCTCGCGTCACGTTTGCTTCTTTTGCAAATTACTTTAAATCTGTGCCCTCTCATTCTTGATCCTTTTACAAGTGGGAACAGCTTCTCCCTATCTACTCTGTCCAGCCCCCACATGATTTTGAACATCTCTATCAAATTTCCTCTTAGCCTTCTTCCCTGCAAGGAAAACAGTCCCAACCTCTCCAATTTATCCTCATAGCTGAAGTTTCTCGTTGCAGGAACCATTCATGTAAACCTCTTCTGCCCTCTCTCCAATGTGTTCACATCCTTCCTATAATGTGGTGCACAGAACTGTACACGATAGTCCAACTGATATCTAATGAGTGTCTTATATAATTTCAGCATAACTTCCCTGCTCTTGAACTCTAGGCCCCCATTAATAAAGCCCAGGATACTATATGCTTTATTAATTGCTGTCTCCACCTGTCCTGCCACCTTCAATGATCTATGTACATGTACACCCAGGTCCATCTGTTCCTGCTCCTTCAAAACATCACCCCCTATTTTATATTGTCTATCCATGTTCTTCTGATCAAAATGTATCATCTTACCCTTGTCCACATTGAACTTCATCTGCCTTCTATCTGTCCACTTTGCCAACTTGTCTCTGTCCTTTTGAAGTTCTATACTGTTCTCCTCTCAGTTTACAATACTCCCAAGCTTCGTATCCTCTGCAAACTTTGAAATTGTCCCCTGCACACCAAAATCTAGATCACTAACATATATCAGGAAAGGCAAGGGCCCCAATACCGACCCCTGGGGAACTCCACTACAAACCTTCCTCCAGCCCAAAAAATGTCCATTGACCATTAATCTTGTTTCCTATCCCTCAGCCAATTTTGTATCCATATTGTTGCTGTCCCTTTTATCCCATGAGCAATAACTTTTCTCACAAGTCTGTTGTGTGGCACTGCATCAAATGCCTTTTAAAAGTCCATGTACACCACATCAACGACATTGACCTTTCCTCTGACCTCTTGAAAAAACTCCAGCAAGTTAGTTAAACACGATTTCCGCTTTAGAAATCTATGCTGGCTCTTCCTTATCAACTCATAGTTTTCCATGTGACGACTAATTTTATCCCGAATAATTGTTTCTAGAGTTTTGCTCAGCACTGGTGAAACTGACTGGTCTGTAATTGCTGGGCTTATCCTTGCAACCTCTTTTGCAGAAGGGCGTAATGTTTGCAATTCTCCATCCTCTGGCACCTCTCCTGAGTTTAGGGGAGACTGAAAAATTGTGGCCAGTGTCCCTGCAATTTCTACTTTCACTTCCTGACCCTGCAATTTCCAATCTCACTTCCCACACTTAATAAGTAAACCACAGCCAGCAACGGAGGGCAAAGAAGTATGTCTGATTTGTGGATACAAACAAGAGAAGTTTCTTCCACAACCTTGGCTTGCCTAAACATGATTGCTCCATTTTGCAGTAATCTTATCTTTCCCTCTGGAGCGCACAAAGGCAAATTCTTAGATCAAGGGCTTGATGATTTAGTATGGACTGGTAACATTTATTGAAATGCTACTAGAACTCAAAGTCCTGTATATTAATAGTCAATAACTTACACAATAGCATCTTCATGGTAGCTTCACTATGTATAGACTCACATTGAGCATAAGCAAATGGCCTGTTTCTGTGCTGTAAATTCTATATAATATATGCACAGTGGATTGGTTGAGAAGGCATCAGTGGTAGGTATCAATAGATGACACAACACTTTGATTAAAAAGAACTCTCAAGCTATGATCTTGAAGAAGGTAAAGCAGCAACTAGAGGTTCATATTTTTCAGTTCTCCACTTCCTTTTGACTTTTCTCAAGTTTGCTAGTTTCCTGTTCTCCCATCATCATTTTTTTCTATATGTCACATGCATCACATGATGTGATCAAGACTAAAAATTTAAGGCCGGTTTTTGGGAGCAGGGACCATGATTTGCAATCTACCTGTGTCAGATCCAGATCCTGCTGAGGCAGGCAGCATGTAAATTTGGTACTGCCCCCTAATTAAGATGATTGTAGCATTGGCCCGTGCAGATCTTGTGCTGCTGGCTGCCAAAGAGCACAACAGGGGCCAGAGCAAGGTGTGCTGGTATCACATGGTGCAGCTTACTTGCTCCTCTTAAAGGAACTCTACACCTCTTAAAGGAAGCTGTACTCAGTGGAAGGGAGCTGCTGCTGACTATCTCTACCAAAATTGACTGCAAGTAGGAGGTGCACCAGTGGAGAGACAGGGCTCCTAAATTTATAGATGCAGTGCTGGAGGTCTTGGTGGTGGAGGTTGACAGTAGGAGAGAGGTTATGGTGCTGCAGAGGCCAGAATGCCCTCCTGAAATACCCTCTGAGAGAAATGGGAGCATCTGGCCAGGGAGGTTAATGCCTGGAGTCTGGCCCCAAGGAACTGGCAACATTAGCACAGTTAAGCTCGATGCCCTCACGTAGGTGTCAAGGTCAGTGAAGGCATCTTCAGATCACATTTCTTACCCACCATGCAACCAATCTCCTATGCTGCTGAATGCACCACACTTCATCACTCAACAGTCAGCAATCACTAGCACTCATAACTCAGGTCTAATACTCCACCTCATCCTCACACACATTCCAATGATATCAGCCTTACACCCACCTCTTGCTGCTTCCACATTCCTCCAGCTCCTTAGCTCTGGCAGGCACCCAGACACAGTACAAAATAATCACTAACATTCTGCTCTCTCTCTTGCAGGACAAGGTGGCTCATAACTGTAGGGAGCAGAGCAAAACCAGTGGGGGACAAAGAAGCCTGCATTTCCTGCATTCTATGGAGGAGATGGTTCTCCTCATTATGGAGCTGGCTGTGACAGGACCAGTAGCATCTAGCATCATTGAGAACATTGAGGATGACAGTATGTGCCTGTCCTTTTAAACTTCCACCTTACCCTCAAGCTGCCACATGGCATGGTGAGTAAGCTGCTGTGGCATGACTATGCACCACTTACTTCCCACCCACTTCCGTTTCCTCACACCAACCTTCCCCAACTTTTTCCTGCTTTTTGACAACCAAGAACTGGTGCCTGCCCAGGCACAGCAGCCTCAGGAGGAGGATCAAGAGTAACACACACAACCATCGTGGTTGCAAAGCTCAGAGGTCAAAGACACTTGCAGGCACATCTAGCAGTCTGTCATCCAACAGATTACTAGGTTTGCTGGATGCTTCCTCTTGGGTTGGGGTGGGGGGTGGAGGGGTTGGTGGCAGTGGCTCCATGGAGCATAAATCTGCTGCCCTCTCCCAAGCTGGCTGCTGCTGCCTTGTCAAAGTGGACTCTCAAGGTGCAGAGCTGCTTGAGGCGATCTGCAGACTCCCCCAGTGAAAGTCAGTAGCCTTCCACCCTGTTGTAACCCTTATGTGGACAAGTCGTCAAATCCTCTGACCTCCATGTTAGGTGGGTGAGATGTGATGCAGCAATACTCCTGGCCAAATCTAACAACTCACCACAACTCCCAAGATACTCCATGGTACTTCCATAAACTTCCTAATAGCAGAAGTTATTCATGAGCACTTCACCTGAAGGTTGAATGACTGGCACTTTAAACAGCATCAGTGAAGCTTCACTCTGGCAGCTAAACACATGTTCAGCTCTGTGGTAATCTGAGATGTAATAAACCTTTAAGAAACTGTAAGCAGATTGACCATGTGACTGTAAGACCCAATAGCTGTGTAGCATGGGCTAAACATCAGTCTGGAGTAGGGTTTGGCTGGAGAAGCACACATCATGTTAATGCTCTGTTGTTTTATAAATAAATAGTATATGCTTCATTTCATACTGGTCTCTGCATCAGCGGTATATTGTAATCACTCGCCTGCTGACAGAAAAGCATGCAACCTGTTCGTGAGCAGAGCGACCCATAGTTGAAAGATAACAAGCTCAGAGTGGCAAGCAAATGTGTTCCAAATCTGGAATATGTATATCAGATCAGCTGGAACAGCTGGTTAGTATCGCAATTTGGCCAGTTGGGAAGCCTCCAGTGCACACATGGCATGCCCATGCCAGTGCCCTTCCTGTCAGGGAGTGCCACATGGGCTGTGGTAGAAGCAGCCAGAAGAACTGTATGCCCCACATGTGGGGCCTTTAGCTTCTGTAGTGCTGGCTCCAGTGGTGCTACAGAGCCAAACTTCTCAGCCTTAATCTTTTAAGTCTTTATTTCTGTGTCTAAAAACCATTGCATTGTTCTAGGTTGCTAGCCTGGCCAAAGCAATATAGAGGTATTGACCAGGATTTGTCACAACCAATTAAATAGACAGAATTACCTCACACTCACCACTGCCTTTGGCATTTAACCATGGCTGCTGGATTAAAAGAGCACACTCACTGCTGACACTCTTTTCACACATCTAACTGCAGTTTGAACCTCGGCAAAGCTAGGCTGAATCCAGCATAGGCATGATAGTAAAGCATGAAAAGGAACTACCAATTAAAGAAGAAACCAAACTGGATGGTTTCATTGCCAATATAACTAAATCTACATCACCCTGCCTGGATCCAGTCATTATAACTTTTATGTTTTAGGTTATCAGGTTCGCTCTGTCCAGCAAATACGAGCTGCGCCCTTGATATTAACACATTAGTTGGTGTTTGAAACAATGTAGGCAGAGAGACTGATTAACTGAACAAACACTGATGGTTTATTGGAACTAAGAACAGAGAACTAACACAATGTGTGCTTCTTCAATCACCTCCAGCTCCAGGCTTCCATCTACCCAAGTAGCTCCTGCTATATAGCAAGTGGTTGATACAGTCACATGGTCAGTTAACTATATTCTCTTAAAGGTACATAGCACTCCACTTTACTACAATAACATGATATGCCAAAGTACACTACAAAGTCTTTGCTTTTGAAATTGCATGGCCTTGTGATTGAAAGTGAGTTATCTTATAAAGTGGGCAGTCTCCAGAACTACTATTCTTTAGTTTCATTACATCTAATATCTCACAATGTACATTCGCCTTGCTGCTTCTTAATTATAGAAATTGAACAATTTCTTATTTAAAAGATGGTTCCATCTAAAACCTTCTCCGGCTTCTCTATTATAATACAATCCCAAAACAGAATATTGACTCCTACTAAGAGGAACTGTCAAAATTGGTTCACCTCTCTAACATAATCTGATAAGAACACATGTAATGGAACAATATTTCAACACATTTTTTTAAAAATTCATTTACAGGTTGCAGGCATCACTGGCTAGGTCAGCATTTATTGCCCATCCCTAATTTCCTTTAAGAAGGTGTTGGTGAGCTACCTTCTTAAACTGTTGCAATCCCTGTGGTGTAGGTTTGCCCACAATGCTGTTAGGGGTGGGGGGGGGGGGGGGGGGGGGGGGGGGGGGGCGGGGGGGGGGGTGGTGGTGGTGGTGGTGGTTGGTGGGGGGGGGCAGAGTCCCAGGATTTTGATCCAATGACGAGTTAAGGAATATTTCCAAGTCAGGATGGTGAGCAGCTTGGAGGGAAATTTCTAGGTGGTGGTGTCCCCATGTATCTGCTGCCTTTGTCCTTCTAGATGGTAGTGGTTGTGGATTTGGAAGGTGCTTTCTAAGGAGCCTTGGTGATTTCCTGCAGTGCATCATGTAGACGATACACGCTGCTGCTACTATGCATCGGTGGTGGAGGAAGTGAATGTTTGTGCAAGGGGTGCCAATCAATCAGTCTGCTTTGTCCTGAATGGTGTCAGTTTCTTGAGTGTTGTGGGAGCTGCACTCATCCAGGCAAGTGGGGAGTATTCCATCACACTTGTGCCTTGTCGGTGGTGGACAGGCTTTGGGAAGTCAGGAGGTGAGTTACTCACCACAGATTCCTAGCCTCTGACCTGTTCTTGTAGCCATAGTATTTATATGGCTAGTCCAGTTCAGTTTCTGGCCACTGGTAACCCCCTGGATGTTGATAGTGGGGGATTCAGCGATGGTAATGCCATTGAATGTCAAGGGGCGATGGTTAGGTTTGTTCTTGTTGGAGATGGTCATTGCCTGGCACTTGTGTGGTGTAAATGTTACTTGCCACTTGTCAGCCCAAAGCCTGGATATTATCCAGGTCTTGCTGCATTTGGATATGGATTGCTTCAGTATTTGAGGAGTTGTGAATGATGCTGAACACTGTACAATCATCAGCGAACATCCCCACTTCTGACCTTATGCTGGAAGGATGGTCATCGATGAAGCAGCTGAAGATGGTTGGGCCTAGGGCACTATCCTGAGGAAATCCTGAAGTGATGTCCTGGAGCTAAAATGATTGACCTCCAACAAACACAACCATCTTCCTTTGTACTAGGTATGACTCCAAGCAGTGGTGAGTTTTCCCCCTGATACGCTTTGATTCCAGTTTTGCTAGGGGTCTTTGATGCCACACCTGTTCAAATGCTGCCTTGATGTCATAGGCAGTCACTTTCACATCACCTCTGGAGTTCAGCTCTTTTGTCCATGTTTGAACCAAGACTGTAACATGGTCAGAAGCTGAATGGCCCTGGTGGAACCCAAACTGAGCATCAGTGAGCAGGTTATTGCTAAGCAAAAGCACTGTTAATGACCCCATCCATCACTTTACTGATGATCAAGAGTAGACTGGAGGGCGGTAATTGGCTGGGTTGGATGTGTCCTGCTTTTTGTGCACTGGACATACCTGGCCAACTTTTCATATTGCCAGGTAGGTGCCAGTGTTGTAGCTGCATTGGAACAACTTGGCTCGGGGCGCAGCAATTTCTGAAGCACAAGTCTTCAGTACCATTGCCAGGATATTGTCAGGGCCCATAGCCTTTGCAGTATCCAGTGCCTTCAGCCATTTCTTGATATCATGTGGAATGAATCGAATTGGCTAAAGACTGGCATCTGTGCTGTTGGAGACCTCAGGAGGAGGCCGAGATGGATCATCCACTCGACATTTCTGGCCGAAGATTGTTGCGAATGCTTCAGCCTTATCTTTTGCATTGATGTTGTGGACTCCTCCATCGAGGATGGGGATATTTCTGTAGCCTCCTCCTCCAGTGAATTGTTTAATTGTTCACCACCATTCACGACTGGATGAGGCAGGACTATAGAACTTAGATCTGATCCGTTGGTTGTGGGATCACTTAGCTGTGTCTATTACTTGCTGCTAATGCTGTTTGACATGCAGGTAGCCCTGAGTTGTACCTTCACCAGATTGACACCTTATTTTTATGTATGCCTGGTGCTACTCCTGGCATGCTCTCCTGCACTCTTCATTAAGCCAGTGTTGATCCCCTGGTAATGTGGTGTTGGTAAAGCGGGGGATATGCCAGCCCATGAAGTTACAGGTTGTAGTTAAGTACAATTCTGCTACTGCTGATGGCCCACAGAACCTCATGGATGCCTAGAATTGAGCTGATCAATTTGTTCAAAACCTATCCCATTTAGCATGGTGATACTGCTACACAACATGATGGGGGGTATCCTCAGTGTGAAGGCAGGACTTCATCTCCACAAGGACTGTGCGATGGTCACTCCTGCTGATGCTGTCATGGACAGATGCATCTGCAGCAGGCAGGATGGTGAGGATGAGGTTAAATATGTTTTTCCCTCTTATTGGTACCCTCACCATCTGCCGCAGACTTTGTCTGGCAACTATCTCCTTTGGGACTCGACCCACTCGGTCTGTGGTGGTGCTACCAGCCACTCTTGGTGGTGGATATTGAAGCCACCCACACCCCCCCCACCCCCGCCACACCCCGCCTCCCCCCCACCCCACCCAGACTACATTCTGCACCCATGCCGCCCTCCGTGCTGCCTCCATGTGGTGTTCAACATGGAGCAGCACTGATTCACCAGCTGAGTGGGATTGGGGGCTGGGGTGTGGTATGTGTAATCCAAGACAAAGCAGACAATTTAATTGGCACCCCTTCCACAAACATTCACTTCCTCCACCACAGACGAACAGTAGCAGCAGTGTGTACCATCTATGAGATGCACTGCAGAAACTCACCAAGGCTCCTTAGGCAGCACCTTCCAAACCCACGACCTCTATCATCTAGAAAGACAAGGGCAGCAGATACATGGGAACACCAGCACTCGGAAGTTTCTCTCCAAGCCACTGACCATCCTATATATAAGAAATATATCACAGTTTCTTTATTGTTGGTGGGTCAAGATCCTAGAATTCCCTCCCTAACAGCACTGTGGGTATACCTATACCACAGGGACTGCAGCGGTTCGAGAAGGCAGCTCATCACCACCTTCTCAAGGGATTGTAGGGATGTGCAATAAATATTGGCCTAGCCAGTGACGCTCAGTGAAATGAATTTAAAAAAAAACAGCAGGAAATTTCCTTGCCCAAGTTGAGACTTCATGGGGGCCAGAGTCAATGCCAGGGACTCCCAGCAGCTCCTTCCTGACTGTATATCAGTGTGCCGCCACCTCTGTTGGGTCTGTCTTGCCGGTGGGACAGGACATGCCCAGGGATGTTGATAGTGGCATTTGGGACATGATCTGTAAGTTATGATTCCTTGAGCATGGCTATGTCAGGCTGTTGCTTGCCTAGTCTGTGAGACAGCTCTCCCAATTTTGGCACTATCCCCCAGATGCTACTAAGGAGGACTTTGCCGGGTCGACAGGGCTGGGTTTGATGTTGTTGCTTCTAGTGCCTCGGTTGATGCCGGTTGGTCCATTCGGTTTCATCCCATCTGTCTGACTCTTGATACCAGAATGGACTTCTGCTCCTAAGTTGTTTGGCTGCACCATTAAGTTTCAAACATTAAAAAGCTTTCACACCCTTTGCATTACAGGATAGTATATTTGCTTTTTAGTCCTCATGGTAATGAAGATTTTCTTAACAGTTGTCCTAATAAAAATGATGCTTTGCAGATTCAACTTTTGGCACTTTAAGAGGCTGATGTGCTACTTTACTACTTAGTTTCCTTCTTGTTAAGAAGCGCTAAAGGGTAGCCTTTATTTACATGGTACATGTAGTTTGAAAGTAAAGGCACCAACAGCTTGGTGGATAGACTGACAGTGAAATTTATTTATGTAGGGATGATAAATTCAGGCCTAATAAGAGTTGATTGCTAGACTGTAACCAACTGAGTATTGGGTGAAGTCAGCTTCAGGCAAACTGCTGGTCAATAATCCTTTGTTCTTCAAGTGGCTGAATCATGCTGCTTTTAAGGGTTTTTTGCTTACATCAAAAATCCAAGATTTAGCAAAACAAAGAATGTGCATGAGTCCGAGTATCTGCAAAATGTTCCAATGGTGACTTTTAGTCCCCATTCGCTAATGATGGTTCACTAGAACATGGATCACACCAAAGGACATTTCCCTCTGAATAAAAATGAAATAAAGGAAGTGACCTTATTACAAAATTTCTCTCTCCTTCATTATTTATGATAGTACAAATAATGGTTCCATCTCCTATGATCATTTTAACTCTATAATTCCAAGGCCTGTACTATACCAATTTTCTGGAGGAACCTAAGTGTCCAACTGACATGGTTGAGCTTATGTCATTTTCTAAAACTATAATTTGCTGAAAACTTATTCTGTTCAACTCTCTCTTGAAAACTAAGTGCAGGACCTGATAATGTTCCTGCCCTACAAATATATCTAATGGTAATACCAGTAATGAGTTTGGAACTGTTGTATTATGGTGCTGTTTGCTGCCACCGCATATTGCATTATGGGTTCTTTAGATGTTTCAATGAGGAGTTCTTGAGACTTGCATGTTTAACGTGAACTGTTTATTGGTAGTATTTAACTATTCACAGATCCCAATTGACAGACATGGCTGGTGCTGCTCCATGCAGGCCAGCTGCTTACTTCCAACTGTTGTTTCTAGACTGCTCTCCCAGTCAATTACCATGTGACTCTATACATCATACCATGGGCAGTGCTATTCTCCAGTCTCCTGTTAACCTTTGCTCTGCTGAGCACTTTTACATTACACTGGCGGACAGGCACATACTACGACAGGGACCAAATCAAACAGCCAGTAGTCAATGTATACTTTACCCTTGAACCATTGTGATAAGTTGTCAAATCTTGGTACTCTTAGTGAGCTATATGTCATGCAGTAAATGTTAATAACTTAGAGAGGTTACTCATTTTCCCTCTTCTTTTCAATGATGGCAAACCTCTGGATCCTGCTTAATAATTAGCTTTCAGTGTTTTTAAGCCTATAGATGCCTTTACCAATTAGCACAGCCTTGTTCCTCCCACTTTTGCACCCTAATCATGTTTCTATCCTATCATTTGGAATGTTATAACAGAACAAATCAGATGGCTAGATATCCTTCCTTCTTTGCTTCCCTTCTCCAGGATGAGGAGTTACCAGTGAACTCAGGAGTCTGGCCTCGCAAGCATTTATGTTGGAAAGTTTATTTCTTTGTTGCACATTTTATAATCAACCATAAAATGCAATAATGATGCAGATTAGATCTTAAACTGCATGGATAATCTGGTTATTACATTACAATACACTGTTCCTTTGTTCAATTGCTGTATACCATTGTTGCTTGTTATATTTTCTTCCATATCTTAAAATAAATTTATGTAAAAAAATTGAAGGCAGATTATTATCAATATGCTGTTGATTGCAAAACGCAAAAAGTGCAGCTAATTCATTGTGGTGTACAGCAGACGTTTACAGTTGTTATTGCAATCACCTTGTAAGTTACTAAAAGAAAGAGTTACATGTGCTTTATATTACTGTAGCATGTGGATTTTTTTCAAAACATTGTTAACCCATTTATATATAGGCAGTTAGGGATTTGTCTCAGCTAAAACAACTATACCCCTCTTTGATATTGATTATGAAGTGAAACAGGGATATATGCTGGTGAATCTCAGCATGGGGGAATCATATTATAGACTATAACTTCAAACTGTAAGGAATAAAGCTCATTCTTAATGTATAAAATCCTTTCTAATAAATTAAAAATGTGATAGGTTTGCCTTTTTTTTTCCATTGCTCTGTTGCTAAGTTAGTTGTACATAACAGCATACTCCCAATTTGTCATGGCAAACCCAGTGTCAATGCTACATTTGGGCCTAAAGTACCATCGACATGAAAAGCAGATGGATGGTTATTGGTGTGTTAAGGAAAACATGTAGTACATACAGTTTCATTATTGTTTGGTGCAGCTCGGATCTTGTGATCAGCAATTCAGAGCACATGATTCATCAACAAGACATTTTTAACCATGCAAGAGGAATGCTGTCTGATCCTTCAATCTTACTGACAGGTCAAACATGCTGATTAATAGTTAATCTTTATGATATGACTTTTTAATTTATTTTTATCCTTTACACTGCCTGGGAGAGCCACAAACATAAAGACCATGAGCTGCATCCTGCATGCGGCACCAATATGAGGCTACCAGTTAATATTTTTTTTAAATCTTAAATCTTTACTGGAATGTAATTGAGCCTAATCCAATTGTGTAATACTTTTTGTTTTTAAAGCAAGACAATTGGCCCTATTGTGCTTCCTTTTAAGGCATACAGCAGTTCCAACTAATTTCTGTATGCTGAATATTTGGTTAATTGGTAAATACAACTGAGAAACTGAATCAGATCACTGAAATTGATTAAATTGCCCCAATGAGTAAAAGAAAATATTTTTATTGTAGATGCAGGAATGCTGTTAGTTGAAAACATATTTTTTATTACTAATTTTGTTAAGCTGAGTACAACAGTTTATATTTTCATTCATATGTCAGTGGAGCTGAGCTCTGCTGACAATAGAGATAAAAACAAAAAAGACTGCGGATGCTGGAAAGCCAAAACAAAAACAGAATTACCTGGAAAAACTCAGCAAGTCTGGCAGCATCGGCGGAGAAGAAAAGAGTTGATGTTTCGAGTCCTCATGACCCTTCAACCGAACTCAAATTCAGTTCGGTTGAAGGGTCATGAGGACTCGAAACGTCAACTCTTTTCTTCTCCGCCGATGCTGCCAGACTTGCTGAGTTTTTCCAGGTAATTCTGTTTCTGCTGACAATATCCTTGTCTCAGAGTTAGCAGGAAGTGATTTAAAGTTCCATTCTAGGATTTGAATACATGAGCCATGGTATCTTTGGATGATAATGTGAAATGGCTGGTATGGAATTGACAATACATTATACATCTCTCCTAATATTTGATTCCATTTGGAAATTGGATGGATGTATAATATTACCCAATTTACACTATCAGTCAAAGTCAAAATGATCCCCATAATATAAGCTGATTTCTTGGCGCAGTACTAAGCAAATGCTGCTTTGCCAGAGCTGCTATCCGTCCGATACTTATTCTTAGTGGACCAATGAGGGTAACGTTGGGTTGTCATGGTGTTACTAGCAGGAAAACAGCTTTACAAGTGCCCCCTCATCTGAGAAGGTACCATTAATATATCAATTTAAATATAAGGTGTAATTAAACTAAAATAAATTAATAATACTCAATCATGATATTACCCATACCAGTTAGGCAATCTATGCACTGCCACCAGTTGTGGAAGTTCTCCTGTTTCCAGCAGCATGATTGTTCCCTTTCCAGGGGCAACCCAGTAAAGACAGGACATTATGAAGAGAGGCTGCTAAACAGCCATGTAGTAAAATAAGGGCTATAGCCTCTCACACTCCATTTACACACAGAACACGGTTCCTTTACAAGTGGCTTGGTGTCTGCAAAGTAGTATAAAATCATAATTGATGCCACTGCTCTATGCAACACTTTGCACCTCAGATCCCCAATGGTTCAGGGGAGAACACCAGTATAAATGAGCCCTCACTGAGATCCCCAGCAAGGGGACAGCAAGATATAATGCCAGATCGAGGACATGGAGAGCATGTAGAAGCAGCCAGTATAGGAAAACCCTGTGCCCAGAATAGAATGACATGGAGGGAATTCACAAAAGACAGCTCAGATTGTGAGCTGGAAGTTTCTGAGTGAGGCTTCATGAGCCTGAGGCCAATGAGAAATTCTGCCCGATCAGGGGTGAGTTTGGGTGGGGTCGCTTCGTGCACTTGAGCATTATCTTTCAGATCAAGACTGCACCAAGGTCCCATCTCCAAATTTAGTTGTATGTTAAAGAACCTATAGCACTAGATCAGAAGAGCAGTGGTGCATTGTGACTGATATTTCTTTCTTTGTCAACATTACTTTTAATGGAATAGTAGGTCATTGCTTCTTCTGGGATATTACTGTGTATAACATTTACATACTAAACAACATTACCAGCAGACTGTAATCCATAACTGCAAGTTCTTTCAATTTTGTAAACATCTGTTACAAATTTACTAAATAACATGCTTAATCCAATGTTAGTCTATCAAACCCAGTAATAATATGAAAATGTTCTTTATGTATCAGTTTTACTATACTCTTAACTGAGGTACTAACATCTAACATAAAAGTACAATTAAAATATGCTGCTTTAATGTGGCAAGGTTTCAGTAATCAATTAGAAACTACCTGACGACCGAGTACAATGATTCTATCAGAATTCTACATAAAACATAATATAAACACAATGGAGCCTAAACTGCGGCTAAAATATATGTTTTCTACAAATAGTAGCTAAATTTATAGGGATTATTTCATCTTAGCAAAAAGACCACCCTGCAAAACATAAGGTGCTATTTGTAAAGTTAAATGAGTATATAGTTACAGCTTCCTTTTGTGATATTTGGGTAAATTCCACATATGAAAAAACAATGAGAAGTCCTGTGTTGTCAGCCGACAACCACACAATCAATTTTTTGCCTCCCCAATAATTTTCAGCTCTCAAACCCAATTTTTTAAAAGCGTCCTGGATGGATTAATGTCTTTATTGCCTGGGTGTTAACCACTGGCTGGATATAGTGCAGAAAGGAAATGCTGGTGTGGTAGAATGACATGGCCCTTACAAACCTTCCATTCATTTCAGTCAGGTTGGTTCTAGCGCTGCTGTGCAGATTTTCCTTACTGCTCTCCCGCCTGACCATATTTAATGTCTAGGTGTAGGTAAAGACAAAATTCTACCCCCTTGCCTTCTCTATATTCTCACAAAAATGTAGCATTCATGTGTCTGATGGATTATTTCTTGTTAGTCACACTACACATGGGATAAGACTAAGTATTGTTAGTCTGTTCATTGTAAGCAGGAAAAATCCATTAACAAAAGCATTTCGCCTCGGATTTTCCTCTTGCTTTGTGCCCAAGTATCCATTGAGCCCTGCTTCCGATAAGAGTCCCCAGCCACAAAACTGACCACACACCCAGCATCACAATGCAAGTTATGGAATTATAGAATGGTTGCAGCACAGTAGGAGGCCATTTGGCCTGTCATGTCTGTGCTGGCCCTCTGTAGGAGTGATTGTCCTAGTGCTACTTCCTTTTCCCCCGTAGCTCTGGAAATTTTGCCTTTTCAGAAATTGATCAAATTTCTTTCTGAAAACCTTAATTGAACCTGTCTCCACCACACTGTCAGGAAGTGTATTCCAGATTCAGACCATTCACTGTGTGGGACAGCTTTTTCTCCAATTCTGCTTGTTTGTGGGGGTTCAGTATATTTCAAAACCTAAAGGAGGGCCAATCTCTACCTGTGTCACTGTTATTTTTAATGCTGGATGAATAAGATGAAGGAGAGGTGAACAAACTCTGGAAACTCGAGGCCCGAAGAGTCAAGTGTCACAGGTAAAGACCGCACATCACTTGCAGGTACCCTGCCTACAGTGTGTGCAGGCCTTGAATGAGTTACGAGGAGATGCCTGATGAACTGCCTGTCTGAGGAGTCTACTATTCATTAAAGGTGCTATCCGCCAACTGTATGAATTCTACAAAAAAATCTTACGCCTTGATCCACAAGCTGCAGGGCCATTATAGTGGGGATGAAGGTCACCAAGGCCTTAGGACAAAAACTTCTACAGGTGTGGATCATTCAAGGTATCCACTCCAGACCTGTACTGGACCAGCCAATGGACAGTAAGGGACAGCATTCCACAGTGACTGATGCCCTGTTCTGTAAGGCTGGAAATGTCCCCGATGGAGTAAAAATGAAAGGCACTGACCTTCTATTGTGTAGCTGGCTCCTCCAAGGTGCTTACAGCAATTAACAGGAGGCATGCAAAACTGAAGGCACCTCTTGAAAGAGCTACATGAAGAGAAAGGGTTTCCACTCCCTCTGTGTGCAAATTGTACACAACGCCTTCTTCACATCCTGCACAATAATACACAACACGCGAGTATCTGTCATGCTCGAGCATAATGGGACCCAGTCAATGTATGATGGGATGAATGGTTGAAGCACTTTGGGACTTTTACTATGTTATGAATGCTATATAAACGCAAGTGGTTATTGCCAACAGATGACTTATTGGGCACAAGGCCTACCCTCCGGCTGCTGTAGTTTAAGGTACTGTTTCAGGTAACACAAATCAAGGACAAGCAGGAGAGGTACAATGAGGCACTTATGTTCATCAGGCAGGTTGATAAGAGAACATTTTAGCTCTGGATGGCTGATTCATGTGCCTGGAGACGTCTGAGGGTCCATTACAGTATTTCCCAGAGAGAGAGAGTGGTTAGTATTGTGGTGCATGCAGCTGGCACAAGTTCATGTATATTGGTAGAAGGTCAGGGCCTGTGGTAATCTGATGTGTAATATATCTTTAAGAAGAATGTTATAATGGAATATCACATGATCTTAGTAACCAATAGCAGAGTAGCGCGGGCTACCTCTGCAGTTAGTAGTCTGTAGTCAGTAGTTAGTAGCAGCAGTAGTATAGAGATAGAGTTTGAAGTGATAGTACATGTTTAGTTGCTGCTAAGTACCTTTGTAAATAAACACAGAGTTTCTATCTATGAAGTGTCTGCTACTCAACTCTATCATTAGTATCAAATCGGCCACCCCTTACAACAAGCTTGTGAACAGGATCCAACAAACTGGTGACTAGGATCCAACAAACTGGCGACAAGGATTCAACAGACCTTGACATTCCAGCAGAGGAGCCGATTCAGATGGAAGGCACAGCCCTGCAGGATATGGAGCAGAGAGACGTGCTGTTTGCTCAGGAAGCAAGCATTTGGCAGGGTTGTCAGAGCCTGACTTGTGGTACAAGTTATCACACAATGAGCCCCATTCCTTATTTAGCCCCTTGCCCCCAGGTGGTGAGCAGAAGAAAAGTCAAACACTGTTCCAACACTGTTCAAGTTCAAAGAGATTTATTAGAAGGTGTTTAAGTCTCCAAATTTCAGTGATAAGTGGAAAACATTAAAAAATGCAGGTCTTAAAATATAACCATGTACTAGTGCTAAACATTTAATTTATCAATTTGTAAGACTAAACAATGCAAACCTTTTAAAAGTTGTTCAAAAATTGTATTATATTTGAGCATTTCAAGATGAATAAGAGTAAGAAGGAGTAGTACTCGTGACTGGGCAGCAGCATGTTTTATAGGTAATAGATCATTTTTTTAAAAATAAAAAGCTCAAGCGATTATACATGGCCCGTACGGAGGCTGGGGAACAGGTCCAGCACATCTGTGTAATCTCTATGCTGTAAACGGAAGCAGGCCAACCAATTCCACTGAGAAAAGATATGCTTGATGAGTGTAGAACTTTGGATCAGTGCAATACTTATATTAAAAGATCGCTTTAAGTTTAAAATTGCCATCTTGTTAATATATTTATAGAATTGTTGGGAAAAATGGCTATGGCACTTCCACCATTCTTACTGTGGCATTTTCTAAATAAAAATATAAAGGAACTTACTGGCAATGAGATTGGCAAACGGAGGGCTATATTTACACTCTAAATTAGCAGCCTTGCCATTGCAGGAAAATCCATGCCACTGTCTATTTAGCCCAGAATCTCCTGCCCAAAATAATAGCTGTGATATCTCACTGGACAATTAGTAATTTCCTGCAATTGAAAGTTGATTGAAGGGTTTGGAACCAACCTATTGGTTAATCAATTTCAATCAACTCAGACTGGCTAAGTGATTGACATCTTACGGATCATGCTAGAGTAGTAGATTTGATTGACAGCTATATCTAAGGTGAAGATGTATGTCAGTGCCATCTGATTCTTTGTGGTCCCGCTGACAGACAGTCCTGGAATCAGAACCTCTGATTGTAGACTTATATGTCGCTGTCTGTGCTCCACTCACCAGTCAGCCTGATGTTATCAGGGGCACAAGTATGCCCAAAGGACTCTTTGGTAGTCAGCAGCTACACAAGGAGCATTTATCTGTGTGCAACAATATGTAATAGTTTAGCATTATACTGAACAGTCATACAGTAAGATTCATCTTTGTGGTATTTGACATTACAAGAGTAGTAACAGTAGTGCAAATATGCTCTTCATACCGACACTATTCCTTTCCCCAATTTTTGTTCAATAGATTTATCTAGTAGTTAATAAACTAAACCATAGTATGCTAACATGTTATTCTTATGCTTGTCAGCAAGATTACATGGTGACGCATGGGGCTGAATTTTACGCGCCTGACCCGATCGGGTGTGAAATCTCACGAGATGACATCGGGCGAGGGTTCCAACATCATACCATGCTTGCGCAATATTTTGGTCAGCGGGCACATGCAAAAGTCGGAAGCGTGCCCGCCGACAATTAAGAGGGCAATTAAGCCCATGATAACACAATTGTCTGTCATTTTACATAGCCCATCCAACCTTAAGTTGGCAGATGGATGAATTGGCCAGGCAGCCTTTGCATTTTTCAACAAACCTCATCCACGGGTGGGATTTCTGTGATGAAATAAAATATAAATAAATTTCTGTGGACAGCGTTTTCATAAACTAGTTTTCCAGGTGACTGAGTATGATGCATGGTCACTTTTTTCAGCTTTTGAAACCTTTATTTTTGCTGTTTCAGGTATTTAGCTCCCTGAGGCAGCTCTCTGCCTTCAGGAGCTTTCTGTCAGTGCTGGTCTGCGCCCGTGTTGACGTCATCGCCTGCCCTCTTCCCGTCCCCACCCTGGCAGCGCTGAGCTTTTCAGCGCATGTTTCACGCTGGCTAGTCATTAATTGGCCAGCCAGCACGAAATTGCGGTCAGGGGCTGATCGCAGTCCGTAGTGCATTTCCCAGCTGATCCCAGGCCCGCCGATCGCACCCGCCTGCCCAGCTGAAAATTCAGGTCATGATGTGCCCAATAAGCCAAATTATCATAATATGGCTTCTTGTTTGATCCCCAGGTCTCAAAATGGTTACTCTAGGTATGCTGGACAGGTAAAAGTCTAGCATCTAGGGATTTAAGGTATGCTTATGGCAGTCAGCAACACTAAATCGTAGGAAAATATCCTGCATAAATTCCTAAAGATATATATCCAGCATATTAAAAAAACTGTGTCTGTCAGTTGATTCCCTTACTTCTAGCATCCAGCTTGTCTCCATCAGTGCCCATTCCTTATTTCCTGTGTTATTGATACCACTATGGTCGGTTGTCTCCAAGCTCTCTACCATCTCCTCGTCTCTCTCCCTGACTTACACCCCCACTGTGTTGAAATCAAGAGGTATCCCATCTGGATTGCATTTCAACTTATTGCCTGAGTGAAAAACTCAAACTGCTGATTGGTTGCAGTTTAGAGAAACTGCCTGATTTTCATTTCACTGCTATATTATTGGAAGTTCTATCTTTCAGATGAGAAAGAGGCTCCTTCTGCCAATCCACATGGTTGTAAAAGATCCCAAGCACTACGAGAAGAAGAGCAGAGAGTTCTATTAGCAACCTGGCTAATATTTCTCTGCTGTACATCAGAATTTTTGACATAAGTTAAATTGAATTCACATAGAGTTAACATTGTTTCTAGTTAGACCGAGGGCTGATGAAGAAATGCTTGTCCTTCAATTCACCTTTGTCATTCCTACAATTTGAGTCATCTCCAAATTGAAGAACTGCTTACTGTGTCATGTTCAAAGTGACCACAAACCTTCACGTGCCAAAATTTTCAAAAGGTTTGGTTAGAAACTTTCAGATCTTTGAAGGCCATCATCCTGGCATTCTGCTATTTATTTCACATACTGGCAATTGTCCCATTATGATGTCAACTGCAATTCCTAAAAATTTTAAGATATTAGTAAAATCAGTTTGATAGGAGCATTACCCCATTTTATATACTTTTTTCTAACAATGAATAAGCTTATTTGAAACTTTTCAATGGTTACAGAATAGCTTATTTTAAAAAATCTGCACAAATAATACCTAACAGATCATAGATGACCCAGCTCCCAACTATTCATTTCTTCAAAAAGACTACCTGTTGTATGAAACCCAACATGCAGTGGGCCTATAGTGTAAAGCTACCTTGAACATAGTTCTGGAGCCATTGTTAAATCTACTATATTAAATCAACTTTTTGTAAGTTTACTATTTGGCTCTGACTCACTCTCATTATTATACTCTGCTCTATATGTGGTTTGTAAGCTACTGATTTATTTATATTGTTTGTTTATTTTAATCCAGAAGAAAATTTTATCATGTTAGATAAATTCTATTCCCTAAAGCCAACAACTGGGCTGAATGCAGATGCATTCTCCAAGAATGGTCAGTTTTATGAGGAAAAGCTGGACAGGCTTGTGTCCGTTGGAGTTTAGAAGACTAAGAGGCAACTTGATTGAAACATAAGATCTTGAGGGGACTGTACAGGGTGGAGGAGGAGAGGATGTTTCCTCGTGCAGGAGAATCTAGAACTCAGGGGTCACTGTTTCAAAATAAGGGGTTATCCATTTAGGACATGAAGATTTTTTTTTCTCTCAGAAGGTTATGAATCTTTAGAATTCTCTTCCTCAAAAGGTGGTTGAGGCAGGGTTCTTGAATATCTTTAAGGCAGAGGTAGATAGATTTTTGATAAGCAAGGGAATGAAAGGTTATCGGTGGGTAGGCAGGGATGTGAAGTTGAGGTTAAAATCAGATCAACCATGATCTTACTGAACAGCGGAGCAGACACAAGTGGCTAAGTGGCCTATTCCTGCTCCTAACGAGTATGTTTGTACATTTAGTCAAAGCTGGGCCAAAAATATGATATTCAGTCAAATGTAGATTTACCTTGGATCAATTTTATTCATCATGATCTATCTTTTGACAAACAGGTGCAAGTACAGATGCAGTAGGGCAATTTTATCCTACAGCGCAGCTTTTGAATGTTCTGCATTGTTGCGATGATATTTTCTTTGTATCATAAGGAATAGGCATTTCTAGCTGTCTCAAGCCTTCCAGTGGAAGCTTGAAAAGAGCCCTTTGAATGTCTAGCATTTTAATCTTTGACTACAAATCTATGATACTGATATTTGTTTCCATGGTGGGAAAAGATGCCCAGTCTCTGCTTCCGAGAGGGATTTGCATCCAACTTTTTCCTGTATTTTCTCTTTGCATTCATCTGCAGAATTGACAGAAAATATCCCTCTGAATACCTGCTGGTTGGTGGTTTTGGGCTTACAAAGCAGCTTATATTTTTGGTGAAGCTCAGATGAAATGAGGACCAGGATTTTCTGGATGGTAGGGTTGCCTACCCTGCCACCTAAGAAGTCAGTAGGGAACGTGTCCCTGTTTATACAGGATGCCCCTCAGCCAGTTAATGCTTTAAGGAGAGTTAATTGTCTGGAAGCAGGACTTGTGGTCCTTACTTGGGAGAAACTCCCACCCCAGATAATTGAAAAGTCTGCCATCACACATTGGACGTATGCTTTGTAGATGGTGGACAAGCTTTGGGGAGTCAGGAATTGAGTTACCCTCTGCAGTATCCCCAGCCTCTGACCAGCTCTTGTAGCCACATTATTTGTATGGCTAGTCCACTTCAGTTTCTGATCATTGGTAACCCCCAGATGTTGATAGCGGGGGATTCAACGATGTAATGCCATTGAATATCAAGAAGAGATGTTAAGTTCTCTCTTGTTGGAGATGTGCACTTGTGTGGCATGAACATTACTTCCACTTATCAGCCCAAGCCTGAATATTGTCCAGGTCTTGCTGCATATGGACACGGAGCACTCAGTATCTGTGGAGTCACAAATGTACTGGACATTGTGTAATCATCCACGAACATCTCCACTTCGGACCTTATGATGGAGGGAAGGTCAATGATGAAACAGCTGGAGGTGGTTGCCTAATACAGCTACCTCAAGGAACTCCTGCAGCAATGTCCTGGGACTGAGATGATTGATCTCCAACCACACCCATCTTTCTTTCTGCTAGGTAAGACTCCAACCAGTGGAGTGTTTTCCCCCTAATTCCCATTGACTCCAGCTTTGCTAAGGCTCCTTGATGCCGCACTCTACCAATTCCTTCTTTGATATCACAGGCAGTCACTCTCACCTCACCTCTGGAGTACAGCTCTTTTGTCCATGCTTGGACTAAGGCTGTAATGAGGTCAGGGGGCTGAGTGGTCCTGGTGGAACCCAACATGAGTGTCAGTGAGCAGGCTGTTTCTGAGTAAGTGTCACTTGATAGCACTGTTGATGACACTTTCCATCACATTGCTGATGATCGAGAGTAGACCAATGGACAGTAATTGGCCAGGTTGGATTTGTCCTGCTTTTTGTGTATAGGACATACATGGGCAATTTTCCAAATTTACGGGCAAGTGCCCGTGTTGTAGCTGTACTGGAACAGCTTGGCTAGGGGCATGGAAAGTTCTGGAGCACAAGCCTTTGGTACTATTGCTGGAATGTTGTCAATGCCCATAGCTTTTGCAGAATCCAGTGCCTTCAGCCATTGCTTGATATCACGTAGAGTGAATTGAATTGGCTGAAGGCTGGCATCTGTGATGCTGGGGACCTCAGGTGGAGGCTAAGATGGATCATCCACTCGGCTGTATGTGTAATGCATAAGTACAGGAACTTCACACTGATCAATGTAATTGAATGGGGAGCCATACACCAAGATGTCATTTTAGCAAAGCTAGTAGCAGAATGGTGTATCTTAGACTTTTCAATTTTCATGTTTAATCACAAATCTACTCTTGCCTGATGTTGCTGTGCTATTTGCACATAAATAACAGCAAGTGCTATTAGTCTCCCCATTTTTTGGCAGCAAATTTTGAGTCATTATGTATGAATGGTTCAATTGTCAGAGAAGCGGAAACAAGTATAAAACATTAGAGGATCATTAAAGCCAATATCAGGAATGCAAAAATGGAATTAGGAAAAATGGATAGGGGGATAATTGGAGGAGAAAAGGCTTTCTTCAGTTAGAATTCAAAACACAAATGAGTGCTGCCTAGATCCTTTAAAGAGTTTGCCAGGACAGGTTATGTAGATAAAAATACGGCTGCTGAGTTAACTAGATACTTTCAGCAGAATGGACACACTGAATCTATCAGTATTAAAGGGAACCTGACATGGGTTACAATGGTTCAACTGGACATGGATTTTTTAGGCTGCAACAACCACTGAATGGAGAAGAGACCAAGGAAAGCTGAACTCTGGGGTCTCTCACTCTTACCCAGAGATCTTCCAGTGGCATCTGAGAGACTGTAATGATGTGAGCTCTCAGGAGGATGGGAAGAAGAGGACAGTCTCTACAACCAAGCAGGCATGGATGGAAATTCCTGAGGATGCAAACAGGAGAAGTGTGGTCCCTCCTACCTGGAAAGAGTGCACCTAGAGGATACAGGACCTCAGGTGAGTGGCATAACACTTTAAAGTGGCAAGAACCACACTCTGGCATTCCCAGCATTTCTGCACAGCAAGCCTCAGGTCAACACATCTTGCAGCTCCACTCATCCCTCTCCCTGCAAGCACCTTATTTGAACATTTGAACAGCAACCACTCACATTTATCCTCTACCTATTGCCCTCTATAACCCTTACCTCAGAACCACCCTGCACACCTGCACAAGGGTTGTCCTTCCCTGCCATCCACAAAAGCCATTCCTAACACTCATGACTCTCTGTTCTCTCTCCTTGCAGAAGGACCTCAGATCATAGAATTATAGAACAGTTAAAAAAACACGCAACCTCAGGGACAGGTAAAGAGTGGGGTGGCCCTTTAGTGATAGGCACCTTTACAGCCATAGGGAACGTGTGCTGACCTGGCTTACAGGGAAGGAGGTCTTGTTCCAGGAGGTTGAAATGTCAGCAATGAACTATCATGAAAACGTGTGCCTCCTGATGTATTGGAGCTCACACATGACAAGAGAGCTGATACTCCATCTGTAGATAATTTGTTGGCGGCATTGCCTCCTTGAAGCTAGGTCTGTGTGCCCATCCCCTTTGGCCAAGTGGCTGCAAGGAAGGTGGGTGGTGTTGTTCCTCTTGCTTTTCATCAGAGGTAGAGCTGAATAAGATGAACCAAAGCCATGGTATAGACTGGCAGCAGAGAAGTGCAGTTGAAAGTCAGTGAAGTGATTTCCAAAAAGTTGGTAATCACCTGTCAAGCAGTGAAAGCATTCTCTGAGAAGGAGTGCTGTGGGCAGCAGCTTCTCACCTAACCCAGGCTACAGCTCTTCAGTTTCACTGATAAAAGGCTTTCCAGCCTGCCCTGTTTCACTGAAGAAGCTCCTTCCACTGTGCATTTGCTTTGGTGACCCAGGTGAGTTGCTGAAAGCTCAGAAATCTGGTCCAGTAGCTGTTAAAGGCAGAATCCTTGATTAAAACAGAACTTCATGACTTCTTTGAATATTTAAATTCTTTAACTGACAGCTGTTCATGGGTTCCCTGCTCACCTTCAAGCCGACCCAGGTGAAGCCTGGATGAGGGAAGGATGATGCCAGGATCCTGACCCAATGTCACTTTTAGTGAATTTATCTCCTTCACACACGCAAACCTGCCTCCCCTTTGCCTCAGTTTTCACTTCTGATGATGACACTATGTACCCTGTCTTACAGGATGGAGTTAGAGCTAAAATTAATTATCTAGAAGTTAACAGGTAAATTCTTCAGAAAATGTTAATGCACTTGCATAGTGCTGCAGACCTCAAAGCCATTTACACCAGAGTGTTCAGGGATATAGGGCAGTGTGGCATTATATGTGGACCACTGGTTCATAAATTCAATAGCTCATTGACATCCAGGTAAGAAATCAAACCCAACGTAGACCTGTGTGTTTAACTTCTCTAGTTGAAAGGTCATTAGAAAATATTGATCAGGATGTGATAGATGGTCACTAAGAGAGATTAGCAATAGTTATTGATATCAAGCATGGTTTTAGGAAATATAGCTTCTATCTCAGTAACCTGACTGAGTTCTTTGGGGTAGTAACTGGAATGGTGGAACAAGATATTCCAGCTGATACTCACTCGCTCACTTTTCCAGAGCCACTTCATCCAATTCAGGGTTGTAGGGAGTCAAAGCCTATCCTGACAGGCAATAGTGCACCCAGGATGGGACGCCAGTCCATCACAAGGCACACACTCACATGCACACACACGGACACGCACACTGTGGGACAATTCCAGTTGATACTGAACATCTCAACTTCCGAAAAACACTTAAAGATGTACCACATGAAACATAGGAATTGCTAGACAATCTATTTTGTCTTTTCTAGAAAATTTTGAAATTTATGATCCTTTAGCACTGACTCCTCAATCAAAGGAAGTAGCCTTTTCTTATTTACTCAATCTAAATCCTTCAGAATTTTTAAACCCTCTATGAAATCTCCACAGTTATCTTCTGTTTCAGCAGAAAATTCCGAGTATCTAAAGTTGCACCTCATAACCATAATCTCTCACCCTTTGTGAGTCTATGTTGAATGCTCTCGTGTGATTTAAATGTCCATTCCATAATGGGGTTCCCAAAACAGGACATAGTACTCCATCTATAGCTGAACCATTGCCTTATTCAGATGTATCATTACCTTATCATTTGTTCTTAAATTCTATGTCCTTATATGAAAACAAAACTGTGTTTGACCTTTCTTCTGGTTTAATCTACAGTCACAGAATCAGAATTAGAAAAAAAATGATACCAAGCCAAGGAAGGAACAATTAGGAGGGGGTGCTTAGAACTGTGGCCAAAGACATTGAGATGTCAAGGAGGGTCTTCAAGAAGGAGAAGAAGGTACAGAGACAAAAAGGTATAGGGAAACAATTCCAGAGCTTAGAGCCAAGAGGGATGATATAAAATCCGTTAGGCAGCCAGTTCGATGTTTAATTTTCACTCTAATTAAGATAATTCCAGAATTGTGCTTTAGTGGCATTTACCCCTCTAATGACAGAATATAATCACCATTGGCTATTAGAGAAATTCAACTCATTTGCTTTTTGTATTTCTGTTCCATGTATTAGAAAGAAGTTGTATAAATTGAATTAAATATGAATGTTGACTTAAAACACAATAAATCAATTCAGAAAGTAAACAACTGCCCTCTTGATATCTCTCCATAACTTATTTCATTGGAAGTTTTTATCTCTTTTTATTTATTGTCTATATGCAGCGAGGGTTAATTATTTTATGAGGCAAAAGGGATATAACAAGAATATATGACAAGCATCTGTTAGGTACCAGATGAATCCAACAGGCATATTTGACAGAATAAGGTCATTATGATGCATAAAGGCTGGAAAAATCTAGGTCATAAGTATACAACGAATGAAACCGAATTAGCAGAAGAGACCTGGGAATGATATTAAACATGTCACTTAACTTTCAGGGTGGAATTTTCCTCGCTGGTTGAGCCCAAAACTGGGGGTGGAGGGAGTGGGGAGGTAGTGGGAGAAAAATCTGGAAAAGTAAAGCAATGAGACCAATGCTTGCTTCACTGCTTGACTGGGATCTCCCTTCCCTCCTTACCAGGCTGCTGTGGCATAAATCTTCCTTGGCTGCCATATGTAAATGACAGCAGTGTCCTGGGATTCCTCAGGTATTGGCAGGCTGCCCTTTGACAGCAAGATTGCCATTGGAGGCCCACCATGCATTTCTAATGAGCCCCAACTAAGAAAATTGTGTTGGGGCTCACATAGACAAAGAGGAGCAAAGAGGTGCCCTGTTAAAACAATGCCCCTTAAAACGAGAATCCAGGCCAGAATATGTGGCAAAACAATTAAGAGGGCTATTAGAATGTTAGAATATCCAGCTGGAATAGTAGAGTTCAAGGCCACAGAAGTTATAACGGCGGAATTTTGCGGCAGTGGGATTTTTATGTTCCTGCTGATGTCAGTATGGCTCGTCGCATTTTATGGCCCCGCCCTTGCCACGACGGGAACCATAAAATTCCGGCCAATGTTTTACATGCAACCAAAGTAAACATAAAGTAGTCTGCTCATTTTTAATCACCATGCGACAATATAAATATATGCGCATTGGAGGCAGTACAGAGAATAAGGCTGATTACATGCAAGTCAGTGAATAAGGAAATATTAGATAAAGTTGATAAAAACAGAAAATGCTGGAAAAACTCAGCAGCAGGTCTGGCAGCATCTATGGGGAGAGAAACAGAGTTAATGTTTTGAGTCCGTATGGCTCTTCTTCAGAGCTAAAGCTGAAGAGTCACATGGACTCAAAACATTAACTCTATTTCTCTTCACAGATGATGCCAGACCTGCTGAGTTTTTTCAGTATTTTCTGTTTTAATTTAGATTTCCAGCTTCCGCAGTATTTTGTTTTTATATTAGATAAAGTTAATCTTTATGGTCTATATTAGTATATTACAGGTTAAAAGAAGACCCCATCAAAATGTATTAAATATTGTAGATAAACGTAAACTCAGATCATTGCTCAGGAAGTTAGAATCAATGGTAATTATTATAAATGATGCCCATGATTTAATTATTACACACACTCTGTGTCTACATTTTTTCTCATTAGATCTTAAATATAAAGTTAATATTTAAAATATGATAGAAAATTGAATAGTAAGAGTTAAGTTGATTCACATTGTGAATGACACCATGATGTCATTGAGTACTGTGAGGTTATAAATACAACATTACAGCTGAAGTCAGTATTTTGATCTTCTATCATACCTCTTGCCACATGAGGAGATGAACAATGCAATGGTATAAATCAAAGCACTGCATTTAGAAGAATGCCAAGCATCGATGTATAATCACTGACATAACGGTAGTTAATTTGATAACATATCACCACACTCAATAATATTTCATGAGTACCTTAATATATATTCCAACAAAAGGCAAATGTTGGTTGGGTGATCATGTGGTTTTCTAAAGAGGCACTGTCTTTATTTCATCAGTCAGCAGTTGGAGTGAGATCTGAACCAGACCTCGCTGAACTGCCTTGAATTGGGGTGCATTAGTCCCCATAAAGCTGAGCATCAATCTGAGGGGTTGACATGCGTCTAATTTATGTGCAGCCTGGTAATAGTCTGGCAGTGAATTATATCTGGTTTCCTGTGATGTGCTTGCAGAGTTTTACCTGTCTAAAATTGTAGCAGTCGGGTTGCGATCTTGAGGTGCAAGGAGGGGAGGGAATTGCATGTGCTTAAAATGTCTGGTGGCGTGGTACTTTTGGAGGGAAGGAAAATTATACCCATCTTATTCCCTGGTAATGCTGGTTGCAATATATGCCTTATTTCTTTTTGATTTGGGGTTTTCTAAATAGTCAAAAGATTTAGTGAACAAAAGTTATTCGTAAAATTGCTTTATTGAATTTTTGTACAGAATGTGAATGTTGCTGAAAAGATTGCTGAAGCATCTTGTCTTGTACTCATGAGGACAAAAGCAAGAATGCTAACTTTCAAACTATCACAAGAGTTTATACAACAGGAGAAAAGGGTACTGATTGCTTGGCAAGTCGACTGATTGGCTGGGGTGTTGTCATGGAGAAAGCAATAGGGAACTATAGGCTCCCCAAGCTCCCAGGTACTTCAAAAAAGGCACAAGGCTCAGGTATATTCCTTTTGTTTGCACAGAATGGGTCCCTGCATATATCATTTCCAGTCTGCATATGAATGTGTATCGCTTCCAGCAAGCATAAATAAGCCACATTATGAACTAGACTGATTACGTTAAATTGGTCAGATGTGATCTCATGATTGGGTAGCTCTTGCTAAACAATCCTGAGTGTGCTAATAGCTACACTAACAACCAAATTTAAAATAATCAGTTCAGCTCATCACATGACACATTTACGCTTGCTAGAAGTGACATACATTCATTCGTAGGGACACGTTCTCTGAAGACAAAAGGAACATGTTCAAGCCTTGCAACTTTTTTGAATTACCCAGGAGCTTAGGAAGCCTATAGTTCCTTGCTACTTTCTTCATGGCAATACGTCTGCCAATCAGAGTCAACTTGCCAACCAATCACCACCCCCTCTCCTGTAGTGTAAATTGTTGTGATCATTTGAAATTTGGCATTTTTGCATTTGGCCTGATGAATGCAAGATGGAAAACTATGACAATATGTTTCTCTTTGTGGTAATATTATTAAATTACTTACAACACTTCTTAATATGAGGATATTCTGGTGAATCTCTTAAGTTGTAAGAACTAAATTGATTATATTTGCACAAACATTTGAAAAACATCCCACAGTATGAATTTCTACATAACTATGTAGAAAAATGTAGTGCAAGGAGATCACTTTCAAAATATAAGTCCATGCACCTTTAACATAGTAAAATATCCAAGTTGCTTACATCTACTATCTGTATATGTATCATTGAAATGTATAATGAACACTTTGTGGCACATATGCATGTTATAAAATGAGATTTCATAAGATTTATAATTAATATAAGGTAACTGAATCACAATTTTCAATGATGTAAACTTTAAAGTGTCTACCTCTGTTCTATAATTTTTGCAAACCAATCTACCTATGACAAGAAATAGGACCAAGACTTTGTTATAAACCGGACATTGCCAATGTAAATTAGGTGTTAATTGTTGTTCTGAAGCAGGTTGTCACTGTGTTAACCTTAACCTGCTGTTGGGAGAACTGAAGACCTGAAGCTGCCTCATTTAAATATGCCAGATTGAGTATGCAGATTTCCCATTTAAAGATCCTTCAGACACACGCTTTAGGAACAAGTATGCAGTATGGCTCTTGTTCCACTCTGTTTATTCTTAGTAAGGCCCCAGGTACTGAAAATCCCATCAAGAAAGAATTTAGTAGATAAGACTAATAAGATAGTCATTCAAAACACCTGGATGTTGTGCAGATGGAGCAATTGCTATCTCCAGTATTACCAATTAAATCCCGCCCTTCCATATGGTCAGCTTCGATGGCCTTGATTTTGAGTCCCTGTCTGCTCTAAAAAAAAACAGTGCAAGTCAACATGTTGCATATGCAGTTTTACACTGAGTACTTTGTGTTTCTGCTTATCTGTCAGTTTGCTCTCATTTTTGGAGAACATATGGTCAACTGCGGTAGTTTAGAAAGTCTTATAATGATAATAGAACTTGCCAAAGCTGATGTGCCCCTTTCCATGGAAATTCTACATTATACCCAGTACAGCAGTTAGTAAAACAACATATTGTTGAGGTCATGATTCTTCCATCACATAGCTAGCAAGCCTTTGCTGGATATTGCCAATAAAATCAGAGGTAATTAAAATAATTTCCACAATAGGAATGCTTTATTAGACACTTAAGGTGCACAATAATAAAAAAAAGTCGGCGATGCTTTGTGTTTTTTAATTATAATGTGGGGAACCATTTCTTATGTCCCTAAATGTAAGCAATCTAAATCCTATAAGGCTCTGTGTATTTCTCTGTTGTCATCCTGTGCTCCCTAAAGTTTCAGCTTTTAAGCCACCACTAGCTGTAGTGCTGTGTACCTTCTTGTTTCTGCTCAGGCTAATCAGTTCATACTGAGTCAGTGCGTCTTCAAGTATCATGTGTGCTTGAGAAAATGTGCCATGTCACTTACATATTCTTCAGGTTTTATTCTTGGCAAAGTGCACAGTATAGAAACGCTGGTGCATTGCTTCTGTCTGTTCTCATTATTGGGTCTTTGTGTTTCTTTCTGCTTGTCCTTGTCTATTCCAACCATTCGATGAAACTATGCAGTACTGTCTTAAGACCTGCCCACCTGTCCTTTGTCTTCTGTATTAGGCAGAGCTAGTTAGTTGAAAGGAACTGAAAGCTAGTGGGTGTTGGATCTGCCTAGTGCAAGATATTCACCGCTAATTGCTAGTCCTAACAGGCACAATTAGCCACTACAAGCCCTCAGAGATGGCCCTGGGATTCTCTCAGGTAACAGCCGTCACTAGATAAAGGTTGAAATATGCTCCATTTATAGAGAGATTTGCAGACAAAGATATCACATCCTGCCAATTATACACTACTACAATACACAGCATAACTTCCAAGATAAAACAGTTTAGCAGAATATTTTCCCCTTTCGATTCTAACTTTATAAAATCTTTTAATTAATGTAAACCAGTGGACCTATCCTTATCATTTCCTCCCAGTTGAAATGAACATTCTGATAACAAAATATTTAGTAACTTGATAATAAATCATTTCATGATGTACAGATCACCAATATTTAATTCAGTTCTCATAAAAAGTGCATTCCCACATGAATCTCAAGTGAAGCTGCACAGTTTAAAAATATGTATTTAGTGATGTATCTATAGTAGAAAAGATTAATTATTGCCCACTATGAAAGATGTTGGGAAATTTGATTAAAAGGTATGACAGTAGATGAGCAAAGGTGAACACGTAAAGAAATATTTCATAATTCTTAATGAATTTACATTTAATTGAGAAATAAAAACTCCATGGGAAAAGAGATCCATCCATAGTTAACTAAAAAGATTAAGGATAGTATTAGATTAAAAGAAGAGGTTTATCATGTTTCCAGGAGTAGTATTACATCATAGGATAGGGAGAGTTTTAGATAACAGCAAAAGATGACCAAAAAATTTATAAGGGAGAGAGGGAGTATTAGAGTAAACTAGCCTTAAATATATAAAAAAACAGCTTATAAGAACTTCTATAAGTATATAAAAAAGGAGGAACATAGTGAAAGTAAACTTGAGTCCCTTAGAGGCTGAGCCAGAAGAAATTATAATGGTGAATAATGAAATGGCAAAGATGTTAAACAAATATTTAGCGTCTGTCTTCACAATAGAAGACACACAAATTCTAGAAATAGTGGGTAACCAAAGGCCTAATGAGAGTGAGGAACTTAAAGAAATTAATGTTTGTAAAGAAAAAGTACTGGAAAAATTTATGAGACTGAAAGCCACCAAATCCCCTGAAACTGATGATCTACATCTGAGGGTACTAAAGGAGGTGGCTGCAGAGATAACAGATGCACTGGTTGTGATCTTCCAAAATTGCCTGGATTATAAAATAGACTCTGTGAATTGGAAAGTAGCAAATGTACCACTGCTAATGAGAATGGAGGGAGAGAGAAATATAAGATTCTGAGGAGGCTTGACAGGTTGCATGTTGAGAGAATGTTTCCCTTCATGGGAGAATCTAGAATGAGGGTGCACAGTTTAAAATAAAGGGTCTCCTATTTAAGACTGAGATGAGAAGGAATTTCTTCTCTCTGAGGGTTATAGTCTTTAGAATCTTTTTCCACAGACATCAGTGGAGGCTGGGTCTTTGAATATATTCAAGGCTGAGTTAGACAAATTATTGATCAACAAGAGAGTCAAGGGTTATGGGGCACAGGCAGAAAAGAGGAGTTAAGGCCAAAGTCAGATCCACCATGACCTTATTGAATGGCAGAGAAGGCTCAAGGTGCCAAATGATTTACTCCTGCTTCTATTTCTTATGATCTTATAAAAATATGAAACTATAGGCCAGTTAGCTTGACATCGGTGGTGGGGAAATGTCAGAATCCATTACTTAGGAAATAATACCAGGACACTTAGAAAATCTTAATATGATTAAGCAGAGTCAAAATAATTTTGCAAACGGGAAATTGTGTTTGATAAACCTATTAGACTTTTTTGAGGACGTAACCAGCAGGAGAGATAAAGGGGAACTAGTGGATGTAATGTACTTGGATTTTCAGAAGGTCTTTGATAAGCTGCCACATGAAAGGTTATTGCACAAGATAAGGGCTCATGGGATTGGAGATAATATAGTAGTATGGATAGAGGATTGGTTAAAGCACAGAAAATAGGGAGTAGGAATAACATTTTCAGATTGGCAAACTGTATTTGGTGGGCCGCTGCAAAGACCAGAGCTTGGGTCTTTTTGATTTACAATTTATAATAATGATTTAAATAAAAGAACAAAATGTAATCTATCAAAGTTTGCTTATGACGCGAAGCTAGGTGGGAAAGTAAGGTGTGAGGAGGGATACAAAGAGCCTGCAAAGGTACATCAATAATAAGTGAGTTGACAAGAAAGTGGCAGATGGAATAGAATATGGGAAAATGTGAAGTTGTTCACTTTAACAGGAAGAATAGAAAAGCAGAATATTTTATAAATGATGTGAAACTATTAAATGCTGATGTTCATAGGGATTTGGTTGTCCTTGTACTTAAAACACAGAAAGTAAAGCAAACAATTAGGAAGGCACATGGTATGTTAACCTTTATTGCAAAGTGGGTTGGAATACAAGAATAAGGAAGTCTTGTTGCAACTGTACAGGGCTTGGATGAGACCATGCCTGTACCTTGTACAGTTTTGACCTCTGTACCTAAGGAACACCATACTTGCCTTGGAGGGGGTGGTGATGGGGGAGAGGGGCGGTTGGGGGGAAGATGCAAGGAAGGTTCTTAGATTGAATGCTGAGATGAGAGGGTTGTCTTATGAGGAGAGTTTGAGCACAATGGACTTATACTCTCTGGAATTTAGAAGAATGAAAGAAAATCTTATTGAATCATTTAAAAAGCTGAGAGGGCATGGCAGGGGAAAGCTGACAGGCTGTTTCCCTTGGATGGAGAGTCTAGAGCTGGGGGACACCTTCTCAGGATAAGGGGATGGTTATTTTGCACTAAGATGAAGAGAAATTTCTTCTGCCTGTTGTGAAGCTTTTGAGTTTACTAACCCAAAAGGTTATGGATGCTCAGCTGTTGAATATATTGAAGACTGAAGTCAATAGATTTTTGCACTCTAAGAGAATCAGAGGCAGGAAAGTGGAGTTGAAGTCAGGGATCAGCCATGATCTTACTGAATGACAGGGAAACTATCTTTTGATCCTATTTCTTAAGTTTCATATGAAAGATAAACACCCTGAGTTGATTGCTCATCAACATGAGTACAATTTTCATTATGAGGTCACATATTTGAACCTTACTTTTGTGCTGGATTACATTTTATTTTTCTTTTAGTTGCTAATCACAGAACAATTAAAATATAGAAAATGCTGGAAAAACTCAGCAGGCCTAGCAGCATCTGTGGAGAGAGAAACAGAATTAATGTGGATAGAAGGCCAACTAGGTGGGGACAAAGGAGAGACTGACAAAGATGTCATAAACTAAAGGACAACACTTTCATACCTTTGCCACTATCAGCACCTTTTTTGCCCTTACCATTACCATTAACACTCCGTTTGTCCTTTAGTTCACGACATCTTTGTCAATCTCTCCTTTGAGCTCACCTATCAATGGCCTTCTATCCAGCTTCACTTGCTCCACCCCCCTTAAGTAGTATAAATTTCATCACATTTCCACTTCTCTCCAGCTCTGAAGAAGAGTCAAACAGACTCGAAACATTAACTTTGTTTCTCTCTCCACAAGTGCTGCTAGGCCTGCTGAGTTTTTCCAGCATTTTCTGTTTTTGTTGCAGATTTCCAGCATCCACAGTACTTTGCTTTTAAATTACAATTAAAATATAGCGGGTGCCCTATTCATTCTCCATATTAAAGATACTAGGGCAAATAATGCAGTTTGTACCTGCAGACGACTTTGATCTCCATGTTCCAGATTGACAAAGAATGCTCCCTCTTTGCTTCTTCCACCCTATGCTGCTCCCCATGGAGATTCTCAAGGAATCGGTCACACTTTGCTTATGTGCAGGTCCTCAAGCTCCACACTGGAAATTTCCAAATGTAGGGAGATGTATATAATTGGGATAAAGACTTGGAGGAATATGTAGAGTAAAGGGTTAACATCAGGAACACCAGATACTGATGTAACTGCTGATGTAACTATGATTATCACATAATTAAGTAACTGAGATCTGGTGGGAAGCAGGAGTGCAATCTTATGTACAGTACTGAGATATACATAGATCTGTAAATAAACAAGAATGGTTTTCATGAATAACAGTCTACGGTAGCATTCTTAGGATAGCAGACCCTAAACACAAGATAAAATGCCAAGGAATGGCCTCTTGCCATGAAATATCTGGAAACCATAATTGCGTAAAAGTATGAGTACAGCATAGATAGTAAAGAATTTGGGTTATACAGATTTATTTACTTATTCAGAGGTAGATATTCCAAGTGTTGGGAATAAGGATACTCTAGATAGCTATGCAATGCACACATATTTTGCATAATTACCAAAGGTCCATGATATGAGGACATGTTCAACGATTCCAGCTTCTATTTGCAGCATAACGACATGATCCAGAAGTCAACAATTTGCTGAAATCACCCAATAATGCCAGCAGCCCCATTTCCTCCTTGTAGTGGGAAATCCTTTGATTGGCCCTTGAGCCTGTAGACATAAGATTACTCTTTGGGATGGCACTGGGAAGATTGGGATTGTTATAGCCTAATTTTTTGTAACTGGTCCTTAACCTCTGATGTCAGGTTCAGTTGATCACTTGCAGTTTCATATTTGAACCACTGAAGTGTCGATTTCCTGTTAAGCTCCAATTCCTTTGCTTACTTGCATCACTTACATAGGCAATGCTGTAAAGTGTGAAATATTTGAACATTCTTGCCTGTATTCACTTAATGTTGTAAGTTCAAACCTAGCTGTCAGCAACACTGCTTTGACCAAGGATTGTCCTATGTTCACATTTTTGAAAGCAAGGCAAATTATTTCTGTAAATGATTTTGGCTCGAAGGATTGATTGGTAAAAATTCATATGCAACCTGTGCACAGCTGGAATTGGGGGCAGGTTGAAATACCTACTTGCCCTTTGGTCCCAACAAGACTCTGCCCTAAATTTCTGTTTTGTATGATTATTAAAAGATAAAAGTGTAACATAATGCAATAGTCCAGCTAAATTACAATACACTTCAAAGAAAATCAAAAATCAAAATTCCTAGGAGGCTTGCTCCAGATTCATCATAGTAAATAGATATTTTAAACCATCAGAGTTCAATCCTCCCTTCCAAAATTTCTAAATCCACCTCAGCTAAAAATTGCAATTCTGTACATTTTAGTTCCCCCCGATAGAATATGAGTATTGCTGCAGTCTAAGTCATGCTGAGTTCATATCCTAGTGCACTGTGTACTGAATACACACATGTAAAGCAATTGGGTTTCAGTATTCACAGAAAAGAAAAGGAAAAACTGAAATGCATAATAATCACACAATGTTAATGAGCAGCCTGAAACCGAATGCAATAAGAAGGAATGTAATTTATTCAGTTGCCTTGGTATTAGGCCTTATTCACTGCTGCTTTTCAGTTGTACATTGGTTTTTAAGTTGTCAGCTTTTTTTTGAAGCTGTTCATCAGCTTTTCCGAATCTTGTAAGTTGGTATGCATGTTGCTGTCAATTCTACTCCCACGTGTAATTTACGATAGTTAATAGAAAGTAAGCTGAAGTTATTCAAAGACACCACTGTAAAAGTGGAAATGAGACAATTGAACTTTGGGAGTGAAGGTAACTCTGTTAGCAAGTAGCAAAAAATAGTGACTATATAGAATGCAAGGAGAACTCCCTGTTTTAATGAAACCAGAGGTTTCCTGTGGTTAAATAATGTGAAATATGAAAACCTTTTTCTGTAAGCAGTGCAATAGCACTGCCTACATTAGAGGGTCTTAGAATTGCTTGGTCAGTAAAGAATGCAATGCATGGTATCATAATCTTCACTGTTCTTCTGGAATCATATAACAAAGGAGGCCATTCAGCCCATCATGTCTGTACCAGGTCTTTCAAAAAGCTACTTAATTAGTCCCATATCCCTGCTTGATTCCTATAACACTCCAAATACTTTTCCTTTTAAGCATTTTTTCAAATCCCTTTTGAAATTTCCTATTGAATCTTCTTCCACTATCCTTTCAGGCAATACACCCCAAACCATAACAACTCACTATGTTTTTTTGTTTCTGGTTCCTTTACCAATCATCTTAAATCTCTGCCCTCTGGTTACCAACCCTACTGCCATTGGAAACAGATTTTCCTTATTTACTCTGTTAAAGCAATTCATGATTTGAACACCTCTATTAAATCTACTCTTTACCTTTTCTATTCTAAGGAGAACAACATAATTTTCTCTAATCCATCTGCATAATTGAATTCTCTCAGCCCTGGTACCATTCTAGTGAATCTCTTCTGCACCTTCTCCAAAACCTTGACATCCCTCCTAAGGTGGAATGCCCAAGATTGAACACAAAACTCCAGCTGAGGCCTAACCAGGAATTTATCAAGGTTTAGTGCAACTTCCTTGCCTTTCTACTCTATTCTTCTATTACTAAAGCCAAGGATCCAAATGCTTTTTAACAGCCTTCTCAACTTCTCTTGCCACCTTCAAAGATTTGTGTACAAACCCACTCTAACCTCTGTACTCCTGCAGCTGCTTTAAGATTGTATTACTTAGTTTATATCACCTCTCTTTATTCTTCCTACCAAAATGCATCACTTCACTGTCATCTGTCTGCCCTTTTCACCAGCCTGTCTATTTCCTCCTGAAGTGACTAGAGATTGGAGAAGTTGGACTGTTTTCCTTGGAGAAGAGAAGATTAAGAGGAGATTTGATAGAGATGTTCAAATTCATGATGGGTCTGGACGGAGTAGATAGATGGTTCCCATTGGCAGCAGGATTGAAAACCAGAGGACACTGATTTAAGGCAATTGGCAAAAGAAGCAACAGCAACTTGAGAAACAACTTTTTTTTGCAGCAAGTGGCTAGGATCTGTAATGCACTGCCTGAGAGAATGGTGGATGCAGATTCGATCAAGGCCTTTAAAAGAGAATTAGATAATTATCTGAACAGGAAAAAAAAATAAGGGCTATGGGGAAAGGTGGGGGAATGGGGCTAGGTGAGCTGCTCTTTCAGAGAGCCATAACAGGACACAACAGCACAATTGACATCTTCTATATTGTAACCATTCTATGATTTGACATTCCTTATTATTTATTACATTTGTGAGTTTTGTGTCATCTGCAAACTTGGAAGTTATGCCCTTTATACCCAGGTCTGGTTCATTAATATATATCAAAAAGAGCTAATACCAAACCCTGGGGAAAACCACAGTATATTTCCACCCAGTCTATTCACCATTGTTCTCTACTTTCTCTTCCTTAGCCTATTTTGTATTCACACTGCCACTATCCCTTTAATCACATTGACTTCAATTTTGCTAACAAGTCTGTTACAGGATACTTTGTCAAATGCCTTTTGCAAGTCCATACACATAACACCAGCCATACTAAAATGAAAATAAGATACTGTGGGTGCTGGAAATCTGAAACAAAAACAGAAAGTGCTGGAAATACTCATCAGGTTTGGCAGCATCAGTGGAGAGAGAAACAGTCAATGTTTTGAGTTGAATATGACTCTTCTACGGAACCCAACCACACCACCCTTATCAACTGTTTTTGTTATAGCTATAGTATCTATGATTCAATGAAGTTGAATGTTTTATATCTGTCAACTTGAAGCTGAGTTTGCAGACAAAAATATATCTTAAAGTTTAACAGGAGATTGTGTTTTATTGTTGGCTATAAGAATTTGTATTTGTGTATTGCAATATAAATAAGCTCAGACTCAGGAACTGTTACAGCACAGAAACAGGGCACTAAGCTCATAAAATCTATAGTGATATGTTTTCACTACATTAGTACCTTACTTAATCCTATTCTCATGCTCATTTCCCATAATCTTTAATGGTCCACTTTTTCAAGCAACTGTCTAATTCCCTTTTCAAACAACTTGTGGATTTTGCACCAACAATAGTTTCTAGCAGTGACCACACTTTATAAAATAATTGCTGGCTGCAAAGAGTAATATAAAGCATTATATATATACAGGCTCTTTCTTTCCTCTTGGTTGGCATGTTTTCAAGTGGAGGTAAGTACAGCACAAGGACTGTATTAGGAAATTATTTACCTGCTTATATATGATATTGGAAGGTGGTCTGGGTAGTATGGAGATATTCACTTGTATATTCCACATGAGCGAGGTCATGGAGTACCAATCAACCCACTGCAGTCAATTCTGAACAAATAACAATATTAGAGACATTCACGTCGGAGACCTGAATTGTGCATTAGGAGTATGTCTTGAAAATGCTTCCGTTTGAGTAGGGGTAACAAATAGCAAAGGTAAGAAGTCACTTCTGAGAGTAGTTTAAAGGTTCCCTAACAGTAGAGTAGCTACACTATAGGACGGGGTATACAGGGATAAATAATGGAGGCTTGTGAGAAAGTTACAGTGATAATCATGGGTGATTTTGATCGACATATAAATTGGATGAATCAGCTTGGTAAAGGTAGCCGGGAATATGATTTCATAGAGTGTTTTTGGGACCGTTTTTTTAGAGCAGCACATTCTAAAGCCAGCCAAAGAGCAGGCTGTCCTAGACTTGGGGCAGGACTTTCCCATTGTTGTCCGGGCGCGGTGGGTGGGCCTGGGAGCGGTTGTGAAATTGCCCACCGCCCATGATCAGGCCTCGACCGCGATTTCACGCTGGTGGGCCAATTAAGGCCTACCCAGCATGAAATGCTGCTCCACACTGGCTGGGAAGTGCTGAACGGGGGCAGGGGCCTGTCGGCTACCGGGTGCAATGTTGATCCGGCAGCTAGTTTAAAAGCAGCCCAAGCAGCCCCAGAAAGGCTGCCAGGGAAGGGCTTCTGTCTGCCGTTCTAACAATGGACAAGAGTGAAGCTCCAAATGCCAGGCAAGAGGGCAGGTCAGGTGGACACTCGGCCCCCCACCACCACCGCACCCCCCCCCCCCCCCCCCCCCCCCCCCCCCCCCCCCACCCACCCCCAAACTTTTCTGAAGAGTGCCTTGCTGTCCTCCTGGAGGAGGTAGCTGTCAGGAGGGACACGCCTGTCCTCAGGGATGGGAGAAGGAGGCCACCGCACCTCACCAAGAGGGCATGGGAGGAGGTGGCAACCCAGGTAAGCAGTCATGAGGCGGTGCGACGCACTTGGGTCCAGTGCTGGAAGCGCTTCAATGACCTGCTGTGCTCAGGAAGAGTGAGTACCATGTTGGCATGGGTCATTGTGCAGAAGTGTTAAGGTGTGGCCATTCCTCCCAGACCTCAGGGGTGCTAGAGTCTGAGCGCCAACTGTCAATCATGCTGGAGCTGGCCAAATGGGTGAACCCTGGCTGCTTGGACTGAGTGCTTTGCAGCTCGAGGGCCACGGCTCAGATGTGCCCTGCCAGGTGCTTCTCAGCTGGGGTTGTCCAGGCTGCAATGACGCTGCAGGTAGAGAGTGGACTAATCAATGCTCCTCTGTTCCTTCAGAAGAAAATGAGCCATAACCAATCAGAGAGGCCACGTACAGGCAGAGGCCCACCCAACCTCCTGCTGCTTAGGACGCCCTCAATCTCGAGAGCTGGCATGCTCCCCATGCTACCAGACATGGAGATGCAAGGCTGCCAGATGAAGGTAAGAGCGCAGAGCAAAGAGGTGAGAGTTTCAGATTGTGTAACCTTTCTAGTACAGTCTCTTCATCAATGTGAGCCTCGAACCTGGAGTCCCCATTGGTCATTGAAAGATGATGGCACCATGATGTAAATCTCCATTGTCTCACTAGGATGCTTGGCATGCACTGTCTGAGTGTGATGACTGTAACTAATGACATGTCCTTATTCTCCTTTTAGGTTCGCCAGCAGGCGTCCGACCTACAGACCCCGAAGGGCCATGCCTGACACTGGAGGACGCCCGGGCGTCACTTTCACCTTTGTCACACCAGCTCTATGAAGCAGGCACCAGTGCAGATACCAGCACTTCGGTCTGCATTAGAGTAGTGGCTTGTATCTCAGAGCACATTGGTGAGGGCACTTCACAGTCGCTTGAGGTGCAGGCGGAGGCAGAGTGTGCCCAGGACCCGGCAGTCGGAGGACTGCTCGGGACCAAGACGATGCTCAGTGGAAGGGTGAAAATTGGCTTCTGAAGTCGTCCGTTAGGCAGCAGCTGCTGAATGTCCAGTGAGATGTGCGGGGGGATCCGATGGAGATCCATGAGCGTAAGCGTGCCATGGTCTCCATGATGGAGGAGTCCATGTTGACCTTCATGGGCAAGTGAACTGCCTCCTCCATTGAGAGTGTGGTGACTCTCATTGAGAGGCAGCTCCAGGGACTGAATGAGGGGTTCCTGGGGTTGTGCCCGGACCTGCAAGCCCTCACACAGGCACTGACCTCAGGTGGTCAGTGTCAATGTGGGGGATGGATGAAGCATCCAGTATCCTTGCTAGGTGCCCGTTCATTACTGATGTGCAGGGACGTCCAGCGTGACCTTACGTTGGCACGTGAGCAGCCTGTTGTCTCTGAGGGCTCCTCTCAGGGTGCTCTGAATGACGGCAGCAGCTCCTCTGACCCTCCGCCTTTGACCTTGGCATCTGATGAGGCTGTGCTGACTGTGGGGAGATGCCAGCCTTGACACTGGCCGGTCTCTCCCAGGCAGGGCCAGCAGAAGCTCCACTGGCCAGAGGATGACATATTGAGGTCACAGTTTCCCTTGAGAGGCGGAGCCTCCTTCGGCATTGCACCTCAGACATATTGAGGTAGCTGCATCGCTGCCTGTATACCCTGGCAACAGGATAGTGGCGTCTTCTGTGGCCCCTTCTGCCTTGGACTTGCTGCTGGCCCTGCACCCCTTGTACCTGCGCCTCTCCTCCCACAGGTCCCTCCACTGGAAGCTGCATTGGGACACCTGATCTCCTTCCCCTTCTGCCCCTCTCCTCGTCAGAGGAGGAGGTGCCACCAGCAGAGACCACAATCCCCATTACCAAGGTAAGGGAAAGTTGTCTGATACCTGGGAGTGTTGACACAGTCTGAATCCTTCGAGGGCCTTGCAGGCAGCAATGAGTCCTGAAATAAAGCCTAGAAATGCAAAGAATGAAGCCCCGAACAGAGATAAAGCTGCAAAGTGCTAATAAGCAACCAGCTGCAAACTATCTTCAAAACTCCTCATTACTCACACGGACAATGTTGCTGACCCTTTTTATCCCGCTCTTGGATGAGGTTTATGAAAAAGTCGGCTGGCTGCATACCTGTTTTCCCCATGCAATGAGCTGGAAATTGCACAGGCAAGGAAAAATTTCATTCAATTGGACCCTTAAAGGCCTTAAGTGGCCACTTAATTAATGGCAGGCACCTTTCCGGCACCTGCGCATGCCAGCCGAGCAAAGTATCACACAAATGTGTGATGATGCCGGGATGCTTGCCCCATGTCTTCATGCACTATTTTAGGCCCAATTGGGTCAAGCATGTGCCCACCTGCCGGACATAAAATTCTGCCCCAGCTACTGTGGAATGAGATAGGATGAATTAATAACCTTATAGTAAAGGCGCCCCTATGTAGCAGTGATCATTACATGATTAAATTTTGCATCAGTTTGAGGGAGAGAAGAATAGGCCTAAGACTAGAGTTTTAAGCTTAAATAAAGGCCATTGTAAGAGTATGAAGACAGAGCAGGGAAATTACTTTAAAGGACAGTAGAGTGGAAATGCAGTGGCAGACATTTAAGGAGGTATTTCATAATACTCAGTAAAGATTAATTCCAGTCAGAAAGAAACACTCCAGGGGAAGGACACAAATTCCTTGGTGAGTTCTGTCAAATTGGCAGAAAAGGGTAAAATTCCATGAAGATTAGTGGCAGGTCAGAAGATTGGACAAAATGTAAAAAACAGCAAAGAATGACAAAAAATATATAAGGAAGGAGAAACTAGAGTATGATAGAAAGCTAGCTAGGTGGCAAGAGTTTCTACATGTATTTAAAAGGAAAAGAGTAACCAAAACAAGTGTTTGTCCTCTAGAGAGTGAGGCTGGGGATTTAATAATGGAAAATAAGGAAATGGCGGATGCATTGAACAGATATTTTTCATCTCTCTTCACTATGGAAGACACAAATAATATCCCAGAAATAATTGTAGATTAAGAAGTGAAAAGGAAGGAGAAACTTGAAACAGTTACTATCGCCAGGGAAAGAGTACTGAGAGAATTATTAGAGCTAAAGACTGACGAGTTTCCAGGTTCTGATGGATATCATCCTATGGTTTTAAAAGAAGTGGCTGCTGTGGTAGTATGTACATTGGTTTTAATCCCCGAAATTCCCTGGATTCTGGAAAGGACCCAACCGATTGGAAAATAGTGAATATATCTCTTCTAGTCATGAAAGGAGGGAGAAAAAAAGCAGGAAAATACAGTCAACTTACCCTAACATCTGTCATAGGGAAAATGCTGGAATCTATTATTCAGGAGTTTATAGCATGGCACTAGAATATCTTAATGCAATCAGCTGAGTCAACAAGGCTTTGTTAAAGTTAAATCACATTTAACTAATTTACTGGAGTTCTTTGAGGAAGTTACAAGCAACTTGGATAAAGGGAACATTTGGATGTGGTGTAGTTGGGTTTCAGAAGACTTTTGACATCAAAGGTTACTACACAAAATAAGAGCCCATGGTGTAGAGAGTAACATTTTATCATGGATAGAGAAATAGGCATAAATGGGTCATTTTTTGGTTGCCAAAATGTAACAAGTGGGGTGCCACAGGAATCAGTTCTTTTTTTATTCTTTCATAGCTTGTGGGAGTCACTGGCAAGGCCAGCATTTGTTGCCCATCCCTAATTGCCTTTGAACTGAGTGGCTTGCTAGGCCAATTCAGAGGGCAGTCAAGAGCCAATCACGTTACTATGGTCTGGATTCACATGTAGGCCAGACCAGGTAAGGACAGAAATTTTCTTCCCTAAAGGAAATTTGTGAACCAGATGGGTTTTTATAAGAATTGGTGATAGGTTCCATGGTCACCATTACTGAGACTAGCTGTATATTACAGATTTATTCAACTGAATTTAAATTCCACCAGCTGCTGTGGTGAGATTTGAACCCATGACACTTGAGCATAAACCTGGGCCTCTGGATTACTAGTCCAGTGATATTATTGCCACATCAACATCTTCCCATTAAAGGTAGCTAGATCCTATAGATTTCCAATCCATATCAATGACTTTCATGAATGTATGGTTGCTAAATTTGGTGATAATGAAAAGCTAGGTAGGAAATTAAGCCAGCAAAGAGATACAGATACGTTAAGTGAATGGGAAAAATTCTGACAGATGGAATCTAATGTGGGAAAATGTGAACTTGTCCACTTTGGCAGAAAGAATAAAAAAGCAGCATATTATTTAAATGGAGAAATCACATGAACATATGAATCAGGAGCAGGAGTTGGCCACTCAGCACCTCGAGCCTGCTGTACCATTCAATAAGATCATAGCTGATTTGATCGTAACCTCAACTCCACATTCCCACTAACCCCTGATAATCTTTCATGCTTTGCCTCTCAAGAATTTATCTACCTCTGCCTTAAAATATTCAAAGACTCTGCATCCCCCACCATTTCAGGAAGAGAGTTCCAAACCTCTGATAGGAAATAATTCTCCTCATCTCTGTCCTAAATGGGGGATCCCTTAGTTTTAAACAGTGGCCTGTAATTCTAGATTCTCCCACAACAGAAAACATCTTTTCCACATCCACCCTGTCAAGACCTCTCAAGATCCTATATGTTTCAATCAAGTCACCTCTTACTCTTCTAAACTCCAGCGGATACAAGCCTAGCCTGTCCAGCCTTTCTTCATAAGACAGCCCACCCATTTGTTTTATTATTCATTCACAGGACATAGGCTTCGCTGGCTGGGCCAGCATTTATTACCCATCCCTCATTGCCCTTGAGAAGGTGGTGGTGAACTGCCTTCTTGAACCGCTGCTGTCCATGTGGTGTAGGTACACACACAGTGCTGTTAGGAAGGGAGTTCCAGGATTTTGACCCAGTGACAATGAAGGAACGGCGATATATTTCCAAATCAGGTTGGTGAGTGACTTGGAGGGGAACTTCCAGGTTGTGGTGTTCCCATCTATCTGCTGCCCTTGTTCTTTTAAATGGTAGTGGTCATAGGTTTGGAAACTGCTGTCGAAGGAGCCTTGGTGAATTCCTGCAGTGCACCTTGTAGATGATACACACTGCTGCTAGTGTGAGATGAAGGTGGAGGGAGTGAACATTTGTGGATGTGGTGCCAATCAAGCTTTGTCCTGGACAGTGCCAAGCTTCTTGAGTGTTGTGGGAGCTGCACTCATCCAGGTAAGTGGGGAGTATTCCATCACACTCCTGACTTCTGCCTTGTAGATGGTGGACAGGCTTTAGGGAGTCAGGAGATGAATTACTTGTTGCAGGATTCCTCACCTCCGACCTGCTTTTATAGTCACAGTATTTATATGGCTAGCCCAGTTTAGCTTCTGGTCAATGGTTATCCCCAGGATATTGATAGTGGGGGATTCAGTGATGCTAATGCCATTGAATATCCAGGGGCGATGATTAGATTCTTTTTTGTTGGAGATGGTCATTGCCTGACACTTGTGTAGCATGAATGTTGCTTGCCATTTGTCAGCCCAAACCTGGATAACGTCCAGGTCTCGCTGCATTTGGACATGGACTGCTTCAGTATCTGAGGAGTTGTGAGTGATGCTGAACATTGTGTAATCATCAGTGAACATCCCCACTTCTGACCTTATGATGGAAGGAAGGTCATTGATGAAGCTGAAGATGGTTGGGCCAAGGACACGACCCTGGGGAACTCCTGCAGTGATGTCCTGGAGCTGAGATGATCAACCTCCCACAACCACAACCCTCTTCCTTTGTGCTCAAACCAATTCCAGGTACTAGTCCAGTAAACCTTCTTCAAACTGCTTCCAATGCATTTAATCCTCCCTCAAAAAAGGAGATCAACACTGTATTCAATACTTCAGGTGTGTCCTCACCAATGTCCTGTACAACTGAAGCATAATCTCCTTACTTTTCTATTCAATTCCCCTTGCAATAAACAATAACATTCTATTAGCTTTCCTAATTGCTTGCTGAGATTGCAGAACTCTGTGGTACAGAGGGACATGGGTGCCCTGGATCATGAATCACAAAAGGTTGGAATGTAGGAACAGCAAGTAATTAGGAAGGCAAATTGAATGTTATCGTTTATTGCAAGGGGAATGGAATATAAAAATAGGGAAGTTTTGCTAAAGCTTGCTGGGTACTGGTGATACCACATAGAGTACTGTGTACAGTTTTGGTCTCCTTGTTTAAGAAAGAACTTAATTGCATTACAAGCAGTGCAGAGAATGTTCACTCAGCTAATTCCTGAGATGAAGGGGTTGCTTTATGAGGAAAGCTTGGACAGGTCGGGCTTTTATCCATTGGAGTTTAGAAAAATGAGAGGTGATCTTATTGAAACATATAAGGTCCTGAGGAGGCTTGACAGGGTGGATTTTGAAAGGATGTTTCTCCTGATGGGAGAGACTAGAGCTAGGGGACACAATTTAAAAATGAGGTCTCCGATTTAGGACGGAGATGAATGAATTTTTTTCTCTTAGTGGATCGTTAGTCTGTGGAATCCCTTTCCCCAGAGAGCAGTGGAGGCTGGTTCATTGAATATTTATAAGGCTGAGTTAGATTGATTATTGACTGATAAGAGAGTCAAAGGGTAGGGTAGGACAGGAAACTAGAGGCCACAATCAGATCAGCCAAGATCTTATTAAATGGTAGAGCAAACTCGAGGGGCTGAATAGCCTATTCCTGCTCCTAATTCTTATGTTCATGTAGATAAAAGCAAAATACTGCAGATGCTGGAAATCTGAAATAAAAACAGAAAATGCTGGAAAAACTCAGCAGGTCTGGCAGCATCTTTGGAGAGGGGAACAGAGTTGACATTTTGAGTCAGTGTGACTCTTATTCAGAGCTGTGAAGAGAAGAGGAGATTTGATAGAGATGTTCAAAACCATAACGAATCTGGACAGAGTAGATAGCGAAAAACTGTTCCTGGGTCAAGAACCAGAGGAGACCAATTTAAGGAGATTGGCCAATGAAACAACAGCAACAGAAAAGCTTTTTTATACAGCGAGTGATTATGATCTCAAATGTGCTACCTGAGAATATGGTGGAGGCAGATTCAACCGTGGCTTTCAGAAGGGAATTGGATTAAGCACCCAAAGAGAAAAAAATATCCCAGGGTTACAGGGGAGGGCGGGGGATTGGAACTAGGTGAGCTGCTCTTGCAGAGTGTTGGTATGGGTGCAACGGACTGAATTGTCTCCTTCTGTGCTGTAACCATTCTGCAAATTTCCAAAGTAAGTCATATTTTGTTTGAAAGCAGATACAGGCAAACATGACACTGGAATCCAAAACCTCACAGATCAGTAGCCATCAGCAAGTGATGCATTCCTCTAGTGCCAAGAGTCAGCTCATGTTATAAGTTCTATTCCACCAGGCACATATGCTGCATGCCTCTGAACGCCCCTACAGAACCACAATCCTCTGACACTGATACATGTCCATCAGGGTTTGTTTTGGAAACAATTAACAAGGTACTGTGTTCCCTGTAGCTTCACAGTTGGTTAATGAGTCATTGCCATTCCTCCCTTTAGACATAACATTAGGCCAGCATACATGCCAACTGCAAGTGTTTCTCACTAAAAAGCAGCTTTTTGGGGTCCAGTCAGTCTGTATGTATTTACTGGCAAACTTAGTGCAGACTGGGCCTCTCTCTTATCAGTGTCTGGTTGCTATCACATTGGATCAAGTCCATTTCTCCTCTCAGCTCTCATTACTAATTAGAGGGATTGTAACATTTATGTACTGTAGGCAGGAACTATAGTAAGGACAGCAAAGAAGATAACTGTTTTGAAAATCTGCCACTTGTGCAATATTAACTGTCTCGCTCATCTCTTCTTTTACACTCTGTGGACATGGGTTGTTATGCTCCCAGCATCATTTCATGATTTGTATGGGTATTTGTGCTTTTTCTCACTCTGGTCAACCTTTTGAAGCCCATAGAATGTTTCTGGCACTATATTGCTATTCATGGGGTGGGTAAGGTGGGCATTGCCTGCTAGAGCTGCCTTTCTCCATACCCTTTTCTGTGATTTGCTGTTGTTTGGTGCTAAAATGCCAAGGTGCACATTTCTCCTTGCCCTTTCCCAGCCAACGTTATTGCTGCATAAGCTTCTGAGAATCTTGGGTCTTTGGTCATGGCAACAAAACTCAACCCCCAGCCCTGCCTCCATCCCCACCCTCCAGTGTCACTCATCCTGCTATTAATCCAATCCTCGTGCCTCACACCATCTGTTTTCTATGCTTCTGAACCTGTAAGCTGCAACTGCTTTTTAACTGCTGTAACTAAACCAGATTTTCTTCCCTTCCTCAAAGCTTTCAGCTAATTCAGAGAAGAATTTATGATTTAAACTCACTCTGTCTATTAAAGTAGCTCCACTCCCCACTCTTCCCACCCTCAGCCAAAGGAAAACGCCATCAGTTGCCATAAGCAAGGTCATGTGAATGTGTGAAAATTTAGCTCCACCATGTTTCTGATGAGCCCTGAACATTCTGATTGTTCAAGGTTAAAAACACCATGGCATAGTGCTGGTTTATCAAGCACAAAATAACTGCTAAGCATCCAATATGGCAGGCAGGGGTGTGTGCACTCATGAGACAAAGGAAAGGTATTACAAACCACTTTGAATCAGGCTTTTCTCTTGGCGTCCATGGCATTAGCCAGAAGCATTTAAAATAATAAATGAAATATTCAAACTAGGGCCCTATGCTTGTTATAGGGTCTTTTTCTGATATTTGACACCCCAGATATGGGCTTGCTGTGTTATGTGGGAATGGTTGTATATGTGGTTATGTTACTGGACGAGTAATGGGGCAATTTGGACTAATGATCTGGAGGCATGAGTTCAAATCCCAGTGGTTTGTGAATAGGATAAATAAAATTTCTTTGAAAAAAATTACATTTGAAATTGAATTTATTAAATAAATCTTGAATAAAAAGGTAGTACGAAGGTCTGAAGTTGTTGGAAAAACCCAATTTGTTCACGAATGTCCTGTAGGGAAGAAGATCTGCCAGTGTTAGCCAGTTTGGACTTTACGTGACTCCAGACCCACATCAATGTGGTTTACTCTTTACTGGCTCTAATATCACTCAGGCAAATCACCTCCAGCTTCTGAAGGGCAATTAGGGATAGGCAATAAATGCTGGCCTAGCCAGTTACTCCCACATCCTGTAACTCAAAGTAACTCTTTCTGCTAAATGGCAAGAAGAGTGTTTCAGTGACACTAATTAAAGGATTCATCCTCTACTTTCAGCTTAATTACTGATTTGTCATTGAAACTGCTAGTTAACATCTTTGTAGTTTTAGGCTTTCCCTCACTGCAAACTTAGATGGGATTCTGAGCCCCCACTGGGGCCAGGAACAGAGGTGGCCAGGGGTAAAATAGCTCTGACAGTTGGCAGAGGTGGGATGGGAGGGGGGGGTGACAGCACAGCTGCCCACCCACACACGGCTAATAGTTGACACTGCTCATTTAAGAGCCTTTTAAGGGCAATTAAACGGCTTTTCCAGTCGGCCTCCAGGTTCTCATAGGTGGCGGACCAGGTTAGATGGCCTTCTGGAGGAGATTGGGGCCAGCACTCCAGGCAGGTTTAGAGGCCCTCCATTTCTGCCTGGGTGCAGGAGGAGCCGCAGGCTGCCCTTTAGAGGGGTTCCCATTCCATATCAGTGATCTCCATTTCAAACTGCCCTCCCTCTTACTTACTTTCTGTTGCAGACTGCTACTTCTTTCAAGGTGAAGGCATCTGACTGACCCTCCACCCTTGAGGGCCTGTCTACCGTCCATAATTGGATAGCACCCCCCGCCCCCCCCCCCCCCCCCCCCCCCCCCCCCCCCCCCCCCCCCCCCCCCCCCCACCACCCCCCAGGGTGTGTTTGGAAATAGTCCCAACTCCTGTTTCCTAACCGCAGAGGGAAAATCCTATCCTTTGAATCTGACTCCTGGGGCTGAGCCTTTGGCTCGGTGAGCTGGGGCGGGGCCCACTCACCAAGGTGTAAAATGACGCGTGGTGACATCGGGCATGTGTCCTGACGTCATGGTGCGTCATTCAGACTTACAGTATGGCAGGCGCGCAGCCAACTCGGTTGCCTGCCCACTGAACTATCAAAGGCCTATTAAGGCCATTTAGCTCTCAATTAAAATAATTAACGGAGCTGCCCATCCAACCTTAAGGTTGCTGGGCAGGCAAAGAGCCCAGGCAGCCTTCACATTTTTCATGGAACCTCATCCATGGGCGGAATGAGCTTTTCATGAATGATTTTAAATTTTGACAAAAATTTTTATTGAAATTAATGACAATTTCACATGAGGGGACATGTCATAAATATTTTCTCATCACTGTGTTAAACTTTTTGGACTTAAAACTAATCTCCCTGGGGAGATTTCTGTGACGGACTTCTGACTCAGGCAACACCCACCCAGCCTGCAAAGGGAGCGCACAGCGCTTGCAGGTGTGCATCACGCTGGGCGGGCTTTAATTGGCCCGCCCACGTAAAATGGCGGTGTGGACCCGATCGGGGGGTGCGGATCAGGCTGCGCCCACCTGTGCCCATTCCCGCTCCACCCGCCCGACAGACAGAGATTTCTGCCCCCGAGAAAATGCGACTGCCTTCAAACAGTTGGGTCAGCAGTTTCCTCCCTATCTGCGCCCCGTGATAGTCTTGCAAAGTAAAATTTTAACTCAGGTTTCCACCCAAATTCATTAATATATCACCAAACCCGAATTCTGCTGTGAACCAGCACAATCAGGCATTTTTTTACATATCGCGTTAAAGAAAATTCCTTGATACTGTTAACAATGGTAACTAGGTACAGCTTTATCAATCCAACTGAAAATGGATTTGTCACAAAACATAAGGGCCTGGATTTTCACCAAGCCAGGGTGACTCGAGGGCACTTTGAAAATGGTGGTCTGGGATTCTGGGATTCCCAACTCTGTTCCCAAGATACCTAATTTTCACGAGTGCCTTTTAAGGGTTCAGGCTGGTTCAGATCACGTGCCCGCACCATGCACTCCCAGCCTGGTCTTATCCATTGCAGGAACAGGCATGTCCAACAGGCATGTCCTAGCCCTCTGCAATTTTCATGGAGTCGTGCCAGGTTTTCAATGAGTCGCATATCATTGCATCTCAGAGGTGTCGTGAACATAATTTGCATGAGGGGACCTTTTGAAAGGTAAGTACTAAAGGTCCTCTTCATGCCCCCATGCCAAGGTATGTTCCCCGCCCATCCCCTGTGGGCCTTCATGTCCTCAATGTCAAGGTATGCCCCCATCCACCCAATATTGCCCCTCATGCCCTCATGCCAAGCTGTGGCACTTCAATCTCCATTCACCCGCTAAACACGGAATAGAATATTTTCTCTGGTGCTCAGGTTTTTAGTACTCTAATGGATATCTAGGCTCTCAGCCAAGAATACATAGTGAGGCTTAACTGAGAGCCCAAAAATCCATTAGCCTGTTGAAACACCTGAGCCCCAGAGAAAACATTACTTGATTCACAGTTCTGGCTCTTTGACCTGTGCTGTCAATTTTACAATGCTTACTTAGACAACAAAAGAGACTTCAAGTGCTTGCAGTTCCAGCTATTGATACTTTAAAGGGTCTGGATGACTGACTAAGAAAGTGGGAATTATCAGTGGATGTTGCTTTTTTAAAGCTTTTTTTTACACATCCGACTATCACTATAGGGTTCATTGCTCCTATATAGTTTATAGTGGGTGAAAGGATATGCAAGTGCCATAGTTTGGCATGGAGGTCATGAGGGTCATAGGGGTTTTTGGGGGTGCACAGTTTGACATCAGGGGTAGGAGGGGCCATATGGCTATTTGAAGGACATGAGGTGGCATGGATGGGGCATGGGGAGCGTGTGAAGAGTGAGGGGGTCTGATAGGTGAGGGCTGAAGGGCCTTTGTATTTTTATTTTAACTGGAGTGAAGTCCCATAGCACCGAGGTGGGTATTTTAAACAGTCTGCCTCTGCATCCAGCAAAACCTGTGGCTGCCTCCGAGCTCTTCCCCACGTTGACTGGTCAGAGTCCAGACCGCACCTGCCTCCCCACAAAGAATATCCAGTCCTTGTGGACACTTTCTTCTGAGGTGGGCAGGCCAAGCCAGGAACTTTTTCAATTCCTGCTACTTGTCTTGAGTATTGCTGAAAGAAAGAGACATGTTTACGCTTTTCATCTTGCACTCATCAGGACACTCGCAAAAATACCAATATAAGGGGGAAAACAACAATTTAAATTGTACGTGAAGAGAGTGTTAATTAGTTGGCAGGTGGCATTGCCATGGAGAATGCACCAATAATGATGACTGACAGTTAATTGCCAAGCGTTGTTTGAAATTTAAGCCAGGTAGCTTGACCCTGATAGGTCAAGGCATTGCCCTGAGGAATGAGTCAGCGAACGGCTGTCACTTATTTTGTTTAGCAGAAACAGATGCAATGTATGTACTTGTTCTTTCTGTCTACAAAGAACAGGGTCCTGTATATTAATATATGTAGCCTCCAGTACATGCAAATGCACCACATTATGAGCCCGACTGACAATCTTAAATTGGTTGTCAGTGTAATTCTTAGCACATAGAGGATTATTTAGCAAATATCCAATCGCAGAATCACATCTAATATGTTTTGAGTTTTGCATCAAAGACAGCTAATCCATTAATAACTTCTTTGAGCTCTCAATCAAATTGTCAAACTTAGCATCCGCTACTGAGGTAATGTAGGTTATGAAAATCAACCAAGCATTAATAATGACATCAGGTTAGCCCTTGTGGTAATGTTAATAAACAGCTATTGCAACTGCAGAAACAGATTTTTCTTCAACTCTCACTGACACAAGCAGCCTTTAAAGGGCTGGGTGTTTGCATAACTTAAAGGCTTGAGTTTCCTTAGCTCTCGCTGACACAGGCTGTTTTCTTATTTTTTAAAGTACTGAGGTTTTAACTAATTTCACATCATGACAGTTCTACAAAACGTATTTGCCCTTCAAAAGCAATATGTTGAGGGTCCAACTAGGGAACAGGCTATTTTAGATCTAGTATTATGCAATGAGAAAGGACTAATTAATAAATAACCTTTAGCAGAGAGTGACCATAATATGTGAGAATTTTTCCATTAAGTTTGAAAATGATGTAGTTCAATCCAAAACTAGGGACTTAAATCTAAAGAAAGAAAACTATGAAGGTATGAGGGACAAATTGGCTTTGGTGGATTGGGAAAATACATTAAAAGTTAGACAGGAAGTGGCTAGCATTAAAGAATCAAAGTGTGCTTTACAACAAATACACATTCCTTTAAGACACAAAAACCCATTGAGTCAATAATGGCTAACAAAGGAAGTTAAAGATTGTTATAACACAATTAGTATTCAGTACATACATTTATTGTGAGCTGTACAGCCCGAGGGTACTATACCTTTCCCAGCCCCTCAGTGCATTATGGCAAAAAGGTCTTAGACAGCGACCTTTTCCCATTGTGCCTTTGCACTGGCTGCCCCAAGTTTTACTGCGTCTCTCAGCACGTAGTCCTGGACCTTGGAATGTGCCAGTCTGCAACAATCGGTCGGGGACAACTCTGCACTGGAAGACCAACAAGACCAATAATTTCTCTTTAGTTCTGATGAAGAGTCATACAGACTCGAAATGTTAACTCTGTCTTCCTCTTCACAGATGCTGTCAGATCTGCTGAGTTTTTCCAGCAATTTTTGTTTTTGTTTCAGATTTCCAGCATCCGCAGTATTTTGCTTTTACGTTAAACATTGTATTCAATCCAAGTAATAGGATTATAAAGCTGCCGAAAAAATGGTAATTCTGAGGATTGGGAGCATAATAGGATTCAGCAAAGGAGGACCAAGGAACTGATAAAGGAAGGGAGGATAGAATATGAATGTAAATTAGCAAGATACATAAAATTGGACTGTAAAACTTTCCATGGGAATGTCAAAAGGAAAAGATTGGTAAAGCCAAATGTGGGTCCATTACAGGCAGAGACAGGAGAATTTATGATGGGGAATAGGGAAGTAGCAGAGAAGCTAAATAATTACTTTGTTCATGGAGAAAGATACAAGAAATGTCCCAGAAATAATCGAGTTCCAAGGGACTAGTGAGAATGAGAAATTGGAAGAAATTGGTATTAGTAAAAAAGTACTATTGGTGAAATTAAGGGGAATCAAAGTTGATAAATTCCCTGGACCCAATGATCTACATCCCAGAGTGTTGAAAGAGGCGGGGCTTTAGTGATAATGAATGCATTGGTGGCCATCTTTCAAAATTCTATAGATTCTGGAATGGGTCTGCAGATTGGAAGGTTGCAAATGTGACCCCACTATTTAAAAATGAGGGAGAGAGAAAACAGTGAACAAAAGACCTCTGAACTTGACGTCAGCAGTAGGGAAATCTATTATAAAGAATGTGATAACTAGTCACTTCGAAAATATTGATCTGATTGGGTTGTGTCAACATGGATTTATGAAATGGAAATCATGCTTGACAAACTTGTTGGAGCTTTTTGAGGATGTTAATAGAAGAATAGGTAAGAGGTAAGCAGTGGATGTGTTGTATTTGGATTTTCAGAAGGCTCTCAATAAAGTCCCACACAGGAGGTTAGTAAATAAAATTAGAGCACATGGGAGAGGGGGTAATGTACTGACATGGACTGAGGATTAGTTAATGGACAGAAAATAGAGAATAGGAATAAACCAATCATTCTCAGGTTGGCAGGCGGTGACTACTACCACAGCGATCAGTGCTTGGGCCCCAGCCATTCACAATACATTTAAATGATTTGGATGAGGGAACCAAATGTAATGGCCCATAACTTCCGTGCTCCCCGGTGTCGGATTTGTGGGGTACCCCAAAGATGTGCTGGGGAATTCCTCTGGCAAGTTCCCAGGCATGGGTTTACACACTAATTGCCCAAAAGTGCTAACTTCCTCTGGAGAATTGCGCTGCACTGGGAAACATCTGAAAACGCAGTTTAAATCGTAAACTTCAGATAGTTCCATCGGGGTTATAACAATAGTTATTCAGAAAAGGTTAGAAGAATTAAAACCTCTTCTAAATGCTGGGTAACTATTGTAAAGACCCAGACTGACACCACGGGACTCCCCCATCACCCCCCGACCTCCAACAACCCTACCTCAGCCCCTCACCAACTTGCCCACTCCCCTCCCCCGACCACGGGCTCCCACCACCCTCTCTCTGGATCCCCCAGCCCCCAAACACCATCCCCCCCAAACTCCAGACAACCCCAATCCCCCCCCAGAGCTCCAGACACCCCCAACAATCCCTGATCCCCAAGCACCCCCAACCCCCTGACCTCCAGATACCCCAAACCCCCTGGCCTCCTGACACCACTACCCTCCATCCTCCAGACACTCCCAATCCCTCCCGACCTCTAGACACCTTCAACCCCCCCCCCCGTCCTCCAGACACTTCCAACCTGCTCGAACTTCAAACACTCCCAACACCCCCTCGACCTATGGACACTCCTGACATCCGGGCACTCCCAACCCCACCCCGCCAGCCTCCAGGCCCCCCCATCGACCTCCAGACACCACTCCTGAACATCCAGACACTCCCAACCCCACTTGAACACCCCCAACCCTCCCCGAGCACCCCCAAACCATCTCAAACGCACCCCATCCCCCCCCACCAAATCCTACCTACCTACCTTAGACACTTACCTTTTCCTGGCCTGCCAATTTCCCCAGCCCTTTAAACATCCCCACTTTATGGTAGCTAATGCTGTAAAGAAAGTGGGTGTGGCCTCCTTGAGTATGCTGGATCTAGACTTCGCTGGGGCCTGCGAGGAATCTTTTGATACGGACCCCGAGGAGCTTTGGTGAATGGAAATGGCAATGCAATTTCCAAGACCAGGTAAGGTGTGAATTTATTTCTCCTAATTTCTACAGGCCAGCACTTTCTGACGCTAGACTGAAGTTATGGCCCAATGTTTCCAAGTTTGCTGATGATGCAAAACTAGGTGGAAATGTGTCTTGTGAGGGTGATGCAAAGAGGCAGCAGTCATGATTTATTCATCATGCGCCAGTCCTCTGTGCTGCCTTTATTCCAACCATGCTATCAGGCCACAGACTTGCTACTGGGGGTCTGGATTTGTCATCATCTGCTGCATGCTATGTATCTTCATTATTTTGTGGGACCAACCTGGGCAGCAAAAAATACAACAGGAGGAAGAGCAAGGGGAGATGATTGAGGAGGAGAAGGAAGAGGAGGAGCACAGTTAGCCACTTTAAAGCTAACCAAGAATAGTTCACATGAACCATTTGTCCCATCCACAATACACTGACAGTTCTGTATTTCCTAATAAAAACATTCTTACCATCATCATCCCAATGCCTTCTTTCAGTCTAATCTTGTGGGTCTCACCATCATTTCACTACAAATAGGAGCATCAGCACCAAATTCATACTCGACAATAATTTACCTAACATTTCAATTCCATCTGTACCAAACATTCTACAGTAATAATTAAAAATCACTCTTGTGTCTGCTCTGTGCACTTGCCTACCTGTCCTGCTGCTCCTATGAGGTGTATCCACCATGGTTACCATTTGTGAAATAGAAGTCTGCTGAGCTTCCATTGAGGACTCACCAGATAGCTGTGGCGGGTGACCCTGAGCAAATCTGGGCCTCGAGTCCCTGAATGCAGATGGGAGCCGATCATTGTGCCAGTTGTTGAGGGGGATGAAGCCAATGCTGGTGCTTCTAGAGGAATATTACCCTCTAATGAATGATGTTCTACGGGCTCCAGGAGCATTCCGGTGTGAGCCTGAGCAATCCGGCCCTCGTGGCTATGTGGCACTTATAAGAGTCCTGGAAGATTGGGTGGCGAAGGAGCAGACATGCTGTCATCCTGAGGGGGGCAGCAGGTAAGAAGGGAAAAACAGTATAAACTGGGGAATAAGAACACTGGTCCGAACTGGTCTTGTATACCTTAAAATGGAACACCAGCAAAAACTGGGATATAAGACTACTGGTCTGAACTGCTTTTTTCCTTCCGGGTTACCTCTCCCATGGCGCCTCTGGGGACTGCGCCTCCTTACTTCGACAGTTCTTTGCAAAAACAGAATGTAGGAATGATGCAATGCTCTAAAGTATCAGGTCAGCGCTGTCCCCCAGAAGCCAAGAGAACTTTCAGGGGAGAATGGAAACTGGTATGGAGGCTATCAAAGCTCTCTGCAGAGGCTCTGTCATGGTGGACCTAGACAAAGAGGGAAGGCTAAAGGTCAGCAAGGCAGTGAGAGGCTTGCTAGCTAGTCAAATAATTGACAGCACTATGCAGCTCCAGGCTGCCCCATTGTCTGAACATCTGATTGCTTGAGAAAACAGACGAAGTAACAGGCAGACACCCTGCTGCTAGTACCCACCAGCCTCCCCACCACCAACACTCCTTTACGTTGCCTGTCCCTGAAGATGCCCCATGGTTTCCCTCTCCACCTCGGGAAGAGCCAGCATAGAACTCGTTTCTTGTCCTCTCACTGTTTTTATAAGCCAGCTCCTACACAAAGAGAAGAAATGAGCTGGCAAATGATTATATAAAGGGCTGTGCAGATGTGTGAGACGACAACAACTTACATTTATATAGCACCTTTAACATAGTAAAATGTCCCAAGACACTTTGCAAGAATATTAGCAAACAAAATTTGACACTGAACACATAAACAGATATCCTTCTGTAATGTACATTTTTCAATGTTACTATGACCAAAAACTATGCCTAAGAGGTGGGTTTTTTGGGTTTTCTTAAAAGAGAAAAGAGGTGTATTAATATTTAGGGAGGGAATTCTAAAACTTAGGCCCTCAAAAGTTGAAAGCACGACCAGAAATGGTGAAGATATTAAAACAAGGATGTGCAAGAGGCCAGACTTGAAGGTGAACAGGGGAGGTTTGTAGGTCTGGAGGAGGCTACAGATATCTTCATATAAGTACATATGCTAAGAGGGAGGATTGGCAAGTTGTGAGTGAGACAGGGAAGTCGGGATGTACAAGAAGGTTGTTCCAGTACAAAGTGTAAAAGCAATCAGCAGAGCAATAAAGCACTAGCAGTTGCTAGCAGGTAAATGGTAGACATAGTTCATGCCTGTGTAAAGGCAGCAGCAAGGATGAGTGTTTGGTTGGAATGGGGATGCGATATAATACAGAGTAATCTTGGGATAGGTGGAGAAGCACATGGTACAAAGGAGAGAAGCATTTGGAGTTCTGGGGGTGGGGGAGTGCTGGGCCCAAATGTAATGCTGAGCAATAGAGATAGAAGGACGCTTGCTAATTCATACTGTCTGGGTCAGGGCGATGAGGCCCTCCTGGTAATGAACCCACATACTGAAGGTAATGATGTGAGCATTGATATTGTCGGTCCAGGCCTGCTGCAGCTTTCTGCTATCTGAAGGGAATATCACCCATCACCTGTTCTACTTGCCCCTCTATTTCTGGATCCAAGAAGTGAGATGCTCTTGCCTGATGTGCAGAAACTGCCTGACGTAAATTTGAACTGAGTTTTATGACACTATACAAGAGATGCTTTAGCACTTTAAATGGCAGTGAACCCACCAGAAATCCCAGCGGGGCCCACCAGAAATCCCTACCTCCCTTCTGAAAATGAGAATTTATCCCAGTGGATGTGAACACAGGCAAAAATACTATGGACTGAAGGAGCACTCCTTCAAAAATGAAGGCATGATAATTATCTTAAAATCTTAATTACTTTGGTTAAATTGTGAATTATAAATTTAAAATCTGAAATAATAAGACAGCAGAGAGTAAGGTCTAAGCCTATTCATTTTATGCAATTGGTAACCAGTTCTTAAATGTTTTATCACATCAAAACATTTATACTGTTAAAACCATTTAAATGTCAAATATTCCATTTCCCAGGAAGTATAAGGTATAAAATTTTCAGTACGAGTACAAAAATATTTCAAGTTAAGCAGCCACTTGTGAACACCTGTCAAGCCGCAGTACTCTTATGTGTGTCCTTCATATCCTACAATGGTACTTACAGACAAAATGAATGTAGTAGATGTAGACAAAATGATGCTGTAACACACTTAAAGAAAGCTTTTATACCAGTGGCAATTCCCTCAGTATAACAGTAACACTGCAGGCATAAAATGAGTGAGTTGTAGTCTCCAACATTTCCAAACCTCGGGTAGTGACATTCAGAGTTGGGAGATAAAGACAGCTTGATCGCTTCAGAGAAATGCCTTATGATATGTGCTGATATAATTACTTTGTCTTTATTGGCAATTTACTTTCTGCTTTTAGGGACATTTTAGAGCAAATGTAGTTTTCTTCCTTCAAAGAAACGTAGTGGTATTTCTTTTTTCCCTTGGGTTAAGGCAAAAATTGAGTTGCAGGATCATTAGATATGTGACATTGTTATAATATGCCTTATGTCATTGAAAACTTAGCATACCTTACTACTAAATGGAGACAGTCTTTCTACTGATTTTAGTATTTAGAAATGCTCACATTAATAGATCATGTTTATTGGATATTCATTGTAATAGTGTTACAGGATGCATTTCTCATTTTGGTTAAAATCTTTTAAGTGCTATGGCAGAATTCTCAAGATGACTGGCTGTCTTTAGAACAGGAATCATCAGCAGATCTGGAAATATTTTCATTTCACTGCAGCTTGTGTACGTTTGAGGCTCTGCACCAGAACAAGTGCCTTTGTCCTACTGAGGCAAGCTCATCCACCAGATAGTCGTCAGTGGCACTGTTGCATCACTGAAAACTGCAAAGAGCTGATTTGACAGAGATTATGCATCACGTTAGAAACCAGGTTTAGTCAAGCCTGTTCCAAGGCAAATTATGGGTTTGACTAGGTCTTATTTCCATCAACTGATCACACTTTTACATTCTTTGATACTGAAATACTGTTTGAGAACTTATTTGTTTTAACAATTGTATGATCTTCAACAGTAGTGGCCTTTGACAAAAAAAATGCCTGCTGAAACTTTGTTAAATAAGCATTTGGATATGGTAGTACAATTCCTGTTGTCCCTCTTGAGTGTGTTGAGGGTGAGAATATGCCTATATTGGAACAGCATTGGGTAGACAAGTAGGGAAATGTAAGGGGTAACCATCCAAAAATATAATTTTGCTGAAAAGGGGGACATGTTGCCAGAGCTTTGCACCTTTCACACAAAGACAAGAATGCCAAGTCTCAAACAATCACAATAATTTATACTAAGGAGAAAAGGGTGCTGGTTGGTTTGCAAGTTGACACTAATTGGCTGAGGCATTTCTATGAAGAAAGCAATGAGAAACTATAGGTGCCCAAAGCTCCTGGGTATTTCAAAAAAGAGGCAAGGCTTGAAAATATTCCTTTTGTTTGCAGAGAACGGGTCCCTGCATATGAATGTATGTCTCTTCTAGCAAGCATAAATGAGCCATGTTATGGGCTCAATTGATTTTCTTCAACTGGTTGTTAGTGTAGCTATTAGCGCACTCAGGATTGTTCAGCAAGTGCTGCCGCATCATGGAATCACATCTAACAGTAGACGTTTTGTTCTGGGTTTTGCAAGCGCGGTCTGGTTGAGTATGGTCTGTACTTACGAACAACTGCAGAAATATGCTGCTTGATTCAATTAGTCAATCATTGGGAAGTATGGCCTATGCATCAGCACTGAAATTCATACACAACGTTGCTCAGTTGTGTGGTAGGCAGAATGTCTTTTTGGACTGAAGGCCACATTCTGTTAGTGGAAAATACCACTCGACATGCTATAAGATTAGCCTGATCAGCAATCTTAAAATAGGGTCCTAGCCATTTTCTCACCTTGCAAGCTTGACTCAAATATAGAGTTCATCAAGGGTATCCTGCATAACAATATAGCTATCCTGATTAGATCATTTTTCACTGTGTATTATGCAAACTCACAAATGGGCCAAGGCCATCACTTTCAGGCCTGAAAGGTTCCTGGTCTACCTCAAGTCACCCTGAAAAGCAAAGTATCTCAAAAATTTGAATAGCAGATGAAGGAAGCCACTTCATGCTGCTACTATGCATTGGTTGGGTCATTTCCCAATAACAGGGTGCTGCAGTCAATCCAAAAAGACGTTCTACCTACCACACAATTGAGCAATATTATGTATGAACTTCAGTGCTGGGTCAATGCCTGATATGTAAGCTGTACATCTCAGTGGTTGGCTGATCAGAATGTTCCTTCGGTTGTTCATAATAGGCAGAGTACAGACCATACTCAACCAGAACACGCTTGCAAAACCCAAAACAAAATGTCTGATGTTACATGTGATTCCGCAATTGGGCAGCACTTGCTGAACAATCCTGAGTGTGCTAATAGCTACATGAACAACCAATTTAAGATAATCAGTTGAACTTGTAACATGGCTCATTTCAGCTTGTTAGAAGTGACATATGTACATATGCAAGGACCTTTTCTCTGCAAACCAAGTTCAATTCTTACACCTTTTTGAATTACTTGGGAACTTGGGGAGCCTATAGTCCCCATTTCGTTCTCAATGGCAATGTCTCGGCCAATCAGAATCGACCTGCCAACCAACCAGTACCCTTTTGTCCTGTAGTAGAAAGTGTTGTGATCATTTGAAATTTGGCATTCTTTCATTTGTCCTGATGAGTGCAAGACCAAAAGCTTCAGCAACATGTTTCTCTTTTCAGCAATATTCAAGCTCTGTACTACCAAATAAAGAATTGAAAGAAAGGTTTAGAGATGAATGTTGAAATTCAGAGAGTGCAAGAGTGAGAGCAGAGAGTTAAATATGCCCATGATAGTCAGGAGCAGACATAAGCAGACAGTGCAGCTGTATGAAGTTATTGAAATCATTGTTGAGGCACTCAGGCGCATAACTATCTTAATCCTCTCACACTTAGGAATTTTCCGGTGTGACCTTCTTGGTTCCTAGGATTTAGAGTTAACTCAGTGAGCCCACATATCTCTGCCAAGATTAAGACAATAAAAATTTTGAGAGTCTCTAATTGTAACAATCAGTATGAAAGCTGTACTTACAGTGAAGAAAAATTAAAAGCACAGTAATTGATTCTAACATGTAGAGAAGGATGTGATCACACACAGATTTCTGTTGCTTCTTTGAGCATACATGCCAATCTTAAACTAGCAAAAGCTGAGCAACAGCTTCAAGCAACCAACAGAGCCCCCAACAATCTAGGATTGCCCTTGAAGATAGGTTTATAAACCTGAGTGGATAATTACATAAAATTTACAGCACAGAAACAGTTATGTTTATGCTCCACATGAGCATCCTCCCACTCTAGTTACGTCATCTCGTCCCCTATCAATATAAATTCCATTCCTTTCTCCCTCAAGTAATTATCTGTATTCCCCTTAAATGCAACTATGCTCTTTGCATCAACTACTCCATGTGATAGTGAGTTGCACCTTTTCACCACTCTGAGTAAAGAGATCATAAGCTTCTTGTAAATTAAGTTTCAAGTATTCACAACATTCATCACTTATGTTGAAGGCAAAAAGAACAATGAACACTTTGCAGCAGTGGCACTTCTGAAAGAGGTGTATAGATGCCAAGTGTTCACATTTTGTGTGGATGATCAGTATTGCACCCAGGTCCAGGGTATCTCAGTTCAGGCTTCAAAATCACTGCTGCTCCTCCACTGAACATTTGGTCACCCTCCTCCTCGTTTTTTGCCACTCCTGTCTGGGAATAGCAAAGTCAATTGTAATTTCAGCTTTGCAGTAAAGAAGAAGAAGGAACCAATGCATTAAGATTGAGCAGCTTGGAAGAGTAGGGAATCGTGCAATCATATCAGATGGAGGCTATTTGGCCCATTATGCCTGTGCTGGCTTTTTGAAAAGCAAACAATACTAAATTACTTTTATTGTGGGATGACTCATCACCAGCGCTTTGCAATCATCAGTATTTCTCCCATACGATATTGTTCGTAACTCATCTGGTATCTGGATGCTGGTTGTGATATTTAGCTGCTATCTTGGCTTGTTCTTTTAAGGCCACTGCACGTTAAAGGCAAATTCAGGTGATTCTTGATACTTATAAAGAACTGAGGTTAATCAGAGGGCATTGTGCCTGCTCACAAATTTCAGGCTTCAGGTCGATGACTGGCTGTTTTTCTAATTTCTAACGAAGCGTGGTGCTTTATTTTGTGATGTGCATTGTGTGATGAACATGCATTGCATAATGGTGGATGGGGGAATTTCTGGTGGGATCCCTGGAATTATACTGTAAACAAAATTATAGCAGATGAGCAAAAGAACCTCAGTGGAAATCCACTACAAGATATATATTAACATTGTTGGGAGGGAGTTGGTTGCAGAATAGCGTGTCTCAAAGAAGTCTCCATAGTCTTTTGTAGCTTAAAGTATATATTACCTACTAGAATTATTCACACATGTACTATTAAGGGTAAAAGCTATGAGCTGTCTCCGTGCTTGAGTCTTTACACATCTCTGCTGAACACCACACTGACCCTGGGTCTAGGTCCTGTGCCCTCTTACATCTTTGTGTGGACGGTAGCATACTCAGTCCCACATTAACCCTATATGTGCCAGACCCTCAGACTACAAACATCACATGCACTCAAGCAGCTATTTTCCACATTGTAGTTTTACAATTGGCTGAGTACTGCAAACACATCCTAGAATATTGGTTTAAAATCACAGCAGTGTTGCAATTACTGCTTAGAGTTTGACCTAAATTAAAGGCTGGAGTTATTCTGTACCAAAACAGGATCAGAATTCTGGAGCATAATTGTTGACACTGCACAGGTTGATACGAGATTCTGCTGTCACTGAACTGCTAGCAAACAGCTTGCTTTCCAGTGCATGATATGTTCCTGTTTATTCAAATTTAATTCAATTTGCAAATTTTGGGTTGTTATCTCAATGGCTGGATAATTTGTTAATTATTCAAAAAAAGTCCTGAAGCGGGAATGTTGTTGAGATTGAGCAACAACTGACCATAGAAATAATGACTGAAGATCTGAAGATAAGGTGACCACTTAGTTACCGGTTCAATTATTTACTTAAAATAGTTTGCCAAAATTTACCGATGCATCTACTTGTCTGATTCAAGATTGTTAAACTGCCTTAATTCAACAAGAAATGTCCTTTTTTGAATTCTGTGCTGTGATATATGTACATGTCAGTTTAAACCTAATAACGCAATAAAAGGATTCATTCCATATGGAAGGGCAGATCAGGCCATTTAGCATGTGAAAGAGTTAATTTGCAATACTTTAATTTTGAGTAATTGTTTTAGTGTTAAGGAAGCTTGCAATACCTCTGTTAATAGTATGAGAATAATTTGAATTATTTGTAATTTATAGAAACTGCGATAATTTAATCTGAATTCATTCAATGTGCTTAATCAGTCATGGTTGTTTAATATATTTCCTCAACCTCTCACTGAACAAGAAGCTGTGACTGAATATCTCGCTATTTTTCCTTTCCTTTTAAAACAAAAACCTGTTGTTGTGGCATGCAAGACATTACATTCCACGAATGCTGGGAACATGCAACACTAAACGATGTGTTTAGAATTGGTGAATGAGGTTACCGTGATCATCAAATTCAGATTTTAAAGATTTTTCTTCCATTCGGTGTTTGATGAGAACTGAGCTTCTGACAGGTGAAGCAGAAAGTCATTTTTCAACTGAAATGCCAAGTAGCTGTACATCATTTATATTCTGTCAAAAATTAACCAATAAGCATGTGAACAGTTCCTTGCAAAAGCACAGTATGTACTGTGCTGATTGCGCCTTTTTTGCGGAGGGCTGGGGTGGGGGTTGGGGAAGGGCTTATGCTTCTGTTTTGCAAAATGTAACTCATTAAGTTCTACATTTAGGTACCAACATTGCACCATGAAAAGAAGCATGGCCAGGCCTGTCATTTACCTTTATTGTAATGTTTCTAATAATGGGGAGGGGTAGCAAGGGGCTGTGCAGTTGGATTTGGAGATACTTTGGCAGTAGAGCCCCTCTATATCAAATGTACCAGGTTATACAAAAAAACTTAAAACCCAAACTCGATTTAGTAGGATTGAATGCAGCAGTACAATATCCACACTGAAACTTTGTCAAAATTGTCCAGGCTTTAAAATTGACATGTAAATGAGTTCTAACATGATCTTGTGTTGCGTATGCTATGAGTCAGAGTTAAAGCTGAGAAACCGGCACTAGCCCCACAATTCAGTCGCAACACCAATGTCAGAGTAACATTGCCTTGAGATTATTTCCATTTCTATCATTAACCCTTTCAATTATACCCCTCAGTTTGGATAGTTATGCATTATGGATTCATACTGCTGGCGCCTTTATGGCTTCAAGAAGAAATCTTCATATTTCTCTGGAATGTATTGCAACCCAGGGTTATTAAATCTAACCAAATTGAAATGCAGTGACTTTTGGGTATTAGGAATTCAGGTAGGTCTCCACTGGCGTCCTGATTGTGGTCTTTCTTTTGGAACCAGTTTGGTGACTTTCAAACAAACATTCATTGAAAAAACCCATGGATGCTGAAAATCTGGGGAAAGAAAATGTTCAGTTTACACAATGGGTTCGGAGAAACACATATCAGGTATAAACTTCAATGGAGTTCATTCATGGAGTGTATTCTGTTGAAGAACTATACCAATCACATTAAATGATCTTTCTCTTTCAACTGCTGATTAGTCTGCTGCATATTTCATATACTTTCTCCCTTTATTTCAAAGGCGTTCTGATTTGGATTTACTTATGTGGTGGACCAAGACCAAACTATCGCTGGAAAATGTACAATCGGGAAATTATGTCACAGCGTCCTGGCACGCTCATGTAAACGTACTGCTTCATTGAGTTCTGCAGTGCTGGCAATCACTGCCATGGTGCAAAGGTTTTGCTGCCCCCTCAGTCTGCCCCATCTGAGTGTAGTTTGGCATTTTCAAGCAAGTCTATTGCTTCGCAGATCAATTGAAACGTAGGCTGAAGACAGCATGTAAACCCACTGAATTTCATTTTCAAAGAAACAATTTTATATGCTGAACTCCCCTCATTCAGGCAAAAATACAAGATGTTATTAATGGAGACCATTAGTTTTTTTAATCACGTGCAGAGCCACAAATTTAGTTCCTCAAAATGTATTTGAATGAATTGGCATTTTGAATCCCTCCAGTTATTTAAAAATAAACAGAAAAATAACTTTTTAGAAAAGGGTACTTGTGTTGTTTGGTTGTAGAAAACACCATTTCCCTTGCCGCATATATTGGTAATTAGAGAGGAACGGCATTGGTATTCTTTGGGATGATTCTATCCGACAACTCTATTAATGGGGTCAAGTCTTGAAAATAATTCAAGACAGACCTTTACTGAAATGTATAGGCTAGCCCTAAGCCACACCTTTCAATCATATAATTCTCATTTCAGACCTTGACATCCTAGTTCATGTTTGAAAAAAGTCTAAGTTCCATGTCAGTGGCTGACTGTGCAGCTGAATATCCGTCCTGCTTAAATCTGCTGGCAAATAGCTGGAGGTGACATAACCTTTCATGTAATACTGCTGTGTACATATACAAATAATTGAGGCTCTTGACCCTGTCGACGTACATACAACTGTAAGTACAAACCTGACATTTTGATACTAAGCGTAGCCTTTTCACTTGTTATTTTCTGTTTCAATAAACTATTGTGGATTATAAAATGAAAGAAGGAAACATGACTGATAAATGCGGTCAAAGAAAGGTGGTTATGAGAAATCTAAGTTTTTTAGTGAATATTTTCAAAATGAAGTATACTTTGAACAACTTAACAGATAAATCAAAAAATACACCCCAAAGTTGTAAGGCATCCATTTAACCTTAAAAACAAAACAGTTTTCTGTCCATACTGTGCTTCTGGACTTAATATATATTTTTCAAATCATATTTTGCACAAAAGTAATGTAAAAAAAAGGGAACATGAACATTTATCAATGCTAGTGGCTCATATTGAATAAACCCAAAGTAAAAATCTAAAAGTGCTTTGAAAGCCCTCAAAAAGTTGCATTTAGAATAAACAAACAGCCTCTACTCACTCCATCTCCAACACAGCAAATTCATGGAAAATAATTGCAATGATTTTTATGCAACAAGGTCATTTTGATCAGTCATTGAACCAACTGCTGTGAGCGTTACAGTCTCCTGAGTGGTTTTATCCACTCATGAAAACTGGTAAAAATCTTAAGCACGATTCATGGAAAAGGGGGTGAGTGGCCTTGTACATGTGCAAAATTGCTGCTGAAGGTCAGGAGCACACAATGCCCAGGTAAAATTGCAGCTGATGTGTGACTGTACAGGTCCTGAGTGATTGCCATACTGGCAGCTGCTCTAAGTGTGCTCGTCACGCAGGAAACTACATGTTGAAGAGCATTAGGTATGGAAATGTTTCAAAATGTTCAGAAAAGGCTGACGCAAAGCAAGGTCCCGTGAGGTTACATTGAGATTGCCAGGCAGGGCACCAATATAGGAAAGAATAAGAATAACTATCACAGACCAGCATTCAGTTTTAGAGCTTCCTTGAATTTTTAAAGCTAGATGACCTGTATCCTTCTACAGAGACCAAAAACCAGACTATACATTTTGCACATTTCCATAAATGTATCAGCCTATATTCTGTGTTGCAGCATTTGGACACCTATGTTGATGCTGGTTTAATTCAATTTAGATTAGCTCTTATCAAATAATTTAAGCATTTAAAAATGAGATGCTTTTTACATTATTATTCACTCTAATCTGTTCACTTTTGGCTTTTCGACCATGAAATAATTTAACATTTGTCATTAAGTATAATGTAAGTAATAAGACCACCAAAGATTTTCTGGAATAATAACAATCACTCCTCTTCAAAAGTACCACATTGTGTGTTAAGATGCTGTAGTGCAATAAGATACTAAATAAAATAGGTATGATATTATAAGATTATTGCCCAGTGATGACTCAGGATTCTGATTACTCATGACAAATGCGGTTGGATTCACAAGACCTACGTACACAGAAAATGAGAAAATGTGGAAAATTCTGCTGAGCTATAGGGATCAATGTCAACAAATATTGGATTAACAAATCATCATTGACTTGGCATGAGTTGGTTTGATTTGGTCTGAAATGTCTTTGCTCTAATCATAAGTGTTTTTAAGTGAGATTCTTCAAAAGCTACTTCTAGCCACACTGCCAAAACAGCTATTTTTAAATTTTACACACATTTGCCTAATCAAACCTTCTTTACTTAAATTAGATTAATTTTTCCCCTGCCTTAGCTGCTCCATATAATCACTCATATCAATCACTGTAAAGGTAACTTAAGTAATGCATTCTCTTAATGGTTTATTAAACAAATTAAATAATATTTAATTATTTATTGAGAGCAAACAAGTACATTCAATTAATTGCTATTTAAGCTACCTTTAATTTTAATAATTTGGTACCTTGGCCCACCAGCAACTAAAAGAAAACTGAAGTATCTAAATGCTGGTCTTATTGAATGAAAGACTGCAAGCATAGCCCAATTACAAGACCCTGTATCGAGAGACAAAGTCCAGAAATCTTCCAATTACTGTTAACTGGTCAGAAATATGTCAAAAAACAAGTAATCTTCCTCTGCATAGCGTCTTGGTCCCCTTTTCAACCCAATATTGACAACTCACTTGTTTACAGTCAGCAGAAAACATTCCTAAAATTGTCCCAAATGTTTGTTAATTCAGGGGTTACCATTTCAGAAATACATCTTTTCTCCAAACCTGAAAAAATGTTGTTTCTATGTCAACTCTTCTGGAATTATGTTGAATTCAATGCCTACAAACCAAGATATAGGACCCCTTTCCTATTTCTACTTAGTTCTGTTGAAGGGTCATGAGGACTCGAAATATCAACTTTGTTCTTCTCCGCCGATGCTGCCAGACCTGCTGAGTTTTTCCAGGTATTTCTGTTTTTGTTTTGGATTTCCAGCATCCGCAGTTTTTTTGTTTTTATATATAGGAGAAAAGCTTTTGTTTGGTTCAATATCAGCCAATACACACCAAGCCAAGACAAGGTTGTTGACCAAAACAGCATGGGTTGATGTGTTGTTTGCGTAATTCAATGCCATTCTGGAAATAAGCTTGACACTTTCTTCCCCAGTACAAACATTGGCTCCCTTTTGTTTCATGACTTAATGGAGCTCTACTACTTCTACATAACAATCTTCTGAATCTGATTTATTCAGTTGTTACAAAGTAAAATTTCACTTGCATTCTTAATTCACAAACAGAAGGACAACAGCTCTGTTTCAATTCAAATTTCTTTCAAACCAAAAGAAAATACCTACACCATATTAACAATTGTGATCGATTCCCTGTTAGAAAACAATGGGCACTGCACAAAGAGTATAATTAGGGTTCTGTGAAACACAAATGAATATTTTATATGTATATTTCTGTCAAGTGAATTGAAAATAAAATACAATTTTCTTTTACTTATTTCCAATCGCATTTCTTCTTTTCATACACCAATGTTTAGCTGAAAATTGCTGCAATATCTTAAAATGTATTTTACTAGATTACAAATTTACTGCATCTATTGTGTATATAGTCATTCTTCCTCACAGCCTATAGGACAGGAATGAAAACGATTTTCAACATGCTACCAAAATAAAGCTTGTTAAAACTATGATAATAATATTACCTTATTATGTATGTCTTTTAATTGCATTGGGTTGAAAATCAGTAAGGCCACTGTGATTTCAATCTGAATTCTTCTTTGGTAAATAATTTCAGCCACATAACTTCTGTTTGTCCCATTTGGATGAGGCTGCAGGTTCTTTGAATACAATTCTTGATGCAGAAAATAAATCTGGGAAAGGATTTGTTAATTTTTAAAATCAGATTTCAAGTTTCAATGATGTAAATGTTGAGTATAGCTGAAAAAACAAACATGTTGTTGAAGCTTTTTGTCTTGCACATATCAGGAAAATAGCTCAGGAAGAATACCAGATTGGCAAGGGAACAACAATTTATACTTCACTGACATAGATTTAGTAAATTATTCCTTAGAACTGCTGCTAACAAATATTCATCCTTGCTTTACATCATTGCAATACACACCTTTGTTGCATATCAGATATCTGCAATGGATAAACATATATTTAATTTTGAATTTGGGAAGTTGAAGGATGTTTAAATTGGAGTAAAATTAATCCACAAGATTAAATTGTCTCTGTTAAAAAGGATAGGCTTTACAATACACACCCAAACCAATGTCAGACTGCCAGGAATCAATCTCAACATACCCCCTAATAACCAAATTTTCAGTGATCAGGCACATCAGGAAAACTTGTGGTTTGGCCTCCAAGGAGCATGACATCAACAACATGATCTTGGCGCTCCCCCAGTGGGCCAGACAGGAGACTTGAATCACTCAGTTTCAGGCCTCATTAACATTTTGTGGGTGAGCCACTGGCACCAAATGGATGATCCACTGTTGGTTTCTTGAACTGGAAAATAGGCAGATTATTCCACACTTCTGACCTGCAAGGTAAAGGCTGTTGGGAGTGGGGGAAAGTAGATGTTGGGTGGGGCAGGAAGAGGCTGGCAGTGGGCTGAAAGATTGTTGTGGGGCCCAGAGGAACATTTTTACTCCTGTTAGTCCCACGAAAGTCTTTAAAAAGGCCTAAAAGCTTGTCTTTTTGGAGAGGGCTTTAAAGGCTTGCTAGTTAGGCCTCTCGAAAGCTTGAAGAAAATGATGCTGGCATGCACCATGCAAAGTCTGTCCATTTTTTAGGATCCTCCAACATAGGTAGGACCCCAATTTATGAAACAAAACAGCATCATGCATATTTTAGATGGGAGAAATGGAGGCCCATTTAAAAGCCTGCCTGAAAGTTGATTCAGGTGGGAAAATTGATGCACAATGTCCCGACCAGACTGTCAACTGCCAGTTGCTTGTTTTCAGGTGAGAAATGAGATGCCAGCAATTTAAATTTTCTCCCATGTCACACATGCATATATACTAGAGTGAGTTGGTTGAAACCACTACGAAAATATAAATGCAAGGAATAACCTTTTACAGGAGCCACTCTTGGGGCAGACACCCGTCAGATTTAAACTTGCAGCTGTGACAGAAAATGACAATGCATGTAATCCAGGGGTATTTTGTCATTCTGCACATCGGCAGTACAATTGATGTTAAATAGACAAGCAAAATGCTCTTGAATATTCATTACATCAATTCAAAAATGTCTGAAGTGATATGCATTAGACCAGTTTAGATCAGTTCAAAATTAGCACTTGGAAATAGCTACTGATCCCTATTATTTATTTGTATTATGAATATTGGTTATATTAAATACTTTCTTACTTTGCTTCCCTCATTGGAAGATATATTTTAAAACAATAGTTTTTTAAAAACATTTTACTTTACATTTAAAATGTTAAGCATGAGACCTAAAATTTGAAATGTTCATTGTTTACAATGCCATAATTTCTTATTTTGTGTTAATAGTGCAGTATAGAATAACACAGCAACAACACTTAAATCTGGATTCTACCACTTTTAAAGATCTGTTGAAATCACTGACTTAGAAAAATCTTAAAGGGATGGAAGGTAAAAGGGGTGTTCGGAACCTTGTCTGCCCAGCAGAAACCAGAAACATGCAGATGAGACCCAGAAGTTAAGATTGCTCAAGCCTCATGTTGCCGAGGTCAAGAGGTTAAGGTCATGGTCCCCATCCACCCAATTCCCACTCTGAGTTAAAATCAGGCCTAGAGTGTTTAAGGTACACTATCACTATACATCTAAACATCCTTGAAATCGAATTGTTTTCAACAACTCAGACTTTAAATCACAAGACTACATGTGAAACATTTGTGAATGAGACCCAAATAGCTTGAGATAGTGTAAATATTTTAAATAATTGTTCCCCTAGTTTTTAACCACTCAGTTAATATTAGCAGTCCAAAACTAATTTTTGATTCATTCTTAGAAATTTAGAGGTTCTTAGGGTGGAATTTTATGGCCCTGTTGCAGCGGGGGTGGGGCCATAAAATGCAGCGACCCATTCAAAACTCCATTGACTTTGACGAGACCGTAAAATCCCATTGGTGTAAAATTCTGCCATTAGAGTTCTAAGAAAATTTATTTTAGTTCACAAATGACATTTAACCACTTTGGCTTTGGTCAAGTCCTGCTAGATTATTGCATTAGCATTGCACATTCCAACATATCACAGACTTTAAGAGCAGAGAACCAAGGGTAGGGAATTAGAAACAAAACTAGAAACAAAAACTAAAAAGAATATTTAGCCAGAGAAATCTCCTTTCTTTAGGGCATTTTTGTGGGAGTCCTTGATGATACTACAGAAATACAATAAATGCAGGCATATTACATGTTAGGTAACGTGAATATTTAAAAGTACAGGATAAAAATAAATATCCATTTAGCTATGGCTTTTTCATTGAGATAAACAATTTTTGTTTTATTTATTGGTATTAGTCACATTTCTTATACAAGACATTGACTCATTTTATTTCTGTTGTGCCTCCCGTGATTCCACTAACATTCCCTGAATGTGTCCAATGAATAAGCTGATGTTAAGCCCACTTGTAAGGCAAAGGCACTTCAGTAGTCTAGGAATGTTATAAAGATGCAAAGCTTCAGAATACAATGCCAAGCACTGAAAAGAGAAGGGTAAAAGCCCAAGAGCACCTCAGCAAAACACTACAGAGAACTGTGCAGCAAATAACGCGAATCAAGGTGCACTGGAAGAGATTAGTGCTGATGTGTGTCTCGGGCACTAGAGGACAAGCAGGACCACAGCCAAACAAATTAAAGTATAGGTGTACTGAGTCTCAATACAATATTTTGCATATAAAACTCTGGTGTGCATTTTGGTGAAAATGTTCAAGGCAATTTCTGCTTCCGACATAGTAATGCCTTAATCATACAATAATTTCCGATAAAAATTGGTTTGCAATATTTGTTCTTTCCCATTATAAAACATCTCCCAAACATCTGAAAAGTGTTATTTACTAATGAACTATTTACAGTGCCAAGTCTGAAGCTTTTTTTAATTAATAGCCCCTGATAATTAAACCCAAATACTTTTCAGATTTCATAAAGATATTTATTTACATAATGGAGGAACCATTGCATTCCAGTTCATCAACCTGTCCTCTTAACGAGAGGATAAGAAGAGTCTCTGAATAAGAGTCATACAGACCTGAAACGTTAATTCTTTCTTTTTCTCCATAGATGCTGTTAGACTTGCTGAGTTTTTCCAGCATTTTCTGTTCTTGTTTCAGATTTCCAGCATCCGCAGTATTTTGCTTTTATCCTCTTAGCTACTTTACCAAGTATATTCCCCATCTTTCATTAAGTTGAGACATACATTCCTTAACATTTTAGCAAGATCTATTTTTTTAACTGTTTTAATGTGGATATTTTAATTGTGCAAGTGGCAGTTGTTTGAAATATTTTCCATTCCTACAATACATGCATCTTTGGGTTATCAATGAGAATGTGGAAAGTGTGCACAGAGGCCACTGTATTTTCCTCCGCTTCAGGTATGTTGTACTGTAGCACAGCTGATGTAAAACATGAGAACAAAATGCAGCAAGGAAGGGATGGAGGAAGTAGGAAATGGGACATATAGCATTGGATTTTGGGGAGATGCCGTGGAGGGGTGTAAATGGTGGTTGGGACCCAATTCTGGGCTTCCGCATCCCATTCCTGGAATATCTGAATTTTAGGAGTGCCTATTGAGGGTGCAGGCTGGTTCAGGTTGTAAGCCCACACCCTGCATTCCTGACCTGGCTGACTCCATTATCTGCAACTTTCATGGAGTCAGGCCAATTTTCAAGGAGTCATGGCTTACGCCAGCTCAGAGGTATGTTCAAATGATCCTCCTCATCCTCCCATGATGAGGTATGCCCCCCACTCACTTCCTATGGCCCCTCTTGCCTCTGAATGCCAAGGTATGCACCCCAAACAACCGTCTTACTGGCCTGTAGTAGAAAGAAGCTTTTTTTAAGGAAATGGAAAGTTATGAATGAATGACTTTTTTAAAGCTTTTTTTTTACACACCCTTTTGTCACTATAGGGTTCATTGGTTTTGTACTTTGGTGAGTGGGTGAATGGGCATAGACGGGGCTTGGCAAGGGAGGCATGAGGAACTGTAGGGTGTGGGTGGCATACCTTGGTTTGGGAAGCATGAGGGCCCATAGGGGGTGGGTGGAGGGCATGAGGTGGCATGGATGGGGCATTGCAAGTGTGTGGGGGTGCAGGGGTGTGAGAGGTGAGGGCTAGAGGGCCTTATTCTTTCATTAATACAGGGACGCAATCCCACAGCACCATGGAATGCCTTTTAAACAGCCCAGCTCAGCATTTGGCAGCCCCTGTGGCTACCTCCAAATTATTTCCCGAGGTGCCTGGCCCAACTGCAGGTCACTGCCACTTCCCCCACCGTGCAACCACCACCCCCCCCACCACCCACCCCAACCAATTCAACTGCCCCCAGTGAAAATCCTATCTTTCCTGGAACTTTCTCCCAAGCCAGGTGGGCCGAGGCGGGAATTTTCCCAACTCCTGCTACTCTACTCGAAGATGAAAATTCAGCCCATAATGAGAGAAGATTGGAATAGTGAAAGGAAGGAATAATATTTTGGAACAGGAATTGGTGTAGACAGTGGGTTAGTTGACACAAGTGTTATTGCTTCAGCTATTGAGGGCAGTTTGATGAGACTTACAGCAAATGGCTTTTCTCTGTGGTAAGAAATTTTTATGATTATAGTGAAGTGTCTCAGGCTGAGTGTGTTTCAAGCCTCCACTCTTAATTAAAAGAGACCTGGACTGCATTTGTAGAACAGCTAGGTGGTCTTCAGCCACAAAGATATAGCAAAATAATTGATCTCTCTGAAGGTTAAGAAAGATATGGCCACTTCTTAAAATCCATATACTCTTAAGTATAGGTTAAAAAAGAAGCGAGCAGGACTAGGATTAACGTTGAGAGAGTTCACCAACATTTTCCAAAAGCCTTAACCTTGAGCTGTGATAGTGAAATTATTATACCTCAATCAATGCCTTCTGGCAACTGAAGGAGAAAAGCACATTAACATTAATAAAATCATACTGTATCTAGATTTATCTGATGTACTACAGAATAAGCAAAAGGAATATAATAATATTAAATGAGTACTACTTAACATACTGAAGCAGGCAAGGTTGTTGTGGCATTGAAGTAGAACAAAAATATAACATTTAATACATCAATGACATCCTTAACTTTTACTTCACATGAGTTCTCATGAATTGTCAATGCATTCAAGGCATTATTGAAAGAATAAGGAGTTAGTAATCTTTTTAATGTTCTTTTATCTTTAGATAAGATGACTCAAGCTTAAGAAATATACTGAAAATTGTCTGCTATTTCAACAATAGCATTAACTTAGTTAAACAGATTAATACAAAACAAAGACTCAAAGTAATTCCATAGGACCATATAAAGCATTTGTACATTAATATCCCACAGCATAAATTCTAGGTTTCTGTGGACAGAATTTTACATTCGGCATGCGGGGGCGGGCCCGACACGCAGGAACGTAAAATGATGTGCGATGATGTCAGGCCTGCATCCCTATGTCATCGTGCACCCTCGTGATATTTCGGTAGGCGCACCCACCATTAATTAACAGGCCAGTTCAAGGCATTGAGGCACCAATTGAAATCGAATTTGCGCAGCTCACGTGATTTTCAGGGTGTTGCTCGGGTGCAATGGGCAGGCAGATAGGCCACATTTCCAAAAACCTCATCCACAGGTAGGATAAGAGGGGTAAGTGAGCTCACTAATGCGAGTTGTTAGTACTTTAGATTATAACTTACTGCTACTTGCTTGTGTGAACACTACAATTTTATTTCGCTTCCGGGCTGCTTTGACAGAAATAACAGGTTTCAGTTCAGGACTCTGGAGGAGTCATAACACTTGGGACCTTCCAGGTATCAGACAGCCTTCCCTTACCCTGGGAATGGGGAGTGTGGTCTCCACTAGAGGCACCTCCTCTGAGGAGAAAGAGAGGGCCAGAAGGGGTAGGAGAACAGGAGTCCCTATTCACCCTCCAGGGGAGCAACCTGTGGGAGGACAGGCACAGGCACAGGCACAAGGGGCGCAGGGCCAACAGGAAGTCCAAGGTGGAAGGGACTGCAGAAGACACCACTATCCTGCTGCCAGGGTTTACAGGCGGTGATGCAGCTACCTCAATATGTCCAAGGCGCAATGCCGAAGGATGCTCCACCTCTCAAGGGAAACAGTGACCTCCATTTGACGGATGATTGGCCCTGAGATCAGCTCCAACTGTATTGGTGGACATCCCATGCCAGTGGCGCTGAAGGTCACAGTGTCCCTCAATTTCTATGCCCTGGCTCTTTCCACCGGTCGGTGGGTGATCTTTTGGAGTCTCCCAGTCAGCTGTTCACAGTTGTGTCAAGCTGGTGACAGATGCTCTGTTCAGGCTGCATTGATTTTCATAAACTATTGCATGGATGAGGTTAGCCAGGCAAAGTGAGCCAGAGGCCTTGCAGTGATTGCGGGGTTTCCCCGCATCCAGGGTGCAATAGACTACACACATGTGGCCATCAAGGCGCCAGTGGGTGAGCTGAGTACCTTTGTCAACAGGAAGGGCTTCCACTCCATGAACGGGCAGAAAGTGTGTGACCACAGGATGCAGATTCTACAAGTCAGTGCAAGGTACCCAGGCAGCTCCCATGATGCTTACATCCTCAGACACTCCCAGGTGCTGGGGCTCTTCAGTGCTCCAGCCCAGCTTGATGGATGGCTGCTGGGTGACAAGGGCTATCTCCTCAAAAGGTGGCTCATGACGCCTCTCTGCCATCCAAGAACAGAGACCAAGCAGCGGTATAACAGGAGCCACGCCTCCACAAGGGCGGTGGTAGAGAGGACCATCGGTCTTCTCAAGATGCGCTTCCGATGCCTGAACCGTTCAGGGGACGCACTGTAATGCCCCCTAGATCGAGTGTCACTGATAGTGGTCGCATGCTGTGCTCTCAACAATCTGGCACTAGAAAGGAGGGACACAGTGGAAGAAGATGATGTTGATGCAGCTGCTCTGGCAGCAGACGATGAGTCCAGTAGCGAGTCCGAGAACGAGCACTGTCAGGAGAACGCTGGGGGGATAGACGCAGACCCGGGCAACCTCCAGGGAGGCAGGGACACCCAGGAAGCTTTGGTCCAATGCTTCTTCAGCTAGCCTACCAAAAATGAACCACCACCATATGCCAGGGCTGCAAGCTCCATACTCGATATCTGACCGCAACATTTGCTTGGTGAACAACATGCACTATGTGCCATTTCATAAAGCTCAATGACAAACAACTCACTCATAACATCATGGGGAACCCTTCACCTGCAGAACTAATGAAGCACCCAGAGGCTTGTTGAAAACGAACACACTTACTGGTGTGGTGCCTGGCATACATAAATCAAATTAAACGTAAAGGTGTTCTCCGTCACAACAACTTATAAAGAACTTAAAAGTGAGGCTAAAAAATAACACCAGCGATAAGCCCATGTTGTGCCTAAGGTGATTAATGTTTCCGTTTACGGGTACTATGTCTAGGTGCTCCCCCCTCGCTGGTACCGGTATTGGAGACAGTCTGCTCACTCTGCTGTCCTGTTGGTCTTGATAACCTTGGCGGGAGTCCTCTGGCCTGTGGAGCCTGTGCTGGTCCCACCTGGGATGGAGTGGCCAGTGGCACGGCTGGCATCTCACCAGTCGCCACAACCTCATTGGGTGCCACAGTCACTGGCAGAGGGGTGGAGGAGCTGCTGCACTCATCTGGAACACCTTGAGAGGAGCCCGCAGAGACGAGAGATGACAAGAAGCTCATGCACCAATGTCAGGTTGCTTTGGACCTCCCTGCTCACCATTGTTGGACAGGAACCTAGCTGGGACATTGGGTCCCCAATTCATCTTCCACACTGAGAGTGACCACCTGAGGTCATTGCCGGTGTGTGGGCTTGCAGGTCCGAGCGCATCCCCAGGAAGCCCTGATTGATGTCCTGGAGGAGCCTCTCCATGAGAGTTGCCACTTTCTTCATGGGGGTCATTGCATTGCTTATGCTACTTTAGGACTCCTCCACAATAGAGACCATGGCAAGCATTCCCTCATGTATCTCTGCCAGATCCTCCCACACAACCTGCTGGACTTCCAGCATCTGCTGTCACAGGGATAACTCCAGAGGCACATCACCAGCCACCGACTAAGCATGTTCCTGGTTCCCAGCAGTCCTCCGAATGTCAGTGCCCTGGGCACTCTCTGCCTCCACCTGCACCTCAAGCAAGTGCCCTTGCCGCTGTGCACCGAGATACTAGCCAATGACCTAATTCCCACTGAGGTGCTGGTATCTGCACCGGTGCCTGTCTGCAGGGTCCTGACTTCGAGGGTCTTCTGGTAAGCCTGAAAGGAAGGACAAGAGTGTGTCATTAGTTGAAGTCATTACACTGTTACTGTGCATGCCTGGCACCCGGATTAGGGTGCCCTCGCCTTTCCGTTATCAATGGTGATTCTATGTTCGAGGTTCACATCAATATACAGACAACAGTGGAACTGTTGCTATGACAGACATTCTGACCTCAGTGCACAGCACTCTTACCTCCCTGTGGCACCCCAACCTCACCGCGGCCAGTTGATCAAGGTGCAAGGCACCTCTCCAGATCCAAAGCCTCCTGCTCGTGTCTGGTCAAGGTTAGAAGGTGGGCTGGTCCTCCGCCAGTCTGCTGCCTCTCAGTGTATTGTGGGCTGCCTTCTCCTGAAAGCAGAGAGGAGCATCGATTAGTCCACCCTGTACCTGCATTGCCATTGCAGCCTAGCCAACCCCACCTGAGGAAAACCTTGCAGGTCTCAGCCGATTCATGACAATGGAGCCTCAATACACTCAGTCCAAGCAGCCAGGGCTCATCCTCTTACCCAGATGCTGCCTCATTGACATTTGCCGCTCACACTGTAGGAACTCTGAGGTCCAGCCTGTGGGATGGGATGGGGAGGGAGTGGGTAGGGGTTGGGGGGGTAGGGGGGTGGGTGCGTGGTGACACTCCTAACTGCTTTGCTAAGTGACCCAAACCAATATGGTATTCGCCCTTCCCGATCACAGGGGGTCATTAAAGCACTTGCGGCACTGCACCCATGTGCGCCCCACCACATCATGGGAGCTGACCCGTGATGCCACCTCCTCCTAGGCATGTTTGGTTAGGTCAGGGGGGTGGGGGGAGCCTCCTCCTCCCGTCCCTTGGGACAAGGATATGCCGACGTGCTGCCACCTCCTCCAGGAAGGCAGTGAGATACTCGTCTGAAAACCCCGGGGCTGCCTGTCCTCCCACCTGCCCTGTTCTGCAACGAAGTTCTGCATCGCGACGGTACTACAAAGTCAATGGCAGCCTTCGCATGGCTGCCTGCGCCCTTTTTGAATAGGCGACTGGGTCGCCATTGGACCCGGCCAACATTGAGTTCCCGCCCCCACCCGCCCCTTCACGTTTATCCCAGAGACGAGTATTACGCTGGTCGGGCCATAATTAGCCCACCCCCGTAAAATGGCGGTGCACACCCGATTGCGGGCGTTCCTGGCTGCTCCCCCCGCCTGGTCCCGCCTGATGCGGGAAATATTCTGCCCTATATCTTTCAGTTTGGAGAAGCAGATTCAGTTCCCACTTTCATGCTCATCGCCAGGGAATGGTAACTACCTCATCGGGCAGAACTTTGCCCTTGGCGGGCGGGCTGGGTGGGGGTGGGGGGTGGTGGGGGGAGGGGGGATGGGGGGGAGTCGGGGGTGGGCGCGGTTGGGAAGCCACCCGCAATTTGGGCCGGACAACAATTTTGCAATTAAGACCCGCCCAGCATCAAACTTGAGTGGCAGCGCAGCCTGCGTGTGGGAGGAGAGGAGGGCGAGCAGGGTGAGTGCAAACTTCGCGCATGCGCGTGAGTGAATGCTTGAAAATCTTCCTGAGGCACAGAGCTGTCTCAGCGAGATGAAGCGTTTTTACAAAAAAAAATAAAGATTTGAAAAATGTATTAAAAATGTCCCCTCATGTGACTCTGTCGTTTGAGCAGGGACATGTTATTAATTAAGTTTTCCAAAAAAAGTTTTCCAAAAAAATGTAAAGGCCGCTTGGCCTTTTCCCCTGCCCACCAACCGTAAGGTTGGACGGGCAACAAAAAATTAAAGTTAATTAAATGGCCTTAACAGGCCTTTTGATTGTCAGCCGACAGAACTATCCCACGCCTGTGCGTTGACATCAGCATGCTCGGCCAACGTCAACGCACATCATTTCACGCTCGAGTGGGTTGGGCGCACGCCCACCTGCTGAGTTAAAAGTTTTGCCCATTGTGTTGCCTGAGTTATCTGTATTCCATATGTCACTGTGAGGAGATGAAGGGGAGAATTTTTCCTGCGGCGGGTGGGCTTGGCGGGAACGGGTGGGAGGTCCCGCCCAGCATAACACGCGGCCAGTAGCGCTCAGCACTCCCTGTGCGGGCGAGAGGGGGGAGAGGGGAGAGTCGGGGCGCGCAAAAGAGCACAGCAATTTCCTTGGGGCACGGAGCTACCTTAAGGAGATTGAATGGGTTACAAAACTTTTTAATGATTAAAGTAAAAACTTATTTAAACATGTCCCCTCATGTGACAGCATCACATGAGCTGGGACATGTTTGTGAAGTTAAAAACATTTATTTATTTATTTTATCAAAGCTTCAGGAAACCTCTTCCCGCCTGTGGATGAAGTTTCCTGGAAAATGCGAAGGCCGCTTGGGCTCTTCGCCTGCCCGCCAACCTTAAGGTTGGATGGGCAGCGTTGTTAACAAGCTTAATTACTTTTCTAATGGCCTTAATAGGCCGTTGACAGTTTGGCAGGCGCACCGAATGAAATATTGAAATGATGCGCCATGTCACTGGGACGCACACCCGATGTCATCGCGCGTCAATTTACTCGTCAGTGTGTCGGGCCCGCCCCAGCATGCCAATGGCAATATTCTGCCCTATGAAAAAGGAGAAAAAGAAACATAAGAAATAAGTATCTTAAATTAGAATGTATAATTAAAATAAAAGACAGAAATGATCGATACCAAAGATACACAATGAACGGGAGGACCCTAGGAAGTACAGAGGATCAGAGGGACCTTGATGTACATGTCCATAGATTCCTGAAGGCAGCAGCACAGGTAGTTAAGGTGGTCAAGATGGCATATGGGATACTTGCCTTTATTAGTCGAGGCATAGAATATAAGAGCAGGAAGGTTATGCTGGAACTGTATAAAATGCTAGGTAGGTCACAGCTGGAGTACTCTGTGCAGTTCTGGTCAGCACACTATAGGAGGGATATGATTGCATTGGAGAAGGTACAGAGGAGATTCACCAGGATATAACCTGAGCTGGAACATTTCAGCTATGAAGAGAGACTGGATAGGCTGGGGTTGTTTTCCTTAGAGCAGAGAAGGCTGAGGGGGGAACTGATAGAGGTATACAAAATTATGAGGGGCATAAATAGAGTAGATAGGAAGAAACTTTTCCCCTTAGTGGAGGTGTCAATAACCAGGGGGCATAGATTTAAGGTAAGGGACAGGAGATTTAGAGGGGATTTGAGGAAAACTTTTTTCACCCAGAGGGTGGTTGGAATCTGGAACATACTGCCTGAGGGGGTGGTAGAGGCAGGAACCCTCACAACATTTAATAAGTATTTAGATGAGCTCTTGAAATGCCATAGCATACAGGACTACAGGTCAAGTGCTGGAAAATTGGATTAGGATAGATAGGTGCTTGATGGCCGGCACGGACACAATGGGCCGAATGGCTATATAACTCTCTGACTCTATATGGACATGGTTTAAACAGAGTTTTGTGAATGAGGAAAATCAAAAGCGGATGAATGAATGGCAAAAAAAGCAAAATAACATCTAAAAGTATGAAAAGTAAGTGCTGACAAGCAGGAAAAGAAGAAGACTTGAAAATATGTGGGAAACTTAAGTGCTGAGGAAGGCTGAAGATTGATAGGATTAGACATGGTACAGAGTGGATTGGAAAAAAGAAGATAGACAGTTACACACTAGATTGGGTCTTTTAAATGACTGAAGTAGAAAATATCTTTGAATCTGTCCTTCTACAACTTAAGAAAGTGATAAATTATCTGCATGACTGAGTGGAACAGGTCAATGTAACATCATATCTAAAGTGAAGGCATAAAATTTCTAATGTATAAGAAAATCAGACTTTAATAGAACAATCACATTCTGCACTTGCGCTATTTTCTTCGCCCCACTCCTCTGTGATACCAGGTCCTTGAATTCCAGGTCCTAATCCCACATCTCAGCCTTGTCGCTCTTGTGACGCAATTTTTAAATGTTAAATGGGTGAAAAGGCAGAGATGATTTTGGTACAAAATTTGAGGTGCCGAGCGCTTCCAGAGGGTGAGATGTGCCTACCCGGTGCCAGTGGCAAAGGCGCACAGCAACCATGCTGGGGGCTCTCTCTACCTTGCCAGATAGAACAGGCAGTACCTGGCAAGGCCATGGAAGTGAAACAAAGCAGACATTGGCACTGCACAACAAGGTAAGGACCAATGATCATGCCAGCAATAGTTGACCTCACAGTTTTGTTTCCAAGACAACTGCAGCGAAATTGATTTGGGCCCCCCCGGCAAACCCATCAGGCAGCTGTGCATTTACGTGCACGAGACTCTTTAGGCTCACTGAAAAAAGAGATTTGAAATTGGCATTCAGAAACAGACAGGCCCCTCAACACGCCCCTTATGGAGCTTAAAGGGCCATTACTTGGCTGCGTGCACGTTCCCTGCTCCCTCTCCTTCACTGGCCCTTTCAAAATTCGAAACTGTACTGAAGGCATCAGGATCCCGAGACAACCTCCGGGACCATGCTTTTCAAAGCCCACCTGCACCGGATCTTGACCCTGCAACTCTTGGAAAATCCCAGCAATGTTGTCAGGAGCTGCAGTCAGCAGCGAAGTGTTCATGTTAGAAGTGTTTATCCAGAAGTGTATTTGTTCTGGTTAAAACAGACTGAGATGGTTAGAATCCTCTTATCCACAAAGGAAAAACACTTGACTATATTAGTAAGGAAATAATGTATCTAGAAAATAAGATGTGCCAAACTCCAAATTTTAATTGTATTACTCAATGAAGAGAAAGATTCCAGTTCACTGTCAGAACCATTTTATCCAATGAACAGTAAGCTACCAGTAACAATGAATTATAGTCAATTCAATCTTTTAGCTCCCAGTAGCACTTACAATACAGTAAACATACATATGGTATTGAATACTGTAGCATCAGTTGATGCTGGGCCATAAACCAGTCTCATAAATATATGTTCCAGTAGTACATTAGCATAGTGAGCTCATTTAAATTTTTAGTGCATTTTGATGAAATTACTGTATGCTACAACATAGTTTAAGTGTAGTTCAACATAGTTGTACAGATGATAAGGCAATTATAACACAGAAACTACCTACATTCTTAAAGTGCAGACACTACAGTGATATTGGCAATTGAAAATGAGAATTGTCTGCATGTTCCCATAGAACCTGGTTTCCAAATGTCAGGTGCTCTCAAGGTGCTCAGTAATGAATTTGTCTAGATTCTGGAAAACTTCACTTGATAAGTGGTCTTTTCCTGAATTCGAGAGGACTCAGTTTACAACCCAAACTGCAGGTCAGTTTCTCTGACCTGGTGAGCATATTGATTTTGGCCCTGATTTTGCTATGGCATTGACAGTGAAACCACCAGTGCTCACTATCATTGCACTACTGAAGCTCACAACAACTTCAGAAGTTCGAACATACACAGGATAATGTGGAAATCCAGAAGTTGCTGCCAGTGAGCCTGTGCTCCTCTGGAGGGTGGGCTGGCAGAGCCTCCAGAAAGTGTAATATCCCTTGCAACAATGATTTGGTACTCCCGCTCTTACCCTATTAGTCTCACTGTAAATCCCTTAAAAGTGTTACACCTTGTTAAATAAAGGCATAAATGGTTTTTTTAACAGTCTACTAACTTCATATTTACTGCTAAACACCCTCCCTGGCTATGAAAAGCTCGTTTTATATTTGTGGAATGTCAAATTTCTCCACAATCATAAATAATTCCATGGGGAGAATTTCCCCCCTCTCCTGTTTGGAGGGATTGTGCGGGGGTAGGAGGGGACATGCGCGGACTCGATTGGCATCCCCGATTGGGTCCACGCCGCCATTTTACGTGGCTGGGCCAATTAAGGTCCGCCCAGCGTGACGTGCGCTCGGAAGTGCTGAGCGCTCCCTGCGAGGGCAGGGTGGTGGTGGTGGTGGGGGGGGGTGGGGGGTGTGGCGGGGGGGGTTCCCTGAGTCGGGGCACAGAGGTGCCTCAGGGAGACTAGTTTAAGTTTTAAAAATCTAAACAAAGAAAAAGAAAAAAATTTAAGACATGTCCCCTCATGTGACAGTGTCACATGAGCTGGGACATGTCAATTAATTTTTATAAAAAATTTTATTCAATTTATGAACACTTCATGAAACCTCATCCCGCCCGTAGATGAGGTTCAATGAAAAATACGAAGGCCGCCTGGGCTCGTCGCCTGCCCACCAACCTTAAGGCTGGAAGGGCAGCTCAGCTTATTTGTTTTTAAATGGTTTTAATAGGCCTTTGACAGCTTGGTGGGCTCGCAGCTGAGTTGGCTGCGTGCCTGCCAAACTGAAAATCTAAATGACGTGCAGTGACGTTGGGAGACACACCCGACATCACCCCGCGTCATTTTACACCTTGGCGAGTGGAGGCAGGGCCAGAATTTCCGGTCCACGTCTTTAAAAATATTTTTTTGAATGTTTATCTTTATCCTATTTTCTATTTTAATACATTCATACATTTATTTCACTATCTGAGAATTTAAATTCAAAGGGAAGGCTTTTAAGCACTTATAACTTTCTGGTTTGATGTGTGTGAATACTTCAATTTGATTGGTTGTCTACCTGCTTACTAACATCGCTGATGCTGCATGCCAAAACATCCCCTTGACTTGGTGACAAATTTAGACTGTTTGGGAGAAAAGAGAAATTCCTGTCATAGATGTTCTGATATTGTTTTATGAGATAATGTGGCAATGAGCAAGTAGTCAAGAGGTAAACTGTAACCAGCAGACATTGTTCAGAGTGACTTTCAGTTTAGTTCACAGCACGTAATGTGAAGGAGAATTGAAGCTGTATTTTCCTGTTGACAATAGTTGTTGAATCTTTACGGTAAATCTGTCTGCTGAACAATCCTGTACTATATCCTCGAGTAAACCGAAATGATGTTTAGTTTGCCAATCCTGTGTGAGATTGGTAGCTTGTATTAAGCAAAAATAGAAATACAACAATACAGAGTGCTATATCTTTGTGGGTAGTTTTCTTCAAGGTCAGTTGTAAGTGCCCTTGCTTCACTGCTGACTGCAAAATCTAGGTCATTATTATACAAGTGACACTATGAGCAGGATTTTGCCCTTAGCGGGGGTGTTCAGCGGGGGCAGGCAGGAGCGGTCAGGAAGCTGACTGCTGCCTGTGACTGCCTCACTATGATTTCACGATGGAGAGCCACTTAAGACCCACACAGCATGGAACTTGAATGGCAGTGTTGAGCATTGCCTGTGTGGGCGGGGGGGAGGAGGGAGAGCAGGTCTAGCATGATCTTCTCACATGTGCGCGAAAGAGCGCTTCAATCTCCCTGAGGCATGGAGCTGCCTCAGGGAGATGATGCGCTGTTCAAAAAGAAAGAAAGAAAATAAAAATGTTAAAAAACATGTCCCCTCATGTGACTCTGTCACGTAAGCTAGGACATGTCTTTAATTCAAAAATAAAATTTTTATTTGATGTTTAGTTGCTCTAAGAAACCTCCTCCTGCCTGTAGATGAGGTTTCCTAAAAAGTGCAAAAGTCGCTTGGCCTTTTTGCCTGCCTGCCAACCATTAGGGGGGCAGCATAAATTTCACTTTAATTATTTTCTTAATGGACTTAATAGGCCTTTTAAATGTTGGTGGGTGCGCAGCCAACTCTGGCGCATGCCCATCGAGCAAAATATCATGAGACTGCACGCGCCCGCATGCCGAACATAATATTCTGCCCTATGTCACTTCTAAAGAACAAACTGAGCTTGCATTTGTCACCAATTAATTTACTAAATATGTTGATTGAACCCAATATAGGACAGAATCAAAAAGGTGCCTGATCCTCTGATTTCATTCCCAATATAATTAATATTAAGTACTAGTTTCACTACAGCAGACTTCCCTGAAACATATGATTTTAAAATGAGGTTCTTCCCCAAACATAATGCATCTCCAATCTGTCATCAGATACTTATATCTATTGACTTTGACTAACCCATTATTCTGCACCAGAAGCACCTGTGATTGGTCTAACATCCCTTTTTAAATATCAACTGAGGTTATTCTATTGTAGTCAGAGGAGGAGAATCAGTAGTCTGAACTTCTTTCGGTTTTAAAGAAACTGAACAACATTAAATCTAAATTCAACAAAGAAGTAGATACCTCGCCTCACATAGAATAACCTCAGTTGATATTAAAAAAGGGATGTTGGACCAATCACAGGTGCTTCTGGTGCAGAATAATGGGTTAGTCAAATTCAATAAATATAGGAACCTGATGACAGATTGACTGATATTTGATGCTCTCCCAAACCTTCTTGGAGATGCATTGTGTTTGGGGAAGAACCTCATGATCTGCTCCTATCCTAACACCCCACACCCCCCGTCTACTTCTCCTCCCACCCCCCCACCACCCCCCCCCCCCCCACCCCCCCCCCCCCCCCCACACCCCACACCTTAAATCAGCTTATACTTCCATCTCCTTGTAAAGAAAGATCAGCTCTGTTGAAGGGTCATGACGACTCGAAACGTCAACTCTTTTCTTCTCTGCCGATGCTGCCAGACCTGCTGGGTTTTTCCAGGTAATTCTGTTTTTGATTGTGATTTTATAGTTGGGTTTTGGTAGAGAGACAGCCAGAAACATCGCACTTGAACACATTGTTGAGAGGAGAATAAAAGCCATTGTATTTAAAGGTGATAGTGCAAGATATAATGCAAATTATTAGGCATCTGTATAATAATGTATGGCTCACTTGTGTGCTTTTTTGAAAGTTGTACAGCAAATCAAATATTGAAAACACAAGCACTTGGGATATATTTTTGTGCTAGAGTGGAGAGTTTAAGATCTGCACTGAGTTTAACCTGAGATTGGTTAACTCAACTTGTAATAGTAGTAGCAACATGCAAACTGTACTGCACTTCCGAAGATGGCTCTTCAAAAGCTTATTAACATGTTCACTGATCACATGTATCAACAGGCTGGATAATGTACCCTGGCTTCAGCAAATCCCAATCCCTCTGTCTGGTCCTCTTTAATACTCTTATTGCATGATCAATTTTCTTGTCCATTGGTTAGAACTCCATTGGCATTTTTTTTCGTTTGATGTCCAACACGTTCTTGTGGTGGTTTTTGTCGTCTGTCATGAATGCCACACTACAGTTTTTAAAAACCAGTCTCTGAACCTGTCTGCTTATATTGAATTTCCCATCCATTTTCAACAGGATTGCTGAGAGATGAGGATTCATCTAAATTTCCAATCTGTTCTACAATGACAATTTTTGCCAATCTTATTTTAACATTTTAGATTAGTTTAAGATATGTACAAAAAGTAAAAATGGGAATACAATGCCAGACTGAAATCAATAAAAGATTAGAGCTGCACACAGGAAATGCATAATTGTTAGCACAAAAGAAGAAGAAATGAACTCAGGGGTTTATTAACTAGATCATTCTATAATTGAACGAAACCAACCAGCTTTTAGTTGGAAAACCATAATTATTTACCATAGTAAATAATATAGCATGCCTCCTGCCATTATTGTAAACCTGTGAAGTTAGACAAACATCCTTTTATGTTCTTTAGGTAGGCACTGAGCAATGGTGGTTCTTTGAAGTGACAATTTACAAACTTTGTGGTGCATGCTGTGGACTACATAAAAACTGTAGCCTATAAATCTTTAATACCTTGCCTCCTGCATGCATGAACTCCTTTGAGCTCAGTTTAAACATTTTGTTTGTTACCCTGAATCCCTTTTGTCTGTACTCCTGTATCCATTCATAGTTTACATTCAAAGCCTAGGTACGGCAAGTTTATGTACATAATGCAGCAAAAGGATTTGTTGTGTTAAGTCCACCATTTTTCCAAACTTTCTATACTTCTGTTTTCATTTCTTACATAACATGCTTTTGCAAGTGTTAAGTAGGCTCTTGGCTGATTTAAAAAATATATATTTTTGCTTAATTTTCTCACTAATTTTCTTCTCAATAATGCTGATTTCTGGCTGGACAAAAAGCATCACAAAATTTAGGAAGTCTTTAACTATTTTTTAAATTGTTCTGTCTTGTATATGGAACAGATGTGACTGTCTAATGAGGGATCAGTTTGCACTGGCTATATAAGTAGCCAAATAGACATAATGACTGCATCCCTTCTTTAAAATTAAAGACAGATAATAAATCTGTAGGATACATTTTTTAAGGCTTAAGCTAGAAGAAAATTTTATTCTTAAATTAAAACTAAAACAATATATGTCTGTAGCAATTCAATAACACCATACCTCTACCAATAAGAAGAACAAGAATATTTCCATCCATTGTTTTATCTCTTGCTTTTAGCCTATTTTGATCCCTTCCTCCCACCCCACCCCCACTAGGGCTATCTGTACCTTGCTTGTCCTGCTTTCTACCCTTAAAATCGCCTATTATCACATTCCTTAGATAATATCACCACCTTCAACACTTCTTTGTCCTTTTGTCTATGACATCTTTTGGTTATCTCCACCAATCTCCATCACTGGCCCTCTATCCAGGTCGACCTGTCCCACCACCCCCACCCCCCCCTTAAACCAGCTTATATTTCACCTCTTTTCTATTTTTCTTTAGTTCTGTTGAAGAGTCATATGGACTCAAAACGTTAACAGTGTCCCTTCTCTGTCCAACCTGCTGAGTTTTTCCAGGTATTTTTGTTTTTGTTTTGGATTTCCAGCATCCGCAGTTTTTTGCTTTTATCTAAGAATATTACCACCTCTAAGTTACCCACCAAGTTGCAGGCCTGAATAGCACAAAAGGTTCCTGTCATTGCTACATAGCACGGGAAAAAGAAATAGTCAATTATGAATTGTTTCAAGGTTCTTGCAGCCTGTACGGACAGAAGCGAGCACTTACCTGGGTGCTCTAGAAGCAGTGGATCTGCATGGAAACAGCCCAGAGTAGGAGCATATAAATTGGGGCTGAGGCTCGAGGCCTACACTGATCTGGGAGTCAGAGATGCACACCTGTCAGCTACTTGGATTGGCACATGCTGAGTTTGAAGGAAGAATGACATCACAGCAAAGTTGTGGTTGATTGGCTGATGAGTACCTACTGTAAAGGTCTGTGTACAACTAGCTAGATTAATTCACTCCTTTTTGGAGAGGTGTGTAAATAACTGGATTATAGAAAATGTAAATGTTTTACCTGACCCTTAGGTACCTACCTTACAGGCACAGGAAAAGGAGCTAATTGGTGAGGAAGGAAAGCAGAATAATTCTACTTTCTAATCTCCAGTTTATAGTAAATAATACAAAATTAAGCTTAATGTATGGGAAGGCAGCTCAGCCATGTAGAATGTGCATCCTGTGGCATGTGGGGAGTTGTACTCACTTCAGGTAGCCTGGACGGACACGTGCAGGATGTGTCACCGGCTGCAGAAACTTGCGCTCCAGGTTTTGGAACTCAAGCAATGGCCAGAGTCACTATGGTGTATCAGTGAAGCTGAGAGCTATGTGGATAGTATGTTTAAGGAGGTGGTTACATTGCAGGCTAGGCGCATGCAGGCAGAGAGGGAATAAGTGACTGCCAGAGGGTCTAGGACTACCAGGTAGGTAAGGCAGGAGTCCCCTGAGTCCATCTCGCTTGCTAACCATTTCCATTTTGGATACTGCTGAGGGCAATGTTTTCTCAGAGGATTGTAGCAAGAGCTAAGTTTGTGGCACCCTGGGTGACTCAGCTGCACAGGTAGGGAGGAAGAACAGTAGAAGAGCAATAGTGGTAGGAGATTTAATAGTTAGGGGAACAGACAGGCATTTCTGCAGGTGTAGATATCACTCCAGGATGGTGTGTTGCCTCCCTGGTGCCAGTGTCAAGGATGTCACTGAGCAGCTGCAGGACATTCTTTTGGGGGAGGGTGAACAGCCAGAGGTTGTGGTCTAAAGTGGAACCAATGTCATAGGTAAAGAGAGGGATGAGGTCCTGAAAGCAAATTTTAGGGAGCTAGGAATAAGCTGAAAAGCAGGACCTCTAAGGATTACTCCCATTGCCACATGATAGTGAGTGTATAAATTGGAGTATTGAATGAATGAACACATGGCTGGAGACATGATGTAGGAGGGAAGGTTTTAGATTTCAGGGGCATTGTGACCGGTTCTGGGGCAGTTGGGACCTGTACAGCAAGATGGGTTATGCCTTAGCAAGACCAGGACTAATGTTGCTGTGGTGAGATTTGCTAGTGCTGTTGGTGAGAGTGTAAACTAGCTTGCCAGGGTGGGGTGGGATCCTGAGAAGGAATTCAGAGGAAAAGCAAAGCTGGTAATGGGAAGTAGCAATGCAGTAAATGAAAGTGAAAGGCAACGGAAACAAATGCCAGCATCTAATAGAGTCAAATATGGAATAATGCTAAAACAGCAAAATTAGACACTGTATCTGAATGCATGCAGCATTCACAACAAATTAGGTGAATGGATGGCACAAATAGAAGTAAACTGATATGATCTAATTGCCACTATGGAGACATGGTGCAGGGTGACCAAGGCTAGAAACTGAATATTCAAGGATATTCAACATTTAGGAAGGGCAGGCGAAAAGGAAAAGGAGATGGGTAGCACTGATAATAAGGGATGAGATCTGTACATTAGTGAGAGAGGATCTTAGATTGGAAGAACAAGATGGGGAATCTGTCTGGGTGGAGCTAATAAATAGCAAGGGGCAGCAAACATTGGTAGGAGTTGTTTATAGGCCACCAAATGGTAGTGGTAATGTAGGGCATGGTATAATTCAGCAAGTTAGAGGGGCATATAACAAGGTAATCATGGGTGACTTCAATCTACATTTAGACTGGGTAAATCCAATGAGTACAAATGCTCTGAAGGACAATTTCCTGGAATGTGTATGAGATGGTTTTCTAGAGCAGTATGTTGAGGAACCAACTAGAGAAGTAAAAGATTGGATTAGATCAAAGCACGAGGCTTATAAAGTTGCCAAAAAAACAGTAAGCCTGAGGATTGGGAGCATTTTAGAATTCAGCAAAGGAGGACCAAGAAACTGATAAGGAAGAGAGAATAAAATATGAATGTAATCTAGCAAGAAATGTAAAAATGGACTGTAAAAGCTTCTATAGGTATGCAAAAAGGAAAAGATTAGCAAAGACAAATGTGAGTCCATTACAGACAGAGACAGGAGAATTTATAATAGGGAATAGGGAAATGGCAGAGAAGCTAAATAATTACTTTGTGTCTGTCTTCATGGAGGAAGATACAAAAACTTCCCAGAAATAATAGAGAATCAAGGGATTAGCCAGAATGAGGAACAGAAGGAAATTAGTCTTCATGAAAAAGTAATACTGGAGAAGTTAATGAAACTTAAAGTTGATAAATCCCCAGGACCTGATGATCTACACCCCAGAGTGTTGAAAGAGGTGGCAATAGATATAATGAATACACTGGTGGTCATCTTTCAAAATTCTATAGATGCCGGAATGGGGCCTTAAGATTGGAAGTTAGCACATGTATCCCCACTATTTAAGAAAGGATGGAGAGAGAAAACAAGGAACTAAAGACATGTTAGCCTAACATCAGTAGTAGGAAAAATACTAGAATATTATAAAGGATGTGATAACTGGACACTTAGAAAATAATGATCTGATTGGGATTTATGAAAGGGAAATCATGTTTGATAAATCATTTGGAGTTTTTTGAGGATGTTACTAGCAGAATAATGGAGCCAGTGGATGAGTTGTATTTGGATTTTCAGAAGGCTTTCAATAAAATCCCATACAGGAGATTAATAAACAAAATTGGAGCACATGGGATAGGGGGTAATATGCTTGAATGGATTGAGGATTGGTTAACGAAAAGAAAACAGGGAGTAGGAATAAACAGATCATTCACAGGTTGGCAGGCTGTGATGAGTGGGTTACCACAAGGTTCTGCCAGGGCCACTCAGCTCCTGACCTCATTACAGCCTTGGTTCAAACATGGACAAAAAAGGTGACGTGAGAGTGACTACCCTCGACATCAAGGCCACATTTGACCAAGTGTGGCATAAAGGAGCCCGAACAAAACTGGAGTCAATGGGAATCAGAGAGAAAGCTCTCCACTGGAGTCATACCTAGCACAAAGGAAGATGGTTGTGGTTGTTGAAGGGCAGTCATCTCAGTTCCAGAACATCTCTGCAGGAGTTCCTCGGGGTAGTGTCCTTGGCCCAACCATCCTCAGCTGCTTCATCAATGACCTTTCTTCCATCAGAAGGTCAGAAATGGGGATATTCTTCGATGATTGCACAATGTTCATCACCATTTGCGACTCTTCAATACTGAAGCAGTCCATGTCCAAATGCAGCAAGACCTGGGCAATATCCAGGCTCGTGCTGACAAGTGGCAAGTAACATTCACGTCACACAACTGCCAGGCATTGACCATCTCCAACAGGAGAGAACCTAACCATCGCCCCTTGATGTTCAATGGCATTACCATCACTGAATCCCCCACTATCAACATCCTGGGATTTACCATTAACCAGAAACTGAACTGAACTAGCCATACAAATACTATTAGTACAAGAGCAGATCAGAAGCTAGGAATCCTGCAATGAGTAACTCATCTCCTGACCCCCCAAGCCTGTCCACCATCTACAAGGCACAAGTCAGGAGCATGATGGAATACTCTCCAGTTGCCTAGATGTGTGCAGCTTCCACAATGCACAAGAAGCTTGACATCATCCAGGACAAAGCAGTCCGCTTGATTGGCACCACATTCACAAACATTCACTCCCTCCACCACTGATGCACAGCAGCAGCAGTGTGTACCATCTTAAGAAGCACTGCAGGAACTCACCAAGGCTCCTTAGATAGCACCTTCCAAACCCATGACTGCTACCATCTAGAAGGACAAGGGCAGCAGATAGATGGGAACACCACTATCTGGAAGTTCCCCTCCAAGTCAGTCACCACCCTGACTTGGAAATATATCACCATTCCTTCACTGTCGCTGGGTCAAAATCCTGGAACTCCGTCCCTAATAGCACTGTGGGTGTACCTACATCACATGGACTGTAGCGGTTCAAGAAGGCAACTCACCAACATCTTCTCAAGGGCAATTATGGATGGTCAATAGATGCTGGCCCAGCCAATGAAGCCCACATCCTGTGAATGAATAAAAAGGAAAAAGGATCAGTATTTGGGCCCCAGCTGTTCACAATCTAAATCAATAATTTTGATGTGGGGACCAAATGTAATATTTCCAAATTTGCTAGTGACACAAAAATAAGTTGGAATGTGTGTTGTGAAGATGATACAAAGAGGCTTCTTGGGGATTTTAATAGATGTGGTGAGTGGGCAAGAACATGGCAGCAGGAATATAATGTGGATAAGTATGAGGTTATCCCCTTTGATAGGAAAAATGGAGGTGTGGAGTATTTCTTAAATTGTGAGAGGTTGGGAAATGTTGATGTCCAAAGGGACTTGGGTGTCTTTGTTCATAAGTCAGTGAAAGCTAACATGCAGGTGCAGCAAGCAATTAGGAAGGTAAAGGGCATGTTGGCAGTTATCACAAGAGAATTTGAGTACAGAAGTAAAGATGTCTTGCTTCAGTTGTATAGAACATTGGTTAGCCTGCTCTTGGAGCATTCCATACAGTTTTGGTTCCCTTACCTAAGGAAGCATATCCTTTCCATATAGGGAGTGCAGTGGAGGTTCACCAGACTAATTCCTGGGATTGTGGGACTGTACTATGAGGAGGGATTGAGGAGACTGCGCCTGTATTCTCTAGAGTTTAGAAGAATAAGAAGTGATCTCATTAAAACTTACAAATTCTTAAGGGACTAGGCAGGGTAGAGACAGAAAGGATGCTTCCCCTAGCTGGTCTGGTATTGTTGGGTTGTCTTGGCAAATGCTGGGTGTCTTACTCTAGTAAGAGATCATGGCTAGAGGCAAAGATCTTTCTTTAAAAATACTATTATTTACATAACTAACCATATAAAAGATTATAGAACTTCAGGATAGAGCTACAGCTCCACTCTTAGGTTCTCCTCACTCATCTCTCTCTGAGTGACATCATGATGATGTAGCTCCTTACGCACATGCTCAGCAGCCAATATTAGACTAGTGTTAGAGTTAACCCTTTACAATGGTGTAGACTGATAACTGAACAGAGCTATCTCAAAGTTCTCATTTTGTCTCGGTAAGCCTTTTATGGTATTTACCCCTTTTTCAGCCTTTCCTTTAGCCTGAGGGCGCTTCAGTGAACTTGTGACAAATCCATATGATGCTGCAAAGGATTGGAAACACTTCTTTGCAAATTGTGGCCCATTGTCAGAGACAACAATGTTTGGAATGCCGTGTATAGAAAACACCCTTTTCAGAGAGGTTATAACGGCTTCAATGGTAAGGCCATGTAGTTTCTGCACTTCACAATAGTGAACCACAATAATAACCCACAATAATAACCCTTTGGATTCAGTTGGTCCATTCCAGGGTGTTCCCATGGCCTGGTTGGGAAAGAGGAGGGCAGAAGTGGCTCTTTCTGCTCCTATATGTGATTGATGCTGATGATGCAGTTGGAGACCATGCCTTCGATAGATCATGAAATACCTCCATATGGACTGTTATGCTCTGGCCCAACACTTGGTAATACCAAGATGTACTTGGTGAACCTTCTGGGGAATTTCCAGGTGGAGAGCTTGTAGTATCACCTATTGCTCATTATAGACCAAGAGGTCATCTATGATGCTAATGTGGCAACATTATTCAAAGTACAGCCTCATTCAAACATTCATGCAAACATTCTGTCATCCTTGAGCTGCTCAAAATTCTTGCAACTTCTGCTCTGTTGCTGGCAAGTATTAAGTGCTTAAGGTTGTGAAGGCCTCGACTACCTCAATGAAAGTTTTATCTTCTTGTGCTTTGACTTCACCTATTTTTAGGATTATGTTCAGACCTGTGCAAGTTTTTTCTGCTCAACAAAGAGATCCTTGATTCTGAATGACATGTAGCGTCTCAGAGATTTTTCTTTCTTCGTATTTTAATGCTGCATCAAGCTGACCTTTGATATTTAGTTTGATTGCTCCTGGACCTTGGAGTTGGACTGATGAAGGATGCAGAGTAATTTTTTGCAGCCATTGAACTCTATCAGATAAAACTGAGACTCCAGCTTCTGTACCAATTTAAATTTTGTATGAAGCCCATTGACTTCAGTGTTAGTGGTTGGCTTTTATATTCTTGAATTTCCATCTAGAAAGATGATTTTCTCTTTGTGTGGTTCCTGGATTTCTTGTATAGAGCTTCTTTGAAAAGACTTTTCTTGCTGCTTTGCAAGCACAAGCATTCTTGAACAAAATAGGGCAGAATTTTTAGCTCAGCATGCAGGCGCATGCCCAACGTGCTCAAGTATAAAATAGCACGTGATGATATTGGGCAAGCCTCCCAACGTTATCCTGTGCTCAGGCGATATTTCAATCGACAGGCACACACAAAAGTCAGATGCACGTTTACCAACAATTAAGAGGGCAATTAAGCCCATTAAAGTTCCAATTGTCCCCAATTTTTCGTCGTTCGTCCAATCTTACGGTTGGTGGACGGGCAAATTTGCCAGGTGGACTTCGCATTTTTGATGAAACCTAATCCAAGGGTGTGATGAGGTTTCCATTATTAAATTAAAAAACTAAAAATGCATAGACAGAATTTTCATTGTGTATATATCCAGGTGACCGATTCTGATGCGTGGACATTTTTTCCCGGATTTTAAAATCTTCACTTATTGGTTTTAAATTCTTCAGCTCCCTGAGGCAGCTCTCTGCCTTCGGGGAGCTTTCATTCCACGCTCCGCCACGCCTGCGCTTATGTCAGAACCCGCCCTCCTTCCGCCCCCACCCCAGCAGTGCTGAGCATTTCAGCACGCATTGCAAGCTGGCTGGCCGTAAATTAACCAGCCAGCATGGAATCGCGGTCAGGGGCAGATCGGGTGTGGTGGACCATTCCCCGGCTGCTCCCACCGATCAAGCCCACACACTGACCTAAAAGTCCTGCCCATAGTATTTTGAAATGATCAAATTTGCCACAGCCATGGCACTGTGTAGTTCTTTGCCTGTGGACCTTCTTCCCACTACAGCGGCAATATTTAAAGAGGTTGTTGCCATTTCTTTGTGTTTCCCTGGTCGCTGCTGCAATATGCTTTCAGTTTTGTCCCCAATAAACTGAATGGCTTCATCGGGCTGTTCCTGCGGAATCCCTTTCTCGCCCCTTACAAAGACTTGGTTTTCCTTCATTCTTCGGCCTGCCTAGCCAGTTGTATAAATTTACTTACTGCCAAATCTCCCTGAGATTGTAGGAAGGCCGGCATGGTTTCCTCAAAAACACTGACCACTATTCTATCTCTTATCAAGTCATCTTTTAATGGCTCATACTGACAATTGTCAGCCAAATAGTAGAGATCATTTATGAATGAATCAATTCCTTCACCTGACCTTTGGCTTCATCGATTAAGTTTTGCCTTCTCTATTATGATGTTCCGATGGAGACTAAAGTAGGAGCCAAAGGCTCCAATGACACCCTCTTAGGAGGCTGTCTCCTCATTCACTTCCTGGCTGGCCAGCACATTGCCTGCGATATGACTGACAGCATAGAGCAGGGTGCTAACCTGGTCTTTGTTATTCTCGCTCACATGAGCCGACCCAAGTGAAGCACCTTCTCCAGTTTTGCCATAGCTCAGCTTATCTGGAGACCTCTACGTTCTGGAACAATTCTGCAAGAGGTAGGGTAGAAGTCGTTGCTCATCCTGGATCGAGTTTCATGTTTCCTGTGCTGCTTTCTGTGCTATTTGCAGGGCTGTCCTCATGGTTTCCCCCTTGGGTCTGCCACCAAGTTGACCTGGGTCAGTGATTCTAGTGGACCTCCTGCAGCCAGAGCCAGGGTAGAGGACATCACAGCGGCCTTTCATTGCACCCAGCAGGCACCCCAGAGAGGCATCATTAAATTTTGGGCCTGCCATCTTCTTTGCTTTTGGGGCACCTGTCACCTGGAGCAGTCCTAGTCTAGAGGCATCAAGTAGGCTGTGCTCTGGTGTGCTTTAAATATGGTGTCCGGCGCAAGTAAGTGCTGAGATCATGGTGTGGCAGGCAAATCCAAGCCCGCCCACCCGCCAGTGATCCAGAGTGATTCCCTTGAATACATTATTAATGAGGAGGGATGCACTGGTAATGGGACGATATGGCACGAAAACCCGCCATTGCGGCTGGCGAGTAAAACAACTTTTTGCACTGCACTTTGTGCAAATCTGGGACGAATCCCCCCATAATCTTTCTTTTAAGAAATAGTCTTATTTCCAAACTGAGAGACCTGCAAAGTTGAACTTGTTAATGATGAAACCAAATTGCACCTGAGGGAGCTAGAACTCATTGAACAGCAAGTCAGCAACTGCAAGCAATCACATCTGGTTGAGAACATGGAAAGTTCTGCTTGCACTTTCAAATCAGGAACAGAATTCTAAGAATTGGAGTTTTACAATTTGCTTCAGGTCATCGGATGGGAGAGCACTGAGAGAAAGCTCCCTGAAGGCAGAAAGCTGCCTCCGGGAGCTGCAGACCCGAAAACCATCAAATGAAGTTTCAAAAAACCAGAAAAAAATTTTCAAGCATCAGAATCAGGCACCTGAAAATATAGATGATTTAAATGCTGCCCATAGATTTTTATTTTTTTTTTATTTCCCTGGTGATTGTAATTCTTTTGAGTTCCTCCCTCCCTTCCATTTCCTGATTTACAGCTATTTCTGGGATGATACTTGTACCCTCTATAGTAAAGACCAATGCAAAATATCTGTTCAATTCACTTGCCATCTCCTTATTTTCCATTATCAATTCCCCAGATTCACTTTCTATAGAACTAACGTTCACTTTGTTAACTTTCTTTTTTAAATATCTGTGTATGTGTAAAAAAATTTTAAAAAATTCATTCATTGATAATTTTCCACCTTCTCAAAATAAACTCCTTTTTAATACAACCCAATAAATGTCAATTATCCAGCCCCTTTAAAATATCAATAGCAGAAACTACAAGTATTTGAAACCCTTTAAACTTGTGTAAATAAGCATTGTGAAATTGGCACCATAGACCAGGCCAAGCTGCCAAGCAAGCACTGTTTACCCTGGGGCTCAGGTGTTTCAACAGGTTAATATATTTCTGGGCTCTCGGCCAAGCATCATTATGTATTCTTGTTTGAGAGCCCAGGCATTCATTAGAATACTAATGATTAACAATTTTATTGGGCCGTAGTATAAATGAGTTTTTTTTATGAAAGTGAAAAATTATTAATAAATGGCTGTTATTTTAAAGCTTTCTTTTTACACATCCTACTGTCACCATAAGGTTCATCAGTTCTATGTAGTACATAGTAGGTGAATTGCCATGGAAGTGCCATAGCTTGGCATGGGGGGCATGAGAGGCCATTGGGGATGTTTGGAGCATACCTTGGCATGGGGTATGAGGAGGATCTCTTGAACTTACTTTTCAAAATGTTTCCTCATACATGATCATACTGAATAGAGGAGTAGGTGTGAGGTGCCGTAACGCCTACTCCTGCTCTTATTTCTTATGCTGTTAACCTTAAGTCATGCCGCTATGAACTTGGCTTCTTTCAGCAGGCGGCTGCCCAAGATGTACACCTTGTTCTGGAGGTTTTTAACTTTTGCAATGTTTCCCACACTCCATAAGGCTGTTGCAACCTCTGGTGAACTTTTGCTGGCAATTTTGCTACCCAAGCATTTTTTTTGCACCAGTATTTTTAACCAGTCGAAAATCCTTTAGCCATAAGAGCATAAAAAATAAGAGCAGGAGTAGGACATTTGGCCCCTCAAGCCCGCTTCACCATTCAATAAGGTCATGGCTAATCCAATCATGGCTTTAACTCCTCTTTCCTGCCTACCCCCATAACGCTTGACTCCCTTGTAAATCAAAAACTGCCTAACACAACTTTGAATATATTCAATGACACTGACTCCTCTGCTCTCAAGGATAGTGAATCCAAAGAGTAACAACCCTCTGAGACCAAAAGTTCCTCCTCATCACTGTCTTAAATGGGACACCCCTTATTTTGAAACTGTCTCTCTTAGTTCTAGATTCATCCACAAGAGGAAACATCGTCTTAGCATCAAACCTGCCAAGCTCCCTCAGAGCATGTTTCAATATGATCATCTCTCTTTCTCCTAAATTTCAATAAGCTTATGTCCAACCTGCTCAACCTTTCCTCATAAGGCAACTACTTCATCCCAGGAATCAACCTATTGAACCTTCCCTGAACTGCCTTCAATGCAGTACCCTCCTTAAATAAGGAGACCAAAACTGCATGCAGTCCTCTAGGTCTGGTCTCACCAGTGCCCTGTACAGATGTAGCAAGATTTCCCTACTTTTATACTCCATCTCCCAAGCAATAAAGGCCAACATTCCATTTGTCTTCCTCGTTATTTGCTGTACCTGCTTGCTAACTTTTCATGATATTGTGCAAGGATTTTCAGATCCTTCCATACTGCAGCATTTTGCAGCCTCTCTCCACTTAAATAATATTCTGCTTTTCTACTCTTCTCACCAAAGTGAACAACCTCATATTTTCCCACATTATACTGTTACAACCACATGAGCAGGGGTAAAATTTGACTCCCCTAATCTTCCACTCCAAATCTGTAACAGGGTTTTTGTGGTGAATTTAGAGAAGATGAAGGTATCACTCACCACCTGTGCTTAACCATTTATGTGCTGATTGTAAAGAAACTAGTCTGGCAGGCTTTTTTGAGTTTAAAACAAAAAAGAGTTAGTTTTCATTGAGTTAAAAATCCACCCAGATAAAGATATAAGAACATTTAAAAAGGTAAATCTGCATCCAACCTTCACAACACACACACCTACACACACATGCAGAATTGCAAGTTATGCAGTAGGTAGTTACTTTCTTAGCCAAACTAAGGTTCAATACTGAAAGGTAAAAAGGTTCACTGTTTATAAAACATTAGCTGTGGCAAATTTTCCTCCACAGTGGTCTTAAGATTTCAGCAGTTGAAATCCATGTAAAACTCTATTTACTGGAAACAATTTATCTTTAAAATGTTACCCATCTTTTCTAGAAGCCGATAATTCTTGCACCTGAGGTTCCTGTCAATGGAAATTCACTATCTCTGTGCTGGATGTTTAACTGCAATAGAGTTAGAGCCTTAACTTGAAGGAGAAGGAAAGGAAGAGAATATTACTGCTCCACTGGCAGGTTTTTCCAGATCACTGTTTTAGCAGCCTGCATGCTGTATTAAGAAGGGATTTCAAAAAAAGGTGACTCCAGTCACAAGACCTCTCACCCCAAAGGTTATTTGCTTAGCTAATATCTGAACCAATTGCGACTTTTGTTTCATGGCTGAGGTGATTAGATTCTGTAATGTCCCAGCCATTAACTCCTGACTATCCATTATCCATCTTGATGAGATAGGAAGAACAGCTTTCCCTGCATCTATTGCCCTAGTAGATTTTCAGTCTCCACTTGAGAAGTAGCCCTAAAGAAATGCAAATCTGAGGTCCAGTGCTGTTTCCAATGCTTCTTTTGAAGTAGTTCTTGACATCAGCCAGTGTGAAATTCCACAAGGGTGCCTGGGCATGTCTGAATTGTAATTCACATTGGAACTTCCAGAAATTGGTCAACTTGCAATACCAGAGGTCAGGTGGCTTGTGGCAGCCATTTTAAGCCAGTGGCCAGGATTTTCTGTGTCTGCCGGTGTCGGGCATGTTCAATGGCATGAGTGGACAATATGGCGCGATTGGTTTCACAACAGCATGAAACCAGTTTGCAATCGTCTGCTCAGCCCATAGATGGCAGGCTGTGTTCTCCACCATTGGAAGTCGGGAACCTTGTTGTAATACATCAGCATTTCATTATTAGGCCTTCCTGCCAGAATTGTTCCCCCCCCACCACCATTGGATTATCAGCCCACATTGGTGGGAAAACACGCCAGTGTAGAACATGTCTTGACAAGTATGATGTGCAGAAGTCAGGACTTACCTGCCAGGGTCTTGCTCACACCATGGACATCTGAGAAGCAGGAGATGTTGGAGCCGGGCACACTGAGGAACATTCATCGCATGCTGGTTGGATTCTCATGGGCGTGGCTTAGCTGCGAAGTAGCACACGGAAGTTGGAAAGTCACAACGGATAATAGTCGAGGGCATGGGAGAGGAAGGTCTAGGATTGACTGGGAGAGGAAGAGGTGTCGGGAGGGAGTGAGGTGGGGTTGGGAGGGGGGAACGAAGGTGTCGGGGGAGGGAAAATGCGGGAGTGGGGTAACAGAAGAGAAGATGGCAACTGGGGAGTTAGATGTAAGGTGGTGGAAGTTGTAAGGGAAGGAGTAGGGAGAGGGGAAGGAGTCCGGAGAATGAGGGTTGGGGGGGAGGAAAGGGTGTGGAGAGGGGAGGGTATCCAGGGGAAAGAAGGGGTGTGGAGATGGGAGGGTGTAAGCATAGTGGAAGAAGTAAGTGGAGGAAGGAGTAAGTAAGGGGTTAGGAGTAAGGTTGGAGGAAGAAGTGAGGATGGAGGAAGAAGTAAGGCTGGAGGAAGGAGTCAGGAGGGGGGAAGGACTAAGGCTAGTGTAAGAGGTAAGGGTGGTGGAACAGTTAAGAGTGGAGAAAAGAGTCAGGAACGGCGGAGGAACTAAGTTGAGAGGGATTGCTAGGGGAAGAGGTGGGAGGACTGGTGGTGGAAGAGGTTCCGGATGAGAAGGGGTTCTGGGAAGGAAGGGGTGCAAAGGGGCGAAGGTTGCGAGGATGGGAAGGGGTGCGGAGAGGTGGATGTGCAGTGAACGTGCACGGGAGGGTTTGGTTAGGCCCATGTCTGCCTCCTGGGGAGTGAATTGAGGGTGGACGTGGTATGGAGGAAGGATGAGAATGACTGAGGGCAGAGTGAGGCAGTATGTTGGGCGGGTGAGGGTTCAACAGTAGCAATAGAAGGGACGGCGAGGGCAGTTTGTGGGGACCCGGAGGCAGACGTGGACTCTGGGGGGTGGGAAGGAGGATGTCGGGGATGTGAATGTAAATGGGGGTGGGATTTTCAGGAAGGAAGAGAACGTGCTCATTCACCTGGGCATCCATGAAAGAAAAGGGTTGTGGCTAGTAGGTAACAAAAGGGATGTGGAAGTTGATGCCGGGGGTGTCAACTGAGATGGGGGAAAGGAAATGGGTAACGGGGGAGGGTAAAAGATGGGGGAGCTGATGATAAAGCAAATCCAGACCATGCTGTCCAAATCGAAAGTGAAACGACAGTCGTGGTGGGCAAGATCAGGTGCTGCATGGGAGTGGGATCACTGGGTGGGCAGAAATGCAGGTCGGCTCAGATAGACCACTGAAGGCAGCATTCAAAATCAGGACAAAGAGATGAGTGCGAAAGCTGAAGGATCTGCGTGCGTGTGAGAGTGCTTGCACGAGGCTCGGAAAGACCCTGCCACACACCTTTACCTCAAGAATCACTCGTGGGCTGGCTGCTCCCTCTGCGGTGAAGAGGATGAGGTTGAGGGGGTCACAGGCAAAGGGAACTTGGAGGGAGAGGACAACCTCTGAGATTCCTCAGTGGATGATAGCGGAAGGGACATCAGGGTGCCCCGTTCCCCTCTCGCATTGCCACTGCAGGAACTCACCCATGGCTACCAGGATGGAGTGCAGGTCCATGCGCTGGGCCAGGATCTCCATAGCATCTGTTATCCTCCCCATGGAAACCTCCATGCACGCACATGTGGGCACCACCTTATCAGAGAGCAGACAGACCCACTCCTCCGACTCACATGCCACTCTGTTGAGGGCTTTCAACTCTGATTATTGCCTTCTGCTGACTCTCCACAATTAGTTGGACCTCCCAGATACCTCCTTCCTAGCAGTCCTTTGAGTGCCAGGGAGCTTGGCTGAACCTGCCTCCTCCTGCTGCGGACATGTGTCTGTGCAGAGACCCTCAGATTGTGAACCTGAGCCTACTCTAGCTCTAGGTCCCATCAAGGCATGTGTCTCTGTGCTGGTGGATGGTGTGGGTAAGCGCTGTGACCAGTCTTCCTGGCTCATTATTTCCACCTCTTCATTGGAGGAGGCATCCTTTTGACTGCAGATGAGGACATGGATGAAGCTGAGAGACTGGCTGGCTGAAAGTGTCAGTCACTTGGCAGAGCTCCCTGTGAATCAAAGTAGAGATCATTAGTGCATGGCAGATGAGTCAAAAACAGGAGAGAGAGCACTCACAGTTGTGTTGAGGGAGGGGTGATGTGGCACAGGATCCTCAGGTGGCTGTTCACCGCCAACCTCAGTGTCTCCATAGGCAGAGTCCACATCTTCACCAGTCAGCATGATGGCACGACCCTCAAAGTGAGTGAGAGGCCTAATGTGCGCCACTCCACTCCAGGTCTGGGACATCTCCCTGCTGATATGAGTCAGCTTCTCCTGCATGGGAACAGATGGAGAGAGTGTGAGCAGAACACATGGCACTACGCAGATTATTTGTATGGTGAGCGGAGCCATGGATGGGAGTGAGGATGTGAGCCTGATGGAGATGTGAGGGTGGATGTGAGAGTTAGTTTGTTGTCTCTTGAGGTGTGAGACCCCTGTGGATGTGTGATGGGTTTGTGAATATGTGAGTTGAGAGTGATGAGAAGAATGACTTATCCTGGTGGAACGGATGAGATCATTCATCCTGTAGTGGCACTGGGTGGCTGGCCGCTTTTGCAAGGTATTGGCTCTGACCACTGCAGCCACCGCCTGCCATGCTGGATTGGTGATGCTGCTGCCCGTCCTGTGGGCAGGCTGGGGATAGAGGACAATGCAGCAGGCCTCCATGGTGTCCAAGTTGCATTCCAGTGACACGTCATTAAACCTGGGGGTTGCAGTCTTTTTGCCTTTTGTGGACATCTTCCCTGCAGTAGCCATGGGCTGGAAATACTGAGATGTGTGCGCACAGCTGGACCTTAAATATGGCACCCGGCGTGAAGAAGCGGCAAGGTGCTGGCGTGGCAAGCGAATGAGAGTCCGCCCAGCATGGAAACGGCGTGCTTCCCGGGAATGCATTAGTAATGCGGGTTTGGGATGATATGGCGTGAAAACCCACCATCACGGCCAGCAGGTAAACCACGGTTTTACACACCCACTACCGCACTTAGTGCAAATCTGGGATGATCCACCCTGTGTCTTTTCTTGCTTTTAAAAATTCCTTTCTGAGCAGTTCAATATATGTTTGATCAGCCAATTAAATTACAGATTGCTATCACTCAAGCAGAAGTCACATCATCATGAAAATACTCCATCTGCCAAATTAAGGGGAGATAGTGGTCTTGTGATAATGTCACTGGATGAGTAATCCAGAGGCCCAGGATAATGCTCTGGAGGCATGGGTTTGAATCCCACCACGGCAGCTGGTGGAATTTGAATTCAATTAATGAAATCTGGAATGTAAAACTAGTCTTAGTAATGGTGACCATGAAATGATTGGTATAAAAACCCATCTAGTTCATTAATGTCCTTTCCTGGTCTGGCCTACATGTGACTGCAGACCCACAATGCATGATTGACTCTGAACATTCCCCTGACATGATCAAGCAAGCAATTTAGTTCAAGGGAAATTAGGGATAGTCAAAAAATGCTGGCCTTTCCAGTGATGCCCACGCCCTGTAAAAGGAAAAAAGATCTTGCTCACTCATTAACCTATCTATATCTCTTTGGGGAGGGCATCCTCCTCACAACTTGCTTTCCTACCTATATTTCTATCATCAGCAAATTTGGCTATAATACAGTCAATCCCTTCATCCAAGTTAATGATATGAATTGTAAATAGTTGAGGCCCCAGCTCTGATCCCTGCGACACTCTATTAGTTACAGCTTGCCAGTCTGAAAATTACCCATTTATCCCAACTCTCTGTTTCCTGTTAGTTAGCCAATCCTCTCTATTATATATGCTCAACACCATGAGCTATTATCTTCTGTAGTAACCTTTTATGTGGTGTCTTATCAAATGCCTTTTGGAACTCCAAATACATGACATCTACTGGTTCCTCTGTATCCACCCTGCTTGTTACGTCCCCAAAAAGCTCTAATAAATTGGTCAAACATGATTTGCGTTTCAGTAAACCATGTTGACTCTGTCTGATTGTATTATGATTTTCTAAGTGGCCTGCTATTATTTTTTGAATAATAAATTCCAGCATTATCCCAATGACAGATGTTAGGCTAACTGACCTAATGTTTTCTCCTAGATCCTTTCTTGAATAGAGGTGTTACATTTGTGGTTTTCCAATCCACTGGGATCTTTCAGGAGGTAGGAAGTTTTGGAAGGTTACAGCCAATGCATCCACTATCTCTGCAGCCACTTCTTTTAAGGCTGTAGGATGTAGGCTTTCAGCTTTTAGTTCCATTAGTTTACCTAGTACTTTTTCTTTAGTAACAATGAATGTTTTAAGCTCCTTCCCCCATTTTTCCCTTTGAATTTCTACTATTCTTAGGATACTTTTTGTGTCTTCTGCTGATACAAAATATTGGTTCAAAGTCTCTGCCATTTCTTGTTTCCCATTGTTAATTCCCCAGTCTCATCCTCTATGCGGCCAATGTTTACTTTATCTACTCTCTTCCTATTTATATACTTGTAAATGTTCTTACTGTCTGTTTTTATATTTCTTGCTACCACAACAGCAAGGTTTCTGTAACACCTTAGATAAATGCTAACTGAAACCCAATGGTGTTGCTGATGGTGAGTCAAATTAATGATAAAAACAGAGGTATTATGTATCAGAGGCACTGATATACCAGCGTTGTGGTTGGCCACGGGATCCAGGAACATCATAAGAGGATGTGATGCCTAAAAGTGCTAAGATAGAGTCTTGAGATCCAGCAGTACTTTTGCACGAGTCCCAGGGTCCTGAAGTATTACAGAGAGAAGTTCTGGGATCATGTCCATTTGCTTACACATTTTGCTTGCCATTCTGGACCCAAGCACTTTACTTCTCTCTTCTTTTTATTTTCTCTTAACCACTCTCCTGTCACCCATTGCTTCCCCTTTACATTTCTCTCCTTTTGGACACATTGCCCCATGACCCCTACCCTAATCCAGCACTACTTCTCTGTCTTTCTATTCTCCTACCACTATTTCAGGCTTGAATAAGCTCATGATGATCCTCTGTAGCTCTCTTGGCGTTCACCAAAGGGTCCATTGAGGAACCCAATATTGCACCCTTACAACTGTCCTATCAACCTCTCTTGTTAACCTTGCAGCCCAGCTTACCTCGATAACCTCCTACCATCTCACTCATTCCACCTACCACTGCCGCCTTGGAATTTGCCAGCAGATCAATCATTGTCTCTCTCCAATTTACCTTTGTCATCAATGATCTTATTATAGATAATTGTATAGACATCCCAGCTTTGACTGAAGATTGGCCTATGGGAGGTGACAAATTTCCTCTTAACAAAGCCTTCCTGCCTGGTTACACTTTAACCACCTGCTGCATTCACACCAGTGGTCGTAATTGGGTCCTTATCGCCAAGTCCCACGTTGGTCTCTTCGTCTAGAAGTTTCCTTCTTCCTGTCTTCCACCTCCCTTTCCTGTCTCTTTCCTACCAATAAGCTTTGTTTTGTTGCAAAATTCAATGTATTAGGTGCAATTTTAATGAGGCAGCAAGCAGGAAGTGGCTGAGTAGAACATTCGCACAGCTGTGCTGTGAGACCTAACCATATTGGCATCCAGGATTCAGTTGCATGCTACCAGTGAGTTGCAGATGCCAAGTGACACCCCACTATTGCTTGAGGACTGTTGGAGACTCGTGCCAGCCAATAGTCGAAGCGTGGTGGGGATTGGTGGTGGGTGTGAGGTGATCTGGGAAAGGAAACTTTGATTGGGCTGGCAGCAAGCCAGAGTTCAATGTGGGCCACTGCTGCATCTCCTGGCGCAACTAAAAGAAAAAATCAGCATTTCCTTGACCATTTTGTCTCTAGCATTCTCTTTAAGGACCGCTTTAAAAACCACTCTTTGCCGAGTGCAAATGGGTGGAGTGTGCACAGTGTGCATTCCTTCCCAATTGTATCTCAAAATTGCAATTGCACATTGCAGGACTCCAATTAACATCTTGCAAGTGGTATCCAGTTGGAACAGGCAGTTGCTATTGTTGCCTATCTCAGGACCTTGCCCAAGGTGGGACAGCTAGCACTATTTCGAGGTGGTCATTAGACCATTTTTGAGCTGCTACTGTCCTGTTTACTCCAGGTGGAATGAGTTGAAAGTGCAATTTTTTTTTTAAAAAGGAAATCAAAGTTAAACAAGAAAATATATTATCTGTTTCCCCATCTCTCTCTTGGTGGCTCTCTTATCTTCCGTCTTGTTGGTGTTAGAAATTAGACTCTCTGCCTCACAGTTAATTACCATTCATCTCTTCTGTCAGCAAAACATAGGGAAAGATAATTATTTGTCTTCAAAATTCAACTGTTGATTTTCTGAAAATTGAAGTAACATTAAATGAATACTCTCCATTGCCTTTCCATTCTTTCTCTATAACCCCTCTTCTAGCTTATGCTTCTAACTGTTTCCCTGTTTCTAAATTGGTTTAATAGATATTTTAAAATTGGAAAACAAAATTAGTCGATCAGAACACCTATGTTTTTCTCTCCCTTTGTTTCTCTGCAACACATACATGCACACAGAAAGTGGACCTATTTGCACACAATTTTGCAGGCACAAAAGAGGTAAAATGAGGCATCATGTTGAGTGGATCCTACTTTACTCAAGGGATGCCTGAAAAATGTCCAATCTGAAATTAGACTGAGACATTTTCCAGAGGTTCTCAAGTCTACTTAGAATAACTATCAGGTCCCTGAGATAGGTAAAATGAGGGGTTATCACCTGTTTTTTTTTGGGCCCCTAAGAAAAATGCGGTTAAGATTGCAACAAGCTCTGGCCCACATGTTCCAATGACTTTCTGTCCAGGCAGTAAAATTCCCCCTTGCATTTGGTGTGAGAAGATGTCCTGAACAGATTATTATTCTGGTACCTAGGCTAATATAGACTTGTAGTTCAATATTATTAAAGATGCATTACATTTTATCCATTCTACTGGCATCTCCGCAGCATGCAGTGATTCTCTCACTATAGTTGTCAGTGCCCCAGAGTTTTCCTCCCTTGTCTTCTTCAGTGCTCTGAGATAAGTACAATCTATGCAATTTATCAGTTTAAGAACGTTTTAGCCTATTTAGGATTTCCATATTATTTACATTGAGGCCATTGGGCAGAATCGTCCCAGATTTGCGCTAAGTGCGCTAGCTGGTGGGTAAAATGGCGTTTTACCCGCCTGCAGCGATGGTGGGTTTTCACGCCACATCATCCCAAACCCACCACATTATTTATGCACTCCAGGGAAACACGCTACTTACATGGCGGGTGGGCTCTCATTCGCCCGCCTGCCATCATCCCGCCGCTGCATCACGCCGGATGCCATTTTAAAGCCCAGCCACAAGCACACATCTCAGTGCTTCCAACTCACCACTGATGCACAGAAGACATGGCCCTGAAACTGAAGAAGACTACTACCCCCAGGTTCAGCGACACTTCCCTCCAGCACCTTTTGGATGACGCGGAGGCCCAACGTGTTGTCCTCTACCCCCACTCTGGCTGCAGGATGGGCAACACTAGCACTAACCCAGCTTGGAAGGCAGTGGCAATGGTGGTCAGCACCGATACTCTTCAAAAGAGGACAACCACCCAGTGCCACAAAAGGATGAATGATCTCCTCCATTCTGCCAGGGTAAGTCACTCTTCTCATCACTCTCAACTCACACACTCACAAACCCACCACACATCCTCAGGGCCCTCACTCAATGCCGGTTCAAGGGACATTGCCATTTACTCTCTCACTTGTCATTGTCCTCATCCCATCAATGGGGCCACTTACCACCCACACAGGCCAGGAATACTTTTCATCTGGCCTGGAAGGTGTCCTGCTTACACTTTCTCCATCTCTAATCATGCAGGACAAGCTGGCACACAAGAGGGTGAGGTCACAGACCAGTGGCGGAATGCCCAGAACCAAGATCCTCATGGACTTTGAAAACAGAGCCATCTAGCTGGTCGGCCATGATCTGGACTGGTCCTGTGCTGATGGTGAGGCTGTACCATGTGAGGATCCAGCAGTGCAACATCCAACAGACAAACATTCTGTGAGTGATGTGTCCTGTTTCACAGGCCACTTCCATGCACTAATCATCTCTCCTTGCTTTCACAGGCACAGCTGCCAAGCAGCCGTCGGAGTCCATGACCCAGGGCCTCCAATCAAGCCCCAAAGAAACCTCTGAAGAAGAATCTGGAGGCACCCTCCCTGAAGTCCCGTCACAGCATTCACCCACACCCTCCACCAGCGCAGAGAAACACACCTCGGTGGAACCTAGCTTCAGAATAGCCCTAGGATCACAGTCTTGTGAGCACATTGCACCGTCTGACCCACAGCAGGTGGAGGCATGGACTTCCCAGGTTTCTAGCACTCGGAGGACTGCTGGAGGCCAAAATTCGCTAAGTCCAAGTCAGATCATGAGCCTCTGAACTCAGTCATGTTACAGTTACTGGAGCTACAAAGGCAAGCTCAGGAACATCAAGAAGGGATGTCCACTGCACTCCTCAGATTACAAGGCACGATGGAGGAGTCCGTCCACCTTCAGACTGAGGTGATAGTGCCGGCATTGCAACGTACCAAAGTTAATACTGATAGGATGGCGTCTGCCATGGAGGCCTTGGTCCAGGACTTCGCTCCTGCACTGCTGTGCGTTCTCAACTCCATCGCTGATGCCATTGTTGGCCTCCAACAGTGTGTATGTGAGAGGGGTTTTGGGTAGCTCACTCTCATTCTAGTTACCTCTGCTCCTCAAGGAGTCAGCCTGGGGTCCCTGGGGGGCACGATTCAGGCGGGCTGACCCGATAATGATATGCTGATGTATTACAATGGGTTCCTGACATCTGGGAAACGCAGCCTGCCATCGGTGGGCTGAGCAGATGATCACAAATTAGTCTCCCGCCGTTGTAAAACCAATCGCGCCATATTGTTCACTCTCGCCACCGATCAAACCTGACGCCAATGGGCACGGAAAACTCCCCCCATTGACTTGGTTAGCTCTGTTTGGTGAATGCATGTTATTCATGCCTCCCTGTGAGTACTTGGGGGAAATAAACATCATAATGCCAGTGAATCCTCAGTTGCATGCATCCTCAGATTTGATTATGCTTGCAAATTTCATGATTTCCATCTTTTCTGACTACCCTCTTACTGATATAGTATCAACCTAATGTTGTTAGTTGTATTTAGTCGCTGTTGCTATGTAGAACAGGATGCTGCTACTGTACCAAAGAGTGCAGAGGGATATAAGTGGAGGAGTTTTCAGGAATAAGGTGTGATTAGGCCATGGAGGGGCTTGAAGATGAGGACAAGGATTTTAAACATTTCGTACTGGCGCACAGGGAGTCAATGTGGGAATGGTGATAACAAAAGTGAAACCCAGCACAAAACTTGATAGAGACAGCTGAATTTTGAAAAAGTAGGTGTTTATAGGCAGTGGGAAATGGGAGGCTGGACATTAGAAAAATCAAGTATATGACAAGGGCATGGATAAGTTAATGATATTTCAGTGGCAATGGAAGTGAAGATAGGGGCAGAGGTAAATTATTCTGGTAAGGTGGAAATAAATAGTCTTGGGATTGCTTAAGATATAGGGTTTGAAACTCAGTTTTGGATGATATAGAGACATGGATTTGCATGACTTTGTTCAGCATGAGCCAATGGTCATGGAAAGAAATGGAGTCAAACGCAAGGGGTCAGAGTTTGGTGGGAGTTGAAAGGGTAGGGCAAGTGCCAGTTTGCTGTACAGTGTAATGTCACATGAGTTCTGCTGTGGAGGACTCAGATGAACATATTGATGAGGCAGTGTACAGGAGAATTTTGATAGACATACGCAATGAAATTCTTGGTGCATTGGCAGGCAGTGTAGAAATGGTAACCAACTCCAAGAGAACACTTGTGGACCCAACCTTGATGTACAGTCTGATGGCCGATGCCTCAGCTGTCATTGCAGCACAAGCTGATGCCATGCAACATCAAAGCGCTGTAGTGAAAGCTCAGACTGAAATCTTGCAAACTCAGCTTGTTGCTGTGTATGCTCAGACTGCTGCCATCATGGCTGTAGATATCAGTGTTCAAAGAGACTTGCAGGGATTTCACAGCAGTCCAGCAATCTATCCTCCAATAAATGTTTAGGGTCGCTGAGGCACCATTCTGGGGAATGGCAGCAGCCCCATTGTGAATGAACCTGTTGTCCACTTTCAGAATGACAGCATTTGTCCTCTCGCCACTGCCTCTCCACTAATATTGCTGCAGTTGCCTGTTAGCCGCCAGCCCAGACTGTTGCCATGATGGTGCAGCCCAAAGCCAGGCCTTCTAGTGCCAGAGCTTCTTGAGGTTGTCCTGCAAGGCTATTTGCAATCTCCCCCATCGAAAGTTGGCAGCCTTCCACCAGCTTGCTGCAGCCACTGTGGTAGCACTGAGTAGGGGCACTAGGTCAGGCAAAGGCACACGGAGACAGACACTAAAGGAATGCACAAGGATGATTAGATATATGAGTGATTGGATGGTTTATTTTTTAAAGTTGTTTTGGAATGTTTATTTTACGATAAATTTTATTCAGCATTGTGACCAAGAGCCAGTAGAGAAAGTAAGTTGTATGGCTGTTGTGAATGGCGACTTGCGGCTTTATTCACTGCTATCACAGACTGTTGAGTTGATCATGGACAGCCAGGCCAGAAAGCAGGTGTATTGGTCGCCTTCTAACTTCTTTCCCCTCTTCTTCCTCCTCAGTTGCTTGGCATATACCTGGTGGTAAGGACCAAGTCCTCGTGATGGTGAGACTGTGCAGGATGAAGTAGACCATGACAAATCATGACACATGCTCTGGTGAGTTTTACAGGACTCCTACAGAATGGTCCAAACAGCAGAAGTGTTTCTTAAGCACTCCAATGAACTTGTTGATGATATTTTGTGTGGCAGCACGATTCTCGTTGATATGCATGCAGCCCAGGTGTGTGGGATTTGTGCATCAAAATCATGAGCCAGCCAATCAGTGGCTTAGCCCTTATACAGTAGCCACCTTCTCATAATGACTCAGATACTGATGATACAGTGGACTAACCCACACTAGCTAGACATTGAGGAACAACCCTTTTGTGTACTGGCATAGCTCTGAATTTACATGAAGGATTTGCAGAGTTACTTGTGTGCAGTGAATGGTGCCCTGCATTATGAAGATGCCTGCTATCCCTGGAGAATTTTTGTGCAAACTTTGCCTGCTTCTCTTTGCAAAGAGAGAATGTAATATATTTCTTTGCAGTGGGAGCGTCAGCCACATCCTTTACACAACAGCGGATGATAAACTTGCCCTGCTCTGAGAATGCAGGTCTTCTGCAACCTGTAACAGATTTCAGTGAGCACCTCTTTAGTGACATGTTGCAAACACTGTTCCTCACTTAGGTAGGAGAATTGCTCCATAAAGACCCTGGATAGATATGACCTCCTGCTGGGAGCCTTTATCCCCATCCTTCTTCTTTTGAGCAGTTTGTCCTTTGCCCTGTTGTCTCTGTTCATTGACCTTGTCATTTTACAGACCAAGTGGGATAGAAACTGCAGCACCCATGACTGGGAGCATATGGTATAAGCAGAAGCCTTGAAATAAGAAATGATGCCTTCACCACACTACTCCCTATAGATTTCACTAACTTCAAGTAGCAACGCAAACCACCAAAACTTCTACTAACTCAGCAAAATCCAGTAGAAATCAATCAGGAACTAACCTGGAAGTAGTTGATGATCCCTTTAAATAATGCACATGTGGGCTCTTCATATTGCTAATGCATGTTCAGCTGTGCAAGGTTAAGAGAAGGAGCTTGCTGGACCATTGAGGTCAAAAGTGGCAGCACTGATATTATATCAGCATTATACACTGGCTGACATCACAATCTGCCTACTCTACAAACTTCCAGTGCATTTGCCCATGCTAACAACCTAACTAAAATGGCATGTGCTTCTTCCCCCACTAGAAGTGTACAAGCATGACACGGACATAATTTTAGATCTGTAATGGCACAGCCATTGGACACCATGGACACTACACATCCAAATTTGCAGTCTCATTTTCTATTCCCGGGGACCCACTAAAATGCTTTTTCTATCTGTAATAGGTCACCAAATGATTGTTTCATGGAGGACTGGGTCTTTTTCCAAATACATTTGTTCATGAGAATGGCCATCTTATTCCTAAGTGGTGTATCTTTAGTAGCTCTGGCAACTTCTAGGCTGATAGGTAATAGAGATCATTATAGCCTTTGCATATGACTTTGCATTGAGGAGTATGTTCACCCATGGAACATTCTCAGCCTTTAAAAATGTCCTTTCAATTAATAAAATATGAAGGGTTTAAAAGGAAATTTATTTTGGTAAAATTACCATATGATTGGTAACTGCTTTGTGACATGGCAGTTGTGCTAAAATATTAACCAAGAACCATTCAGGTTTCAAGTCTTCTTTCCCAATTTCATCTCCAACCCATAAATTTGAACACCGCAATCAACAGACATATTTTTCTGGCTAAAGCCTGTTGCTACAATCAATTCATCTAGCCATCTAGTGTCTCTTATGACAATAATCTTAATTGTTACCATCTAGGTTTAAAATATTAAGGCCCTGAGCTTGTGCTTTGGGTAGTAACATTCAAATGCCTGATGCATTAATCTAAACTTTCTCCCTGTGCTATTTTTGCAGAGGCGTTACCTATTTATTTTAAGCAGGTTAATGTAATTAACTTATGAGTTGTCATCTGTCAGAAAATAACTTTTGCTAGTTAGCCTCCAGAATCATTAATATTCAGTAAATGCTGTCTTGGCAGCAAGGCAATTGTCTTCTGATGTCAGACAGCACACAATGCAGCCTCCACTATCATGGACAAGCATTTTACCTTTTTTCAAGAATGTTAAATCCATGAGTATAATAAAATAAGTATTGATTTCAGTTCATGGGTCATAATACAAACTACTGCCCTTTGGGTCACACAAGTGACTTTCTCAGTTACATATGTAACCCTTGGGCCAGTGGTTTACTGTTATAGCCTTCAGCTGCAGTCAATATTTGACTATTGTGATATCAAAAATTAATGGTCACTCTTGTGACATCATTTCAAGAGCAATAGTTTATTCAACGAGGGGAAGGAGCCAGGAAGGACTCCAGGAAATAAAATAAAATGTGACAGACAGGAACGTCCATCTAACTATCCTTGCGCCAAATAAGAATTATTTATATCAGTTTGGGACAGAAAGAATCCATAGTTCAACACCACAACATGCATAAAAAAGTACATGTTCCGACAGCACTTGGACTCCCTGAGTGACCTGTAACACCGTACCACTATGGGGCACCTGCGGAATAGGCTGGGATAGATAAAAATCTGAACAACATGAAACTGCCTGAAAATTTATTTACATACTTCTGGAAATGACAGCATTCCATGGTACCTGCATACCATTACACTGTAAACAATCATTTGAGGAAATAAAGCTCACAACACAATGGGGGCAATTTTCAGTTTAGGTACAGGCATAAAACCAGTGATATTGACCCATTTAAGCATCTGCTGCTTACTTCATTAGAAAATAAAGCCAAGCAGGGCAGCCGATTTACAACCACCAGTTTTCAACCTATGTCCAACACCAAAATTACCCCCATACTTCAACTTACAATGACAGAGATAGAACTGTAAATTGTAAATTCTATCAGTAAAGACCATGGGGGCAGAATTTAGCTCTGTAGTGCCACTGCTGCTGGTGCTATGGAAACCCACAACATCAAAAATATTAGCTGGCCGGCATTTGGCCACTTTTGGCCCAGCCCACACAAGGCATCCCAATCATAAGGATGCTGGAATAGGCATGCCATGAGGGCACTGCAAGCATGCAATGGGTTGATAGTGATATCAAACAGTCTCCAAGGTGACTTGCCATATGAACTGCTATTTTGTACCTTGCAATTCCTATTAACACCCTCTCTTAATCAATCCCATCTCAACATGCATAGGGCTGCAGAGAGACCCTTCCCCACTCCTCCCCGCTGACTCTATTTCAAGGGATCACCATGGGGCTTCCAGGTGAGGCGCTTTTCACTTTCATCAGTTGCAGAGTGAGTTCATCTGCTGCAGTGTTCAGTATTATCGGAGGGGTTTGGAAATATTTTTGGATGTGCCACTGGGCTTTGACAAGGAAGTCAAAGCAACTGGAAGGCCCGTCAGCAGAAAGCCTGCTTTCAGCAACAGGGGCAATAATTATAGTTCCTCTTGGACTGCAGCATCATAGTGAGATGAAGTAGAGGCCGCAGAGAGGGGAAGCTATATGCAGAGGGAGGAGGAGAGCTCTCAATAGAAGAGGTCTACTGTTACTCTTGTCCTTCATGGTGAGGTTGCACTGACTGGCCAGGCATCAATTTTTGGGTATCTGAAGGGAAAAATGCAGAAGGGGAGGGTCATTGTCAGGGAAGGGGAAAGGGGCGACAAGCACATGATCCAGGTAACACCTTCTGCAGGTAGCGCTTCATGCCAGATAGTTTGATGAGATTAAATTGGGATTTGAGAAGATGGATAAGGCAGGAACAGAACATTGTCCTGAAAATTCTCTGTGATGCCAAATGCAATGGCCTCTGACTGCCAGTTGTATAATGAAGTGAGCTATCTCTTCGAAAGGGCTCAGAAGATGCAAGTATGCTGGATCCCAACCAGTTCTCTGCTGCTCCCTGTGGTTATGTATGACCTTGTCCTGCAAGAGAGAGGGAAGAATGTTAGTGAGTGTGTTGCAATCCATTTGGGTGATGTGCCTGCTATTGCTGAATAGCTGGAGGTATGTGGAAGCTGCTAGAGTTGGGTGTAAGGCTGACAGAATAGGTCGATGTGTGAGTGTGAGGTGAAGCATCTGAATGTTAGACCTGAGTCTTGATTGCTAAAGGTTGCTAATCTGGTGCATTGAACAGTGTGAGAGGTTGGCGGTGTGTTGAATAGGCATTCAGTGACCTTGGCCACACATGTGAAGTTGTTGAACTTTTGTGGCACTGCAACCAGATCCTCAGGTCCAGACTTCCCTGTGGCCACTACTCTCATTCCCTTCTGAGGGCATGTCTTCAAGGCCTCATAGCCCTTCTGCAAACATCACGTCTCTCCTTTTTTCCACGTCCATCACTAAGGCCTCCAGTGCCACATTCAAGCACTAGAGAGACTCTTTACCAGTCTTATTCATTCTCTAAAAGCTTTCCTGAGAGTGTTCCTTCAGCAGCTGCTGCCACCTGAGTGCACCCCTCTTTAAGAGAGGCAGGTTCCCTTTAAGGAGTGCAGGCTAGCTTTGGATGCTAGATAATTATATTCAAAATTACTCTACCTTCATTGAATACTGGAAGAATAGGGAGCCTATTTGATGGGTTGTATAGCATTTACTTAATGAGAGATCACTAGGAGCAGATGATGTCGTTTCATAAACTTCTTAAGTTCTTTGATGGCATTACAGAACAAATAGCTAATAGAATGCCCCATGATGAGGTGTAATTAGAATTTCAGAAAATTTTGGACAAAGTCCCATATGAAAAAGTTCTAAATAGACTAAAATCCTGTGTGGATTATGGAACAGTATAAGAAATTGGATAAATGAATTAGAAACAGAGTAAAAACAGGCTGGGTGTAGTGTTGAGTGGAGAAAGATTGGTGCTTGGACTCTCATTGTTTCCAATATAAATAAATGACCTGGAAGCTGAAATGATGGAAGTTTGTCAAATTTACTGCTCAGATTAAAGTAGAGAGAGCAATGGAGACAAATGATGCATTAACAGATTTGCAAGAGACTATAGATTAGTTTTATAACTGGTCCGACAATGGCAAATTAGAATTTAGTGCTGGTAAATGTAAATTAATACATGTTGGTCAAATATATAGTGAGTGAAAGTAATAGACTTTGCATTATTTCAATATCCAGGCTATATATGGCAAAGCAATTGAATACTGGGAGAAACACCAGAAAAGTTGACTACATTCTCCAAAAATTATGCTTGAGTTCTACAATACATTAATCAGGCCATTTAGAGTACTGTGGCCAATGCTGACCACACAACAAAAACATGCACATACATCAAAAGGGTTACAAAAAGGAGTAGCTAGACTAATCCTGTATGTAAAGTGATGAGTTATAATAAAATATTATAACTACAAAAGTCTACAGTGAAAGTGGTTAAGGAGGTACCTCATCAAAGCACATAAAAACATTAAATGGAAAGATAACTGAAAGTCAGAATATTAGTTCAAAGTTATCCAAGAAAACAGGACCAGAGCACATAAACTAAAATTAGTGAAAACTAAATTTGAACAGATATTAGGAAGAATTCCTTTAATTAAAAGTGCTATTTCTTCTGAGCACTATATTTAGTGAACCTGTTAATATGTTTGCATAAATTCCTGTCTATTTAAATGCAGCCATTACCCCGTTAAAGTAAATAGATTAACAACTATGTTAAATTTGCACAGACTGGGATTTACACAAATGCCTTAATGGGTGAGCCAAAAATAGCATATAGCAGAAAGTAAACCCAAAAGAGTCTAAAATATATGGTTCAAACTGCTGATCCAGACTCTGAGAAAACAGGCTGCTATAGTCAATGGCAGTTAATTATGCCTGAGCCTTTAGGAATGGATGAAACAAATTGTCAGTGAGAGGGATGGACTATTGACTGTGGATCTGCTTTATGTTGGGGGCGAGTGAAGCAAATTGGTGTGTCAGATGGCTGCACTGCCTGGTATCAGCTGAAGCATGTCTGAATCAGCTAATCCTAGATATCCCTGGATCCCAAGTGAGTGGCTACAGGTGCTCTCACTACATCAAGCTCTTCCTCTTCCTCCTGTTGCTCCTTCCTTTCTCCAAAGATGCAGAGCAGTAATCACCAATCCTTTTTGCTATGGAATGTTGTGAAAGGTATAGAGCACCATTATCATTCTGTGTACCCTGGCTGCTGCATATTGAAGGATGCCCACTGATCTGTCCAAGCACCTAAACTGCATCTTCAGCATCCCGATAAATTTCTCAGTGACACTTCTTGTGCTCAAATGCCTTCAGTTGTAATTTTTTGTAACTTTCCTGGGCTTCCTTGCCTCCAAGGAGCCATGCTGACTCTGCCTGGAGGTGACAATATCTGTGACAATATAAATAAAAAAAGAAGAGCCTGGAAGAACACAGCAGACCTGGCAGCATCTGTGAAGAGAGAAACAGAGTTAACGCTTTGAGTCCATATGAGCCACACAGGCTCAAAACGTTAACTCTGGTTCTCTCCATACATGCTCAGCTCTGAAGAAGAGTCACACAGACTCAAAACTATTTCTCTCTTCATGGATGCTGCCAGATCTGCTGAGTTTTTCCAGCATTTTCTTTTATATTTCAGATTTCCGGCATCTGCAGTATTTTGTTTTCATTTCTGTGGGAGACTTGACAGATGCAGAATGAAGGCATCATGGCAGCTTACTGGGTATCTAGCACAGACATGCATGATGAACTTTTGGTGGTGCAGACCAGTTGAACATTGATGGAGGGGAATCATTTTCTGTATCTAGGTGATCTTGATTGCCACATGTGTACAACCTATGACTCCCTGTGTCTGTGGGAATCCATCCAATGCAGAAAATCTGCATCCTGACCTCACTTACCAGTGGCAAAGTGGACTTAGCTGCCAACTCTTGGAAACATGACATTGGTCACCTGGGCGATACACCTGTGAATCCGCGCAGAAAGTAGCAGATTGTGCAATTCTACAAATGCCTCCAGCAAATCCTTGGGAGGAACCAACTGTGAAGACGTTCAGGGTGAAGGTGACCTTGACCACCACTCGTTATGTGTGCCACCTGGTCCACTTGGCGGAAGGTCTTCTTCCCAGAGACTGTGAACATCAGCAACACCTGATGGGAAAAATCTGAGCCACCTTAGGCATTGGTGCTCAGTCATATCAAGAAAGCTAATATCTACCATATAGCATGTGTTGGGGATATCACTGCCTGTGAATGGTGCTCTGTGATCATCACCTCTGTTCCGTGGAACAGCGGGGAGTGAAGGAGAAGGAGAACGATGTTGATCCTGCTGCTGCTGCTGTTGTTGGTGCTAATCCTCTTGTTCCTCATCAGAGGTTTAAGGTAAAACTGCCTAAGTGGATCCCAAGCTGCTGCATAGGCTGACAGTGGGGAAGTGTAGATCAAAGGCTAAAACTCCAAAATAGCAGAAATGACCTCATAATCATAGAATCACTTCCAATGCATTGGACTCACACTCTCAGTACAAGTCCTGTGAGCAAAAGCCTTTCACTTCAGCAAAGAAACAGCTGTCCTAATTGTTACGATCCCAGCTGCTGTTAATATTGGACAAGTCAGATCCCACAGTGAAATCTGACTTGATAGGTCGTCACCATTTTTTTTAGAAAACTTGGAGGAAAAACGTGGAGGAGAGCTACTGAAGAAATTCACGGGAGTTGGCTGATGGACTTTTAATACAAAGATTTTATGAAAACAAGAAAAGTGAACTATATTACACCAGACAAAAAGGTTGGAAAGATCTAAAACACAACACAAGAAGACAATTCAAATACCCACTACTCCTTTAACCCAGCATTATGTTTACAGACTCATAAACCAGTAAAGAGCCACCACTAGATTGACACAAAGGGTTCTTGCTTGGGTCTGGCACAGTTGCAAACAGTTTTCTTCTGGTGATATTCCTGAACATTCACTTGATGTCTCTCACCCAACTCGTATCTCTCCCCAAGGCATCCAAAAAACGCACTCTAAACTCACTGTTTCTCCAACTGCAGAGCATCTTGAAAAGATGAGTTTTCAAAACTCAGTTCTCCAGTAGCACCTCTGCTAAACTGATCACTTTACTGACTTATATAACTGATTTTTCAATTAACTACTGTCCTGCAAGCCTTATAGTTTTTCTTCTCAGAGAATTTAAAACTCCTTCTCTGCTCTCTCTGACACACACACTCTCTCCCTCTCAACTCCTGTCTTTCTTTGTGTCTGTGTCCCTGGGCCACTGTCGCTAGGCAACAGTAAAGTTTTTTCTACTTTGTGTTTTTCTCCCCACAATCACTAAACTTTTAATCCCTTTTAAACCATCGCTTTAACTTCAGGGGTTGTAAAACCTCATTAAAAATGTATACATACAAACAAACCCAAAAGACCTGACTTTCAGTCAGGATTCTGAAGTGCTATAACCTGCAAAGCTACGGACCTGGTTCTGGAAAGTGGGATTAAAATGAACAGCCAGTTTCTTTTTTCTCTTTTTGGCCAGTGCAGACACGATGAGCTGAATGGCCTCTTTCTGCATCATAACTTTTCTATGGTTCTATAATTCACTGCCTAAGTTGGTGGTTGAGGCTGAAATGATCATTTCATTTAAAAGGTACCTGGATCTACATCTACTTCTGAAGAGCCTATTCAGACTCCCAGACACCACGGGCAGAACTCCCCACCCCACCCAGTTGGGGGGGGTTAGTTTAGGAGCAGGCACATGGAGGCGCGCCTCCAATTGGTGCCCCCAATCAGGGGAGTGCCGCCATTTTACATGGGTGGGGCAATTAAGGCCCACCCAGCGTGACATCTGCAAGGAAGTGCTTTGCTGCACTCCTTGTGTGGACAGGGGGGGATCCTTAAACCGAGAGGGCGCTCTTTCACGCATGCACGTGAAAGAGCACACTCATTTCCTGAGGCTAGGTGCTGCCTCAGGGAGATTGGCACCAGATTTTAAAATGTTAACAATAGAAAAAAAAAATTCCCCTGACATGTCCCCTCATGTGACACTGTCACATGAGTTGGGACATGTCCATCACTTTCATTAACACTTTTATTAAAAATTTAAAAACCTACATGAAACTTCATCCCGCCCGTGGATGAGGTTTCATGTTTTTTCCAAAGCCCACCAGGGCTCCTGGTCTGCCCACCAACCTTAAGGTTGGACGGGCAGGTCCATTAATTACTTTAATTACTTTGTCAATGGCCTCAATTGGCCATTGACAGGTTGGCAGGCGCACAGCTGATTCTGCTGAGCCCCCGCCCACCTGAAAATTGAAATGAGGTGGAGTGACGTCGGGATTTCCACCCAATGTCATCCCGCATCATTTTACACATCAGCAGGCGGGCCCTGCCACCCCCCACCCCCAACTCGCCAACCAGGAAATCTTGGCCCATGGCTCACAAACAACCTAAAGAAACTGAAATCAATTTACCTTTCTTAACGCAAATATATATAACATATATGTGTGTGTATATATATATATATATATATATATTCAACTTAAAATTATACATTGCTCATAACATTTTTCAATATTACAACGTTTTCTTACCTATCAATTATTCAGTGAGTTTCAGGAATCCAAGGAAATCCATGCACTGAGATTTGAAGGCTGAATCCGAGACAATAATAGTTAAAACTTCACTCAATTGCTTTATAACATATTGAAATGTCAGACTTGCCTGTCGGACAGGGGGTCCCTGAACACTGACAAAGGCGTTCAAGTTACATGCAGAAATCAATAAGTTCCTGCCAGCTTCCCGATAGGCTGGCACGTTTTGTTCTTTTGCCACCCGTGCAGACTCCTGCCCACCTTATGAGGCTAAAATACCCCTTTAAGTTTCAGCTGGAAGGAAAAAAAAGCTCCTTCTGGAAATTGTCAACTCAATATTTATATGAGGAAAAAATGCTTGGAAAAATAACCAGTCTGGAATTCTGTCAACAACCCTCTGACCTTGAAAACAACGGCCCTGTTTCAATCTTTGAACATATGTTACCATCTCCCAAATCCATATCCATCTCTCCTGAAACTTCCTTCTTGAATCTGTCCGATCAGATTCCACTCTGCCATAAGAACAACACAGTCCTGCTTTCTGTTCACCCCATGACCACTGGCCTTTTCTCTGGAAGATGGAACCTTCTCTTTCTGCCTCCGTTATGACCTACCTCTTCGATAAAGGCTTTGGTCACTCTGGCTAATATTTCCTTCTTAAACAGAGTGCCCATTTCTTTGATTATGCTTCTGTGGGGCACCTTGAGACATTTTTTTATATTACAAATGATCAGCTTCATTCATGTCTGGGACATAATAGATCATATCCTCTAACTATCAGGCCACAAGCTAACTGCTTTTGTCAACAGGAAGATATTCCACTCCATCAATGTTCGCCTGAGGTGTGATCACCACAGAAGAATAGAGTAAGAGTGTGCCAGTTCCACTGGCAGCCACCACAACATCTTCATTCAGTGAAAGTCATGAATCCTTTTTTTGGCAGAACCATCAGAAAATGGCTGCCAGGTTACAAAGAATATCCCTGTCCACCTGGCTGATGACAATACTTCACAGTCCCGTCACACCTGAGCAACACAGATACAATAAGAACAATGAGACCACCATGAGGAAAACTTTCGAATCTTGTGTTGGCATTTTGAAGCAATTATTCAAATACTGTGGTCACTCTTGGAGTGGGGGTGGAGGGTCCCTGTAATATGATCCAAAAAAGATGCGATTCATTATTGTAATCTGTATAACCTGCACCCCTGTCTGCCACATGAGAGCTTTTTTGCCCTCCTGGTGAGCTGTCAGCCATGCTCGTTGCCACCAGTGTGTGCTGTTGGACGAGCACTGGGTATTTCATTATATGCACAGCCCTGTAACCCACTCTCTAACCTAACTGAGCTGCCCAGCTGCCAAGCTCTACGCTGGAGTTTGGAGCAGTGTGTATCAGTGCCACCCGAGAAGGATTCTCTACCTCTGAGCTACATTCTTTTGTGGGCTGCAGCTGCTGAGAAGAATCCTGAAAAAGAAAGGGGACAATAATAAACATAAGGCACTGAGAGGTTGCATGGTGGCAGACAACAGGACCACAATTAACTATGGGCTGATTTTATGGCTTCTCCCGCCGGCGGGATTTTACAGTCCTCCTGAAGTCAATGGGCTTTTGAGCAGCTTGCCGCATTTTACGCTGCAACAGGACCATAAAATTCTGCCCTATATGTTTTTCAGTGATTCATGAAGGGTGCAATAATAGTCAGAGACTCTTGTCACAGAAGCCTCAAGCCTCACAAACTGCTATCCTGACAGTTCTGGAGAGGTTACTGAATTCCAGTGCTTGTGGTTCCAGTTCAGAGACATTCATGATATTGTTTGATCCTTCTCTGGTCTTACTGTTCTCCCTTGTATTGTAAGCTGATTTGCCCTGCAGAGAGAGAGAGAGAGAGGATGAGTTAATGTTTAGCAAAGGACAGTTTAGAGGTTTGGGGCTTCTGCTTGTTGTGCACATGCTGAGGTCAAAAATAATCATATAAAGTCAGTATGCAGGTACAGCAAGTGATTAGGAAGGCAAATGGCATGTTGGCATTTATTGCAAGAGGAATGGAATATGAAGGTGGGGATGCTTTACTACAGCTATGCAGGGCCTTGGTAAGACTGCATCTGGAGTACTGCATATAGATTTGGTTTCTTATTTGAAAAAAAAAATAATTCCTTTCTAAGCAGTTCAGGGAACATTAACTCAAATCATTCTTGGGATGAAGGGCTTATCTTATGAAGAAAGGTTGAATAGGTTAGGTCTATACCCATTGGAGTTTAGAAGAATGAGAGATGATCTTATTGAAACATTTACAATCTTGAGGGGACTGGATAGGGTGGATACCAGGAGGATGTTTCTCTTGTGGTGGAAACTAGAATTTGGGAACATAGTTTAAGAATAAGAGGTCTTCTCTCTTTTAAGACATAGATGAGGAGAGTTTTTTTTTTTCAGAGGGTCATTAGAGTGCGGAATTCTTTTCCCAGAGGTATTTGCAGGCTGTGTTTTTTAATTTATTCAAAGCTGAGTTAGATAGATTTTTGTTAGACAAGAGAGTCAAGGATTATGGGGGGCAGACAGGAACGTGGAGCTGAGACCACAACCAGGTCAGTCATGATATTATTGAATGGTGGAGCAGGCTCAAAGGGCCTAATGGCCTAAGGACCAAAAGATGCAGAGACGTGGAATGGAAAGCAGGAAAGGAGTATGATGAGGAAGCAGTTTTGAGAAAAGTTGGTGATATGTAATATACCTTTAAGACAAGTATTGTAATGTAAGGTCACATGACCTTAATACCCAATAGCAGAGTAAGCGGGGCACCTCTATGTGAGAGAGTCTTGAGTTAGTCACTGATGAGTGAAGACAGAGTTTTATCTTATGAGCACAGAAGTGTAGCTGCTGAGTTTACTTTGTAAATAAACAGCATGTGTTTATTCTAAGAACGATCTCCTGATGTTCTCGGCCTTTGTACTGACTCGGTCACCCTGAAACAAGCGTGTAACCCATGGAAAAAAACAAAGTAAAAAGTGAGGAAAAATGAAGGCATTCGGAAGAACCGAAGTGGGCTGTACCTTGCACGGTAGTTGTAAGTAGAAGAAAATTTCTTTCAGAGCATCGAAGTAGTTCCCTTGGAGATGCCGCAATTTGGAAGACTGCAGCCTTTCAATCCAGCCTCAGACAACTAGTCTCACTACGTTGAACACCTCACGTTCTTCTTCCAGGCGAACGACATTGCTGGGGAGAAGAAGTGGTGCGTGATCCTTCTGTCCACGTGTGGGAGTGAGACATATGGAATTTGGAATCTGTTGACACCTAGTGCCCCAGACTCAAAAAGTTTTGATGATTTAGTGAACCTTGTAAACAATCATTACCAGCTCAAGTCATTGGTGACAATGCAATGGTAGAAATTTAACTGAAGGGTAGAATGTTCCCCCCATTGAGGGTGTTGTGCGGGGGGTGGACGCGGGCGGGCATGGACCCGATCGGTGCCCTCAATTGGGTCCGCACCGCCATTTTACATTGGCGGGCCAATTAAGGCCTGTCCAGCATGATGCACACCTGGAAGCGTTGTGCGCTCCCTGTGCAGGTGGGGATGTTCACTGAGTCAGGAATGAGCTCTTTCACGCATGCATGTGAAAGAGCGCAGAAATCTCCCTGAGGCACAGAGGTGCCTCAGGGAGATTAGTTTTAAGTTTTAACAGTTCAATAAAGTGTTGAAAAAATTTTTATGACATGTACCCTCATGTGAAACTGTCACATGAGCTAGGTAATGTGCATTAATTTCAATTAAAAATATTGAGAAAATTTAAAATTATTCATGAAACCTCATTCCACCTGTGGATGAGGTTCCATGAAAAATGTAAAGGTCGCCTGGGCTTTTTGCCTGCTCTCCAACCTTAAAGTTGAATGGGCAGCTCTATTAATTATTTTAATTGTTAGTTAAATGGCCTTAATGGGCCTTTGACAGTTTGGCGGGTGCGCAGACAAGTTGGCTGCGCGCTCGCCAAACTGAAAATCTAAATGATGCGAGGTGACGTTGGGACACACGCCCAACCTCACCCCGCATCATTTTACGCCTCGGTGAGCGGGCTTCACCCATGCTCACCAAGCTGAAGATTCAGCCCCAAGAGTTAGATCTGTGGGGGAGACAGTCGCTTGTTTTGTGGCAAGTCTGAAGCAACTAACTGAATATTGTGAGTTTAGTACATCTATCGATGATATGCTTAGAGATAACTTGGTGTGCAGTATAAACGAAAATGTGATTCAGAAGAGATTATTGGCTGAAATAAATCTAGATTTTCAAAAGGCATTGGAAATTGCTCTTGCAATGGAAGGTGCAGTGAGAGACTCAGAAGCCAGTCGAGGAGTGCAAAATGGTGCCGTCCTCCACGTTGGGCAGGGAGCCTCAACCAAAAGGAGTATGTAAGTGCAAAGCTTTGTTCAGAATTGGGAAGCAGCCACTGCTAGCAGACAAATTAAAAGGGATAAGTTAGCAGCAAAAACAGGGCACAATAGTAACGGAGGTGGAAACAGACAGCCCTGTAATGAAACACAATTTAAAAAGATCAAATGTTTTTTCTACTAACGAAATGGACACCTCATGAGACATTATAAAGATCGAATCAGGTAGACTTTCAGGCAAAAGCAAAACTCAATGAGATAAAGTGTAGAAAAGCCTGAAGTAATAGATGCCGATATCTATTCACTATATAATTTAAAGGTAAGAAGAACGCAACCTATCTATTTAACCATGAGAGTGAATAAGAAGCCTCTCTGAATGGAGGTGGATACTGGTGCAGCCGCTACGGTGATTGGTGAGCATACTTTTAAATACCTAAATCATGGAGGACCAAAGTTGAATTTCGAAGAAACTAATGAAAAATTAAAAACTTACACAGGAGAAGACATACAAGCCAAGGGCATATGTAAAGTCTCAGTACACTACGGAGGTCAAACAGTGAGATTATCCTTGATGGTAGTAGCAGGCGAGGGACCTAGTCTCCTTGGATGAAACGGGCTGAAAGAAATTAAATTGAAATGGACTGAAATCTTCCAACTGAGAACTAATGGGTTATCAGAGATACTACAAAAATATGCCTCAGTTTTCAAAAATTGAGATGTTGCAAGCAAAATATTCATGTAGATCCAGAGGCAACACCAAGATTCATGAAGGCAAGATCAATACCTTATGCATTGTGGGATAAGGGAGACACCAGACTGGACAGATTAGAAAAACTGGGAGTGATACAACCAGTTCAATTTTCAGAGTGGCAGCTCCAGTTGTACCTATTCTCAAACCTGACCCAAGTGTTTGAATATGTGGGGATTACAAACTAACAGTCAATAAAGTTACAAAATTGAATAGACACACCATACCTAAAAATGAAGATTTGTATGCCAAACTGGCAGGTCGAAAGGCCTACACAAAGTTAGACATGTGTCATGCCTACCAGTGATCAGAATTAGAGAAGGCATCTGGAAGTCATCATAAATACACACAAGAAATTGAACCAATACACCCATTTACCATTTGGTGTATCTTCTGCTTATGCCATGTTCCAAAGAACCATGAAAATTTTATTACAGGGATTGCCCCATGTTGTAGCTTATTTGGATGACATTCTAGTGACTGGGCTCATTGTAAAGGAACATTTGATGAACTTGGAAGAAGTTCTGAAACATTTTTCGCAGGTTGGAGTGAGGTTGAAAAAGGAAAAGTGCACATTCCAATCAAAAGAGGTAACTTACCTAAGGTCACAAGGTAGATTCCCAAGGCCTACATCCAGTTGATGAAATTGTGAAAGCCATTAAAGAAGCCCCAGCACCAAAGAATACATCCAAACTGAAATCATTCTTGAGGATGATCAGTTACTATGGACGTTTCTTGCCTAATTTGCTGATGGAATGACACCCCTGTATTACTTGTTCAAGGAAAACCCACAAGAAGAAAGTCCCACAAAAGTGAAACAGCTGCTACAGTCTTCTGCATGTCCTGTACATTTTGACCCAAAGAAAGACTTGACATTAATATGTGACATATCACCTTATGGAATGGAAGCAGTGCTTTCCGATTGAATGGATGATAGATCAGAACGACCTATAGGAATGTGTCGAGAATACTTAGTATTGCAGAGAAAAAGTACTCACAAATTGAAAAAGAAGGCCTGACAATCATTTTTGGTAATAAAATGTTTAATCAATAAGTACAGGGTCGTCATTTTACTATTATAACGGACCACAAGCCATTATTAGAACTTTTCTGTGAAAACAAGGCTATACTTCCTATAGCCTCAGCAAGAGTACAAAGATGGGCATTGATCTTGGCAGCGTATGAGCATACTTTTATTTATAGACCCGGAAGTCAAATTGCAAATGCTGATGCACTCAATCATTTACCCTTGCAGGTAAAAGATGAGGATGTTCCAATTCCTCGGGAATTCATTTTGTTGTTAAACTTCCTGGACTCATCGCCAATAAGTGCTGAACAAATTAAATATCGGACGAATCTAGACCCAGTCTTATCCAAAGTGAGGAATCAAGTTCTTTTTTGTTGGTCACAAACACAGGAGTCTGATGAAATGAAACAATATTTCCAGAGAAGATACAAGATAACCAGCCAAGAAGGTATATTATTGTGGGGAGCTCGAGTTATTGTTCCTCCAAAAGGACAAAGGCCATTGTTATCTGAACTTCACAGTGCACATCCCGGAATTTTCAAAATAAAGGCAATAGCACGTAACCATATGCAGAGGATGGGGATGGATGGAGAAATAGAAAACTTAGTGAGAAGTTGTATGCAGTGTCAACAAGTACAAAAATTACTTGCAACAGCTCCATTAGACCCAGGCAATGGCCAGGGAGGCCACGGGTACAAGTACACATCGACTATGCAGGACTTTTAATGGGAACAATGTTTCTCCTTATCATAGATGTTCATTCAAAATGGATGAATATATACGCAGTGAGGTCACGTGAATCTTCAGCGGCAATAGACAAACTACAACAAGCTTCGCTATAAATGGATTACCTGAAGTGCTAGAATCAGATAATGGGACAGTATTCACAAGTGCTGAATCTAACTGATTTACAAGCCTCAATAGTATTGTCCATGTGAAAAACATCTCCAAACCATCCTTCTTCAAATGGACTCGCAGAGAGTGCAGTTCAGACATTCAAATCTGGTGTGAAGAAATTATCTAGAGATTCAATAATGACTAAATTAGCACAATTTCTTTTCCATTATAGAACCACCTCTAATTCAACAACAGGTGTCACACCTGCAGAATTGTTGATGGAGTGTCGTCTCCAGTCAAGGCTGAGCCGAATCATGCCAAACTTGGAGGGGAAGGTAGAAAGAAGGCAGGAAAATCAGAAAATGGGGCATGATTGTCACAGTTGGGACAGAACACTTAATGTAGGACAGAAGGTTTTTGTGAAAGATTTTAGAGAAGGACCAGCATGATTGTTCGGTGAAATAAGTGCTGTAACTGGACTTTGTTCCCACCACTTGAAAGTCGGAGATCAAATAGTAAGGATACATGTAGATCACATACGAAATGGAGAAGCCATTTATCCAGAAGTGATTCCACCAGTACTCGAGACTCATTTCCTGTTGAAAAAACTCAGGCAAGTACAAGTGTATTTGAAGGGCCGACTGTACCTGAAAGAGTCGAAGAAACAAATTTACAGAAACTTGCTGTAGAACCAGATGCTCAGCCGATTACAGTAAGGGAGACTCCTAATTAAACTTCAGGAGCTGTAGAGCTGAGACATTCAACATGCATAAGGAAACCCACAGAGAGACTGACTTTGTAAATAATCAATCTGTGTAAATAGCTTGATATATTAAAAAGTTGTAAAATGATTTTTTTTCAGTAAAGGGGGAAGGATGTAGTAATCTGAGATGTAATATACCTTTAAGACAAGTATTGTAATGTAAGGTCACATGATATTACTACCCAATAGCAGAGTAGCATGAGCTACCTCTCTGCGAGAGAGCCTTGAATTAGTCACTGATGAGTGAAGACAGAGCTTTATGTTGTAAGCGCACAAGTCTAGTTGCAGAGTTTAGTTTGTAAATAAATAGCAGAGGGAGAATTTTCTCCCTGTAGGAGGAGTTGGGCAGGAGTGGGCATGGGCGGGCACACAGCCGATCACTGCCCGCGATTGGCTGAGCACTACCATTTTATGTGGGCAGGCCAATTAAGGCCCGCCCAGCATGACACGCACCTGGAAGTGCTGAGCGCTCCCTGTGCGGGCAGGGGGAGGAGGCTGAGTCGGGGCCTGCGGTCTATCATGCATGCACACGAAAGAACGCAGAAATCTCCCTGAGGCACAGAGCTGCCTCAGGGAGATTAGCTTGATTTTTAAAAACTTTAATAAAGAAACAAAAAATTAAAATATGTCCCCTCATGTGATAGTGTCACATGAGCTGGGACATGTCAATGAATTATATAAAAAAAATTTATTAAACTTCAAAAACCTTCATGAAACCTCATCCCGCCCATGGATGAGGTTTTATGATAAATGCGAAGGCCTCCTGGGCTCTTCAGCTCAGTTAATTATTTTAATTGATATTAAATGGCCTTAATCGACCTTTGACAGTTCGATGGGCTCGCAGCTGACTCTGGTGCAAGCCTGTCGAACTGAAGATCTGAATGACGCGCAATGGCGTCGGGATGCACGCCCAACATCACCGCGCGTTATTTTATGCATTGGCGAGTGGGGCCCACCCCCGCACACTGACCAGAAGATTCTGGCCCATGTGTTTATGCTAACCATAATCTCCTGATGTTCTCTGTACCAACTCGGTCACCCCAAAACAAGCATGCAACCCGAATCCTTTAGCCCCTACAAACCAAGAGCACTGGATCCAGCAATTGGTGATTTGGCAAAAGCTAACATGCTTGAAGAGAACGATACTAAAAGGGAGTAATGCGAACAAGAGGCAGTATCGTGTGCCCTTGTACTGAAGAATGAGGGAGGGAATTACTGAGAGTATGGGGGGAGGAGGGAAAGGACTTGGCCAAGTATTGTAGAGAGAGATGGAGAATTGAAGGGCTGTTCTCAGCCTTGTTACCCTTGAGAGTTCATTGAAGTGCTTTTTGTACTGCATCCAAATCCTGGCCTGATATTCCTGGCACTCATAACCTCAGCAATTTCTCTCCCTGTTTGATAAATTTGTTGTTTGGGGATCCTCCTTCCAGTGGAAAGAGAACTTCCTCCTCCTCCTCACCCTGACCTCTCCCAGCAATGGAGCTATCAGAGGACCAGGGGCTTGCCCACACATTATTTCTCACAATAAAATCTTCTATAAAGGAATCCATGCTTCCTTTAAGAGGCGTATTTCTGCTTTATTGACCTATTGGAAATTGTGCTCCAGAATTGGGCAGATACTCCAATCTTGTTTTCTGGGGAAGTGGATGAACTTTGAACTCACCTTGCTACACACCCACCCAAATGCCACACGGACTTAAAATTGGGGCCAGTATAACTGTGCACCTTTCTTAATAACCATCTTCCAAAATGACCTGTTCAAAGCTCGCATTGCATTTGTTTGTAGTGCAAGTGGGCCTTTCTTAGTCTCATTGAGTACTGTCAGACTTACATTGTTTTTTTTAACGTGTCACCTTCTTATTTTTTGTGACGTTCTGCCTATTTACATTCATCACTAATACTATTTAATATATATATTGTCGGATGGTTGGTCACTCAAGAAGGGGTATGTGCATATTTAACATGCTGGGGATACTTTCCAAATTTACACACTGTGGCCTGGGATGTGTTTTAAGTGAGTGTCAGAATAAATTGCTGTTAAAGCTTGCAGTTTCCAACAACCTACCTGTCAATTTCAGGTCAGTTTCATATATTCAGAATCATCCAAGCAGTGATCCCTGTGTACTCAGGCTGATTTAGAAGCTAGACTGTCACTAAATAGATTACTGCAATAAAATGTAAGTAACTTTTAACAGAACAATGATCAGGGTGAAATGAGTATAGAAATTTAACCAGGGGACAATGTGCTGTCATTTTGTTATACATTTCAATATCGGGCTATAAAAGGCACAGTGTTTGAGCACTGCAACCAGCTGTGATGTCTGGATGTAGCATTCTCATCCATTTAGATTTATTAAAGCATAGAAACCGATAGCTCCTGAAGAGGGTAAAAATTGCAAGAGACCACCTTCCCCTCGATGTGCAGAAATATTGTTGTTAGCAATTAAGATAAATGAATAAATAATTAAAGATACAAACATGTGAAGTGGTGCAGAACTAATCATTTAAACATGTTAACAGTTGTTAAATGCTAGAACTCTTGAATTATTAAAATCCTTTGTGCTTTTTTGAAAGGCTAGAATTACCCAAAATATGACATTGTGAAAAGCATTGCAGAACAACGCCACAAAGGTTTAAAAATACAACAAAATTATATCTCATTTCCATAAAGTAATCTGAAAGATTGGAGCCTAGTAATCGGTTTATGTGCATTTGAAAATTCAAGATATTTGCTCCTAATAACCCCCTAAGCAGTCACCCCCCCAATCCCCGCCCCTCCTCCCCACCCCCCGCTCCACCCCACCGCCCACCTCCCTGGATTCTGCTTGATCTATAGTGTGATCTGTCCCTGTTGGGAATTGACAGTCGCTTTCATTTTCTTATATATTTTTTCCCCTGCCAAGGTCACACTGGAGAGAGCCCTCGAAGTTCTCAGCATTCGTCCTCCTTCACCCTTCCACCGGCTCTTGGTCATGAATCATTCCGTCTTCAGATTGAACTCCTGATGCTTCGGTTCCAGAAAACAGCCCGACTTCCGCAATTTTTCTTCATTCTCACTAACAATTTGGTAATGAAATATTGATTTTTAGTTAGATTCAAATAGATGTTATTAAGTTTGCATTGATAAATCGTTCCTTTTTGCAGGCTGGAGGTACTTCAGTCAAATTCTAACTACGCATTCATACCTTGTGATGTATTAATTTGACATATTTGTCACACAGCTGCCCGAACAGAATGAGAGGAGGTTATGTGCTGTAAGTGTGGCTATTTCAGAAATGAGACATCATTTTAGGTGATTTATTTTTAAGAATTTTAAGTTTGAACATGTTCGTCTTCCTGAAACCTATTCGCTCCCCTGTCTCTCCCTCAGAAAGAAAATCTACATGACATTAGCTACAATGGCAATGTTACAGGCTTTAGCTAAATCTCTTTACATATTCTGATTTGGGAGAATTGACCGCTACAGCTGATAACACTCACAAACTTTATTGGAATCCAGGAGATTGTTAAATAAGTTGATGGCCAGCCTGCCTCCCTGGGACTCATCATGGCTTGAAGACTTTTAAAAGGAAAGAAGCGACACCTTTATGGTTCATCCAGAAATAATTTGCAAACAGAAACTAGACAGTGAGCTGTGTGTACTAATATTCGCTTCAAGGTCATATCAGCATCGAAGCCTGTCGGCCACAGATAAAACAGTCAACACTCCCCCTGCCCAGCTGCCGACTCCCTAGGCCCAAACATTTCAAACTAGAAATTGCAGGTGTTTGTTATTTTTGTTGCGTTTAGCTGAAAACTGCAGTGCTCTGAATAATTGTTTTCCTTCAACTTTCTAACACAGCTATAATTTCTCAGATATACCCATGCTTTTATTGCAACAGGTTAGATGACACTGATTGAGGTAGTGAAATGGGCAATAGTCTAAGAAACGACCCATTATTGAAATTTCTTATCCTGCTCTCTGAATTGGCCTCCTACTATTTTGATGACAAGTGCCTTTTTGGAGGGAGGGGACAAAATGCTTGTTCTTCTGTAAGCCCTCCTCCAGACTGATAGGCCCAGATTCCATAAAGCTGCCTGCTGTCTTGTGTTGTGAAAAGAATCAGCTCTTCCTGGGAACGCCATTACTGTGTAATGAGGCATGCAGCAAAATATACCTTCAGCAGCACTTGATGAAGGCTCGCTGACACACCAGACCAGACTGAAATGTTTTTGTGTGTTCTTCCTTATTTTGTCCATCAATCATGTCATTAGTCAAAGCAGACAGCCTTGTCAGCTGGGCACAGATGCAGACTGGCAGCAGATCAGTGGACAGGTGTTAGAGCTTTCCCAAAACAACCTCTTGTCAAGGCCTTATATAAAGGGCTTAGTGCCAGTTAGAGACAAAGGGAGGGAAAAGTTGAGGTCATGAATGTAAGGGAGTACTTAAATCATGACATTTTTAAGGTTGTTACAGCAATTTTACTTCAGTTGTTTTTAAAACCTGTTCACTCAAATCACTCAGCAGAATATGTTTCAATGGAAATGAAAAGAAAAACACTTAGCTGCATTTAAAGATCCAAATGCTTAATTGGAGTATACCAAACTACGTCAGTATGGAATAGTCACCCACTATAAAATGCCATGTTATGCAGTAACAACCTTACCTTGGACTACCAGAAACTATTGTTCATTTATAGGTTTTTCCAAGGAATTTTATTCTGCTTTTCTTAAATGTCTTTGGAGTAGATCGTGGGCCAGGTTTTTGTGCAGGGATGGGAAAACATGAGTCAGGCCTTTTTGTAACTTCCAAAATGTGAGCTCACCTCTGAACCCCCATTCCTGCCATATTTTTGTTTCTGAGAGATGTCCGGGGGGTCGGGGGGTCGGGGGGGTCGGGGGGTCGGGGGGGTGGGGGGGGTGGTGGTGGGGTTGTGAGGAGGGGTCGGTATTTGCAAGATGTGATGCAATGCTGGCCGGAGGAGTGTTGGAGTGGAGGCGGGCTGGCTAGAAAGCCTGCTTTGGTCCTCAGGTCCAAAGTCCATTTCCCAACATTATTCTTATGCCCCCTAAACATCCCCCCATGCTCCCTCCATGAACCCTCCATGCTCCATCATACCCTTCATGCCCCTTTATTCTCCATATGCCTGCTCATACTGCTCATGCACCCTCCATGCCCCCTCATACTGTCCATGCCTTCTTTCTGCCCCTCCATGTATCTCTCATAGCCACTCATCCAGTATCCATTATGGACAGACCTCAGGATGTCTTTGAAATGGACACAGGAATACCTCTAACAATCTAATAGAGATGTCATTCAAATGCACTTCAAAATGAAAAAAATTCTCATTCATAAAAGCCATTCAAAAAAAAATTAAATCCGCTCCAGTAGTCAATCTGTTGTATAAACACTTATTTACTTACCACATCAAAAACAATATTGTAATAACCTCTTAAAACTCTCAGTCAAAATGTGAATATAACCCCCTGCTGAGATAAGTAGGTTTTGAAAAGTAGCTTTTGAAATTCAGCCAAGCATTGAGATTACCCCAGCTACCCAAACAAGATAAATGGAAACAATGGAATCCATTGAAAGTGAAAACCAGATGGCCATTTTCTTCTAAGCTACACCACCTGTCAATTAAAGCAGGCCAGGAGCAATTAGCCATTTTTTTTTTCTCTCCAAGCAAAGGTTTCTTTTCAATCTAAATGGGCTCTGTGCATTTAAATTATTTCATGTGGCTACACTAGAGATCCCGTGCAGTGTTTTATTCATTTTTGAATGCATAACATAACTTTTCCAAATAGGAAAAGTACTCAAATCACTGTAGTTAGAATACATCTACATTACAATACAGCATCTAATAGTGCCATTTAAAATTGTCAAAACAATGAACACTTACCTGTCAGAATGTTCCAGATTTCTCAGCAGCCTTCCCTCAGTGGTCACAAGCTCTGCAATGAGGCATGTTTTTTTTAGGGCTTCCAAAACCCACACAAGCAAAAATCAATGGTTGGGGGGGGGCGGGGGGGCGGCGGAGGCTGGGTGGGTGGGGGTGGGGGGGGTGTTGAAATTCAAATGTCCTATAGGGCTCAAAAGAGTGACACCAAGTCGTGTGTGGGGTCACAGCCCAAGGTCTTTCTAACCCATGAAAAAGCCAAGGGTCAGGAAAAGAGAGGAAATTAATTTATGCAATGGAAAAACTTCAAGATTTCATATTTCTTGATTCCATTCCTGCCTCCATTGGGAGATGAAAATCTGACTCCTTGACTTTGCATGACAATGCAGAATAGGTGATACCAAACTGGCAGCCTGTTTTATATCTTTCTCGATGTGTGGCTACATTGAATTTCCATTCAACACATTCCAATTTAATTATATCTGTTTGTTTTTTCCTATTTTTACCTTTATGCAGCTCAATAAAATTCTGATGCCACAAGGCTCATTAATATTATAATTACATGTAAATAATGCAAATAGTTAATGAACATCTCTTTTGTATTAGTTTCACCCTTACTAAATGTAGTATTGTTCCCATGGCAGCCTCTCAACAAGGTGTTCTCTACTCCTCTACTGAGGGTACAAAGTTAAGGAACAAAATTCAGTTAAGTTTCATTACTGAGTTGCATCCTGACCCACAAGATTATCCAATGTTTACTACAACCAGATGCATGAGGTTACACAGGCAAGGCAAATTTTCTCGTTATATAAATGACTGATGATGCAATACAACATGGCCCAGCCTTTTTTACCCATCCTGCCCAACTATTACTGAAAAACTGGCTATTTTAAAGACAAAGATTGCACCTCAAGTCTTAATGCAGTATTTGATCATGGAAATGGGGCTATCACAACTGACCTGTACTCTTCACCATCCCCATATGTACTGTTTCCAGCTGGAGACTGGGCAATGATTATAGCTGTTATATCTTTGGATTGCAGTTGGTTGTACAATAATTAAATGGCAGGCGCCTGCAGTGCTGGCATGAGCATCACTGAGCATAAAAGCTCCATATGAATGGTAATCTGAATTGTTTATTTCCTGCTCCTGAGCCTGAGGCCTATTTTAATCCCGCCACTATTGTTGTTGTATGCACCCCTGAGGCCTCCCACCTTGTTATAGTGACCTGAAAATAGCACAGAAGAACTCACTATCCAACTTCTGCAATTACTGTAGCTTTCTCCATCCTGCTGAGATCCTCCGAATTGCTGGTATGGGCAGCTGCCTGAAAAGGGTTCACAGCAGATTTAAGTATTGAAATCAGGACACTGGTAATTTTGGAGGACTGCACTGGGCAGTCTATGAATGTCAGCTCCTAACAGTTCCAATGGCAATCGAACCAAAGAGGCCAGCCAAAGATGGGTGTTGAATTATTTGGCGCCCTCCAGGGCCAATATTCAAAATGTGAGCTGCTGCCACCAGGAACCCCATGCTCCACGATCCCACCCCTGCAGCTTACCCCTAGCAGCCATCCCAGCCTGATTTCAAGGCCTTAATTCGTGAACCACACATCTTGCCTGCCAAATTTAAATGAGCCTAAAGCTTCAAAATTATGGAGCTTTCTTCACCACCAGAATGCTTGGTAACTCAAAGGTCAAAATAGACTTCCTTGAGAGGATCCAGTTAGAGCCCTGTTTGTCCATCATGTTTGCCCTATGGGAATAAGTACCTTTTGTGAGGAATAGCTTCTTTTAAAGAAAAGAATTGTAAAGAGACTTGAATATCAGCAAAAACTGTCAAGATGTAGAGTGAATTCAGGGGTTTGATACTTAATTCGAAATACATATTTACAAAATTGGAAAACAAGTGTCCTAACCATTCTGTCATCAGGACATGAACAGTGTTAACCCTCAAGGGATCAAATGTGTTTTCAGTTTGCAACAGTTACTCTCAAAAGATACAAAAGCAAAATACTGCAGATGCTGGAAATGCGAACTAAAAACAAAAAAAAGCTGCTGGGAAAATAATCAGCAGGTCAGGCAGCATTTGTAGAGACAAACAGAGTTACATTTCAGGTTGAATGACCCTTCATCAGAACTGAAAATTCTCAAAATGTCACTGCTGATTCCAAAGCACCCTGCAGATGTGGGGGTTTGATGGATTCAAACATATAGAATATGCATTGGAATCAGTCAAATTCTCTAAAAGAAACAATTAGGATAGCTAATGAAGGCTTGTTTGAACTTCGGCTCAGCTCATATTTAACAGCAATTACCTTCATAGGTGATCAGAGAGACTCATAGATGAAGCTGAGAGCAATCGCAGATTTCATAGCCTCCGACCTCTTAAGTGGCTGGAGTTGGATTACAGACATCAATGTTGTCAATGTGACCATAGTTTAAAATGAACTAGACTAAGGCTGCACTCTGAAAAACTAAATTTGTATTTGGGGCAGAAATGGTGGTGCAGACCCTAATTATCAATATTCTAGCAAATTTGATGACATCAGTGTGCTGTGCTTTCAAAAGTGATTATGGAGATAAAGAACAGAAACCAAAAAAGGAAGGAAAGAGAGATGGTTACAGAAATGAGATTGCACAACAGGTTAAAAACAGTAGAATGGGAAAAGAACTGATTGACAGGGGAGACTGAAGTGTGAATGGTGCTCAGGTGTCCACAGGTCAGAGAATAGATTATAAATTAACTGTTGGCCAAGGCTCTCACAATTAAACGAGGTGTGAACAGTATTCAGATGAAACTTCAGCTGCTGTAACCTTGTAAAATTAAGATACAAAATAAACTTTCTCACAACATAAAATGTGAATATTTTAGAAATGAATAAGAATTCTATCATTTTGGTATTTTAATTGTATTAAAAAAATATTCATTACATATTGATCCACTACTTTAGACTACTCAATTTCTCACGTGCTTTGGTGGTACAAATTACTGTTATTTTTTTTCTGCTCGCTTTATCACAGCCTTGTCCTTGAGCAACAGTACTGGTTATATTTAAAGACTACTCTTTAATAGCAACGGGACGGCCTTTAAACACCCTACTTTGTAATCTTGCAGCCATTTTTCTGTACATAAACACTGTGCATTTAAAACTCTGCTGCCCATCTGTCTTCATTTGAAGACTGGGTTAAAAAATAAAACTAATGATTGCTATCAGAGAGAAGATGAGCAGCGTCACCAGTGAAAAGTTGCGCTGCCACATTTTGCCAAGGCTAACATTTTTCACTAGGTGGAAAAAGGCTGTATATACTTGTAAACATTATTAAAAATAATAACTTAATGTTTCCTCTGTTTGACTTGCTGGCATTAGCTAGGTATTTCCAATTAGTGTTTCTTGAAAGCTTTTGTGGAGCTTGCACTTCATTTTGTTTAAAAAAATCCCCTAATGCTTTCTGCTTCTGTCGTCACTAATAGAGTGGAATGCTTCTGCTCAGGCGGTGAGGTGATATTTAAATACAATGTTCAGAATGCAACGAGGCTTTTAAAGCTTTGTTTAGCTTTGATTTAGTGTCATATTTACTCTTTTTAATATGATAGTGCCCTGTATTTTGCAATATACATATTCTGCATTAGTCCACATTTTGAATAATAATTATCGCTAAAAAGGTGCCTCCAGGAATAAAGTGGTGCGCTGCTATTCTGAAGCTTTGTTTCCAATCCAATGGTTGTAAATATCTGTTGAATTCAATTCCTATTGATTGCAAGCTCTGTTACTGGGACCAGGTTACCAGATGAAACTTCCCGCAGGTGAAACATTCTAATTTGGGAGAGGAAAAGCCTTGAAAAGAATCCATCCCACTTGAAGTAAATGCCCCCAAAGCTAGTAAATTATGGAGCGTTTTCATGATAAACAGGCATACTAAGCATCCTCCATTTTACATGTGTGTCGTGCGCTTCATCAGAGGAAAGGAATCACATATGTGTAAGGAACAAACTGGAAAATCCTGACATTTCTCAAGCTTGTTGGGACACTTCAGATACATGGCTTGCACCCTAAGCATCTCACGTCTTTAAAATCCATCCTCCCTTTCTCATTGAAAGTAGCATGCTAGTTACTCAATTAAAGAACTGAATAATGCTAGGTCAATGGACTAAGAGGAGATTTGTTAGAGGTAGGGTTGCCAACTTTGATTAAATATATTCCTGGATGTTTCAACACATGACTTGCCTCCACACTTCAGCTATTAGTTGGCCAACTCATCCATCCTTGTGACACATCTGCCTCTCTACACCAATTGGAAGGCAAAAATACTATCACCCAATTGGATGATGATTGACTCTCAGCCAAACAGCCTTCTTTCCCACATTTTCAATATTTTTATATCTGGTAAAGAGAAATATTCAAAGAAAATGACATAAAAACAAACTTTTTTTAATGTCCTGATGATTTTTATCCAAAGTAGCACACAGCAGTGTCCTGGAGATTGATCTTCAATTCCTGGGGACTCCAGGCCAATCCTGAAGGGTTGACAACCCAGGAGATGTGTTCAAAATCAAGAAGAGTTTTGATAGAGTAAATGAAGAAATTGTTTCAGTGGTAGAAGAGTGGGTAACCAGAGAATACAGCTTAAAGGTGAGACAGATTTAACAACCAGAGGTGACATGAGGAAAAATGTTTTTATGCAGTGAATTATTATCTGGATTGCACTGGCTGAAGCAGAGTCAACAGTAGCTTTCAAAAACAAATTAGATAAATACTTGAAGGGAAAATATAAACAGACCTATGAGGACAGAGCAGAGAGTGGGCTTAAATGATAGATCTAATACAAAGCCACCACCGGCATGATGAGCTGAATGGCCTCATTATGTGCTGTATGTGAAATATGAAATAAACTATGGGCTGAATTTTCCCACCATCGGGAGGGGGTTGTGCAGGGGCAGGCGGAAGTGATGCGAACCCAATCGGCGCCTCCCCCCGATCAGGTCCGTGGCACTATTTTACATGGGCAGACCAATTAAGGCCCACCCAGCGTGATGCTTGCCCAGAAGCGCTGAGCATTCCCTGTGCGGGCGGGGGGGGGGGGCGGGGGTGCGGAGCGGTGGGGGGTGGTTTCCCTGAGTCTGTGCCTGCTGCCTTTCACACTCACGCATGCGAAGGATCGCAGAAATCTCCCTGAAGCATCTCTGTGCCTCAGGGAGATTTGCTTAAATTTTAAACATCTGAATAAAGTAATTTAAAACTTTTAAAGCATGTCCCCTCATGTAACAGTGTCACATGAGCTGGGACATGTCAATGAATCTTTAAAATATTTTTTATTGAATTTTTAAATACTTCGTGAAACCTCATCCCGCCCGTGGAGGAGGTTCCATGAAAAATGTGAAGGCTGCCTGGGCTCTAAGCCTGCCCACCAACCTTAAGGTTGGACGGGCTGCTCATTTAATTATATCAATTAGTTTTTAACAGACAATAATAGTCCTTTGACAGTTCGGCGGGCGTGCAGCTGACTCAGCTGGGTGCCCGCTGAACTGAAAACCTAAATGACATGCGGTGATGTCGGGACATCCGCCCAACATCACCGTATGTCACTTTACGCATCGGCGAGCAGGGGCGGGGCCTGCTCGCCGACAGGAAAATTCTCTCCTATGTTATAGCAGCAACATTTTGATACTGTCTTTCTATTTATAATGAGATGCTAACTATGTAGATTTTCAAATTCAGGAATGTGCTTGACTGGAGGTTGGGTAGTTCAAGGCAAATAAATACGTGCCCAAACTTTAGTACATTGACTCTGTGCACATTTCCAAAATCAACATAATCATCAGAATGTGGCAGAGCTCCCAATGTCTTTGGGAACTGACACTTTGCTGGACAGAAAATGACACAGAATTGAAGGAGTTGCAGCAATCTCACGGAGCAGATATTACAGTTTACTGGTTTGCAAGCTACCTAAACTTATCCACATGCAGTTTAGAAAACCAGAAAATTTATGGTTTTCCATGTAGAGCCATTGAGTTACTTCTGCATGAATTGAGGCACTAGAGAAGGTTCTTATTGAAACAGAATTGCAGCTTCATTTACATGCAACTGTATACTTTGAGTGTATTTAAGACCAAGATTGATAGGTTCTTGATTGGTAAGGGGATCAAAGGTTATGGGGAGAAGGCGGGAGAATGGGTTTGAGAGACTTATCAGCCATGATTGGTTGGTGGAGCAGATTCGATGGGCCGAATGGCCTAATTTCTGCTCCTATGTCTTATGATCTTATTGTCTAACGGCTGCCAAAAGGACAGGCATGTTCTGGAACACTGAAGTCACAGTGCAAGAGTCCCCACCCTTTTTTTATATTCACATTTTATGTTCATAAACTGGGAGCAACTAATTGAAAATCTATCCTGTTGTGCTTCCAATTCACATGGTTTCCTTTCCTTTTGGGTCTTGCACTCATTAAGCATCCCTCAAAACATTTAACATGCACAATTCAGGTACCTAATTCAAATGCACTGGTTTCTTCTGAGGCAGTCCTTCAGGATCAGGGATGACTTGCTTCAACTCTAATTTGATGGGTTCTGAGATGGCTGATAAATCCAGTGCATGATGAGGTGTTTGGAGATTTGTACACTGTCTGCAACACCTCAACTTCACCTCTGCATGCTCATACAAACATACGAACAACAAGCAGGAGTAGGCCATTCAGCCCCTCAAGCCTGCTCTGCCATTTAATAAGGTCGTGGCTGATCTGATAGTAACCTCAAATCTGCATCCCGCCTACCCCCGATAACTCATCACCCCCTTGCTTATCAAGAATCTATCCACCTCTGCTCCCGCGAAGTCTCTCAGATTGATCAGTACCTTCCCAAGTAAACCTTCTTCATTTTGATTGGTCACAATCCAGGGAATTCCACCAGCCGGTGGTGGTGTTTAATTTCTTCAGGGGTGCTTCAAATGCAATAGGTTGTTACATAGCAGTAGGGTAATCATTTGCACATAGAAAAGACTCAAATAATAATCAGTTGAAAATTTTTTCACTGGTTTAGTTTGAAAGATACATTTTGGGCAATGAAATCATCCACATCTACCTGCAACACAAGAATAGACCTTATTTTAATGTGCTCACCAAAGGACAGCACTACTAACAATGTAGCACTTCCCTTGTACTACACTAATCAGATTAGATTGTGTATTCAAGACCTGGACTGGGGTTTCAACCCACCATTGTTAAACTGTAAGGTGAAACATGCACTTTTTTCATATATTTATCCACTAAAGGAAGCTTTCCAACTTACGGCCAGAACTTGCTGTCAAAATAACAGCTAGACCAATTGAGATCTCTGTTATTTATGAATAAATTGTATAGCAACCTCAAGCGAGTAGCAGATAAGCAAATCTGAATTTCCTTAAGTTCCTGTCTGGGGTGCAATGCTGTTGGCTTCATAAAAACAGCATTTTGCTCTTGTGTTTTTAAGACTTGCTAATCACCTATCAAACTCACCACAAAAACTTAAGTCTTGTCATTACAACAAAGAGGTGGCTAATGAGGTAGTTGATGCACTGGTATTAATTTTCCAAAACTCGCTAGATTCTGGAAAGGTTCCATCAGATTGGAAAGTAGCAAATATAACCCCTCAATTCAAGAAGGGAGGGGAGCAGAAAACAGGAAACTATAGGCCAGTTATCTTGACATCTGCTGTGGGAAAGTTATTAGAATCTATCATTAAGGAGGCTATAACTGGGCACTTAGAAGGGCTCAAAGCAATAGGGAAGAGTCAGCATGGCTTTGTGAAAGGAAAATCATATTCAACCAATTTACTGGAGTTTTTTGAAGGAGTAATATGCAGAGTGGATAAAGGGGAGCTTGTAGACGTGCTGAACTTGGGTTTCTAGAAGGCATTTGATAAGATGCCACATCAAAGATTATCACGGAAAATAAAAGCGCATGGTGTAGTGGGTAACATATTAACATGGATAGAAGATTGGCTGGCTGACAGAAAGCAGAGAGTATGCATAAATGGGTCTTTTTCTGCTGGCAGGATGTGATGAGTGGAGTCCCACAGGGGTCTGTAATAAGGCCTCACGATTTATATCAATGACTTGGATGAGGGGAGTGAAGATATGGTAGCTAAATTTGCAGATGACACAAAGATAGGTAGGAAAGAATGTTGTGAAAAGGGCATGAGGAGGTTGCAGATGGATATAAATAAGTTGAGTGAGTGGGCAAAGATCTGGAAAATGGAGTTTAATGTGGGCAAGTGTGAAGTTGTTCAATCTGGCAGGAGGAACAAAAAAGCAGAGTATTACTTAAATGGAGAACGACTGCATAATTCTGAGGTGCAGAGGGACCTAGGTATTCTAGTACATGAGACACAAAAAGTTAGTATGCAGGTACAGCAAGTAATTAAGAAGGCTAATGGGATGCTATCCTTTATTATGAGAGGGATTGAACATAAAATTAAGGATGTTATGCTTCAGTTATACAGGGCAATGGTGAGACTGCACCTCAAATCCTATGTGCAGTTTTGGTCTCCTTATTTAAGGAGGGATGTATATGCATTGGAGGTGGTTCAAAGGAGGTTTATTAGACTGATAACTGGAATGAGTGGGTTGTCTTATGTGGAAAGGTTGGACAGACTGGGCTTATTTCCACTGGAGTTTAGAAGAGTGAGGGGTGATTTGATTGAAGTATACAAGATCCTGAATGGCCTTGACAAGGTGGATGCTGAAAGGATGTTTCCTCTTGTGGGTGAGTCCAGAACTAGGGGGCACTCTTTTAAAATTAGGGGTCACCCTTTTAGGACAGAGATCAAGAGAAAGTTTTTCTCTCAGAGGGTTGTGGAATTTGGAATTCTCTGTCTTAGAAGGTGGTGGAGGCGGGGTCATTGAATATTTTTAAGGCAGAGGTAGATAGATTCTTGTTAGGCAAGGAAATCAAGTGTTATCAGGTTAAATGGGAATGTGGAAGTCGAAACAGAAGAAGATCAGCCATGATCTTATTGAATGGTGAAGCAGGCTCGAGGGGCCTGTTCCTTTTCCTACTTCTTATGTTCTTATGTTCTCATAATAAAGGATAGCATCCCATTAGCCTTCTAGTTATGCTACTTTCCTTTTAACCATAAGGCCATAAGACATAGGAGCAGAAATTAGGCCATTCGGCCCATCGAGTCTGCTCCGCCATTCAATCATGGCTGATAGGTTTCTCAACCCCATTCTCCCGCCTTCTCCCAGTAACTTTGATCCCCTTACCCATCAAGAACCTATTTATCTTGGTCTTAAATACACTCAATGACCTGGCCTCCACAGCCTTCTGTGGCAATGAATTCCATGGATTCACCACTCTCTGGCTAAAGAAGTTTCTCCTCATCTCTGTTCTAAAAGGTCTTCCCTTTACTCTGAGGCTGTGCCTTCGGGTCCTAGTCTCTCCTACTAATGGAAACATCTTCCCCATGTCCACTCTATCCAGGCCTTTCAGTATTCTGTAAGTTTCAATCAGATCCCCCCTCATCCTTCTAAACTCCATCGAGTATAGACCCAGAGTCCTCAAACGTTCCTCATTTCATTCCTGGGATCGTTCTCGTGATAATTATTATTATTATAATTATCATTAACAACATGATAAGTGCTAATGACTGCCCATTAACCTCCATGGCCTAAAAGGTGAGCAGTTTTAAACAGTGGAGTTTCATTTCTTCAGGTAGAGGATTGTTGTTGGAGATTTTTTAAATTCCAAATTTTAAAATTTTACATTTTTTCTTACTTTTCCCTTCTGTCTCTTTTCTCGCTCTCTCTCTTATGCCAACCTTCCTTTCTCTCTCCGTTTTTCTTTCTGTACCTGATTACACATTGAATTCACTCACTTATATCATCCTCCTTCCTCTGTTTATCTGCGAACCTCCGAACATCATTTGTTAAGGAGATACACGAGGTGGAATTTAATGGCAGCTCCCCCCCCCCCCCCCCCCCCCCCCCCCCCCCCCCCCCCCCCCCCACCCCATCCCCGTGGGAAGTTTAGAGGCAGAGGGGTATTGAATCGGATGCAGAAAACTCAAAAGTCAAATTCAACAGTGGACTTCTGAGGGTAGATGGGGGGTGGGGCACAGGAGATTTTCTTGTTCAATGGCACTCAGTGCCTGATTGAGGGACCCACACTCTCCCACTCTTTCTTCCAGCCCCCTTCCCCCCAGCCAGTCACATCTTCACAGTGGCTCCCATCTGCCCTCACTGACACGTGGCCTGGGTCCCTCAGCAATTCTGGGCCTCTGATGGATGCATTACCAGTAGCAGCTACTATTCCCGGTGGCGCTGATTGGTAATGGAGAGCAGCCAGCCTCTGTTTTCAAAAATTCTGCCTCTTGGGTTCTAAGTCCTAGGGAAAGCCCGATGTTAGCCAGTTAAGTGCCTGATGGGTACTGGATTCTAGTGGGCCTTCCCCAATGGAGGTGAAGCGGGGCACCCATAGGTTCTCCAAAAGGCAGGCAAGATCCCTGCCACCAAAATTAAATTCCCCCCAGAGTTGCTTGCCCTGTTCACTCAGGACTGCTATCAGCTTGCATTTCCAGGAACTTTGTAGGCAAAAGTTTTTTGAGCTAACGGGCATAGGGGTAAATGTAACTAACAACAAACACCATTAGATGCCCTACTACAGCAAATTCTGTTCCAATGTATTTGTCATGTGGACTTTCAGACTACTCTATCACATTGTGATCGAAGCACTGATTCCCAAGTTCTGCACAACCAGGCAGAATGATTGCACTTACACTCCTTTTTTAAAAAAAATCAAATCTGTGCTTTACCTTCATCTTGCTAATCTGAAAATGTAAAATAAGAATCCAAAATGAATTCCTAAGCTTATTTGTTTTATACTGCTAAATAAGAAGATTACAAACAGCTCTGTGCTTCCAAGAGCATGAACATTCACCTAACATGCTCTCCACCTGCTTACGCACTGATATAGGCTGGATTCCCCTCTTTGGGGCATAGTGACAGCAGAACTCAGCTTCTGCCCAACTGAGTTTGTCTCAAATCCTTATCCTATTTTGGGTGGAATTGCAGAGTAATGTCCAGCCCATAATGCTGACCTATAATTACCAGAGAGTTACAAAAGTACCTCTATTCTGCTTAAAACATTGATGATAGAAAATCATATCAGTGAAGATGTGATGCATTTTGTGCCCCAGCGAAGCCTTTTCACCCCTTCTTTCAAATGGATTGATGAGATTCCCAATGCTGCTGAAGATCATTGAGCATCTGGCCAAAATCTCCCCAACCATGAAAATACAGGACTTCAGTACTAGTGAACATAACCTTACTCATTGTTTTTTCCAGATGTTACACTCAAGTTTCCAATCAGTGCATCTGAATTGCAGGGAACTTTGTAGTGCTCCCACACGTTTCTATGATGTCCCTCTTTTTTTCTCTTGCTCTAAATCTAATCTCTCCCTTCTTAATCTTCCTTCTCTTTATTTCTCTTTTTGCACCTGATTTGGCATTGAATTCACCCGCTCTAATTTCTACTTCCTTTTCAGTCCTTATGCTGTTAATTTCATCATCATTCAATTTGATTGACTAAGGAGTCACATTATTTTTCACCCTGTTTTCCTCACCATGAGGCTACCAACTCACATTTTCAGCAACTTGCCACGTTAAAAAAAAAAATTTAAAACATAAACTTGCAAGGGCAAATCTAACTAACAGCAGACGTGGTTAGACACTCTGCCACAGCAAATTATGGCCCACTATTTAACCAATACTGACAGGTTATTAACCAAGCAGAAAATAAATAGTTTTGTGCGAGCATCTCTTCCTAGAGCACATCTTTAATAGCCGCACTATGCAAAGTATTGGATTTGCTAGGAAACAAGATAGTCTTTCTTCATTGCTCTGGGGATGCAACTTATAGATATGGGACTTATACACATCTGGTATGGAAACTAGGAAACAGCTGTTCCAGAGATTTTGTCATCACCTCCATGGTGTTAATTGGCAGGCATTTGCCTAATTCTGCGATTCACAATGAAGGTCTACCTCTATTATTTGGAATAAAAGGAAGCATTGTTACCTTGCAAAATCTTTGTGGCTAAACCCCGACACAAAAGATAAGCTTCTGCTGCATACCTATTAATGGCATCTGAATGCAATGCAATGTAGCTAAATACATCAAGAAAAACAGCCACTATCCTCTTAGTGGCATTCGCCTGTAAGCAGTAAAGAGATGATTGCTGTTTTGTATCCCAGGAATGTGGCTACATCAATGCAATTCTTAACATTTACATGAGAGAAATTCAACCCATCTATATTTATGGATATTGATATCAAGTGATAATAGTTTTCCACAAAATAGAGTTTCCTATGACATTCCATGTGTCATGTCAATCAGAAAATGATAGCTAAATTTTGACACTTGCACAGTAATGTATTTTATGTTCTGCCTGGCTTATGTTATCAAGTACTGAAAATAACTTCAATTATACTACACTGAAATCCTGCACTGAAATCTACTCAGGAATAACAAAAAGTCTAAAAACAGCAAAATGTACTATTTTGTAAACACTAGCATCAAAGATCGAGAATTAAAGCTGAAGTGATGTGATTTACACTATCATTCATAAGCAGGCAAATGAAATCTCAGTGGCATCGGTCTATAAACTCAGCTGCTCAGTACCCATAAAACATAATTGGTCCATTAAGTCTCCAAATCGGCGGGCAGGACGTTTGCCATATTTCAGCCAGAAATGTACTGCCTGCCATATTGGTGAAGGGAAGTAAAAGGCATCCAAGGCCACACCCATGAAATACATGTTCGGCCACCTATCTGGAAATGCAGCAAATTGTCTAACACCTGTTTCAGGTTCTCACCACTAGGTTAGTTTGCCCAGAGCCAACAGTATTTACACTCAGCAAAATGATGCTTCGGGCAGGTTTTTCCAGTTGGCGAGCATGGACAGGGCCTGTTCACCAATGCGTAAAATGATGCGGGGATGCAATGGGCCTATTAAGGCCATTAAAAAACTAATTAACATGAATGAAGGACCAGCCCGTCCAACCTTATGGTTGGCGGGCAAGCCGGGAGTCCAGGCAGGCTTCAGAAAAAATATGAAACCTCATCCACTGGCGGGGTGAGGTTTCATGAAGGTAGTTAAATTTTTATTGAATGTTTAAATTAAAATTATGGACATGCCGCAACTCATGTGACAGTGTCACATGAGGGGACATGGCAGGGAAATTTTTTAATTACCTTCATTGAAAGTTTTAAATCGGAGCCAATCTCCCTGAGGCAGCACTTTGCCTCAGGGAGATCTGTGCGCTCTTTCGTGCGCATGCGTGAAAGAGCACACTCCCAGCTGAGGGAATCCCCCCCCCCACCCGCACAGGGAGCGCATAGTGTTTCCTGGTGGGCGTCATGCTGGGCGAGCCTTAATTGGCCTGCCCACGTAAAATGGCGGTGCGCCCCCAAGTGGGGGCGCCGATCAGAAGCCCGCCCACCCGTGCCCACACCCGTGCCTGCTCCTGTACTTCCCCCACAACGGGCGGAAACTGTTGCCCCTTGTGTTCGCCTACTATCTGAAAGGCAAGGTAAGATTTTGAAATGTACTTTTTAAAATTCTTTCACATGAGGTGGGTTTCCCTGGCTAGGCCATCATTTGTTGCCCATCCCTAATTGCCCTAAAGTGATGGTGAGCCGCCTTGTTGAACTGCTATGGTCCATGTAGTGTAGGTACACCCATAGTGCAGTTAGGAAGGGAGTTTCAGGATTTTGACCCATGAAGGTGAAGGAACATCGATATAGTTCCAAGTCAGGATGGTGAGTGGCTTGGAGGGGAACTTTCAGGTTGTGGTGTTCCCATCTATCTGCTGCCCTTGTCCTTCTAGGTGGTAGAGGTCATGGGTTTGGAAGGTTCTGTCGAAGGAACCTTAGTGAGCTGCTGCAGTGCATCCTGTAGATGGTACAAACTGCTGCCACAGTGCATCAGTGGTGGAGGGAGTGGATGTTTCAGTGGTAGATGGCACGTTGATCAAGTGGTCTGCATTGTCCTGGATGGTGTCAAGCTTCTTGAATTAACCTGAATTTGAACTTGGGGTGAGCCGTAGTGCTTCATCAGACCTCACATTAAAAAGACATGGGATGCTGCCGGCTACTACCATCCTCTACTCCCTGCAACCTGGCATCCCATCTCCCCCTTCCTAATCACCGCTGCTTCCCTAGCCTTCAGACTCTGATCACATTTAGACTCAAGTCTGACAAATTACATTGCCCAACTTGTGTATCTGTGATCTTTCGGAAAATGCGAATTAAAAACTGGGTCAAATCTGACCCATTTCATCAGCTCCAAGTCTTGGCTTTGGCTTGCTATAAAAGGAAGAGATAGGTTTAGGGTTGGCAGAAGATGACATTGTCATGCGAATAGAACATGTTTTTCTGCTCCTCACTGTGCACTAGTCCTTATTAGGTTTACTTTAGTGCTTCTATTGCCAAACAGAATTTCCTGGCCCAGATTTTCTGCCCTTCCTCCACTGTTTATCCAGTCTAGCTTCGGTGGGTGGAAAATGCAATGGAAATAATCTGTTCTGCAACCCTCCATATTTTTGTCCATGCAATTTTCCACCAGGAATTGCGGGGAGTTCCACTGCATTTATCCATCTAATACTTTCAATATGTGGTAAATCATACATAAGAATTGACAGGACAGTGCTGGCGACACAATGGTATCCATTCAAGAGGGAGTTGCTCCGCAAGTTCAAAACATTGACTCTGGACCCCATGAAGTCTCAGGGCATCGGGTCAAACATGGGCAAGGAAACCTCCTGCCAGCATTTTTATTGCCCATCCCTAATTGCCCTTGAGACGGTGGGGGTGATCTGCCTTCTTGAACCACTGCAGTCCATGTGGTGTAAGTGCACCCATAGTTCTGCCAGGAAGGGTGTTCCAGGATTTTGGCCCAGCGACACTGAAGGAATGGTGACATAGTTCCAAGTCAGGATGGTTTGTGGTTTGGAGGTTGCCCCCTCCCTCCCTCCTGCTCCTCCTCTTCTTCCTCCTCCTCCTCTTGTAGCTGCTCTCTATATACCTGGTGGTTAAGGCTATGCCCTCATAATAACAAAACTGACCACAAGGAAGTGTGACATGCTCTGGCAAGTACTGCACAGTTCCTACAGAGTGCTCCACGCATCTGCAACATTGCTTGAACATCCCAGTGGTCAGCTTGATGACTTTACATGTGGCAGCATGGCTCTTTTATATGCATGCTGCCCATGCGCATGTGAATTGTGTGCACCAGGTAATGAGCCAGCTGGTCAATAGATAGCTCTCATTATCCAATAGCCACCTTTTGGTTTCTTGTGGTGACTCAAATGTTGATAGTTGGTAGGACAAAGATGGAAAGGGGCTCACCTTTTTCTCCATCTCCTCCTTAGTGTATTTTTTCTGAAAAGTAGCCATTGCTTCATTTAAATATAATAATGTATTTAAATGAATTTTGGCACTGTTTTCATCTGTAAAGACTGAGAAATTACTTCTTCTATTTAGAATGGGTCTAAAAAAAAAGCTTCATGAGTAATTGTGCTTTGAAATGGTCCAAGTCTTTTTAGCCATTATTTTTTTTTTTGTTTTGCAGTACATTTTTAGTGCAGGCTGCTGTTATTAATCTTTGCATTGCTGAGGATGATGGTGCAAAGAATATAATTTCTTCTGTTCAAAGAAAAAGGGAGAAATGCTAAATATTTCATCAGAATTTATCACCCATAACAAAATTGCAGGAATGCATGGTTTTGGAACACATGATTCCTTAGAATGTTAGCTGTAATAAAAGAACTAGCAGTCATTCCAATGCAGCTGTAACAATGATCCTTTAATGCTTTTAAAGCTGCTATCCAACCACTTAAATAATATAAACGCCCCAACATTTATTAATTTAGCTGTGGTGTGCACAAGTTCTGATGTAAATGGCCCAATACAGATCAAAAAGATCCTACGTGCGCTGACTCCCGACCTGAATTTCTAATTTTCCTCATTAAAAATTGTTCAAAATAGAGTAATTTATTATTATTATCATATTATAGTGCTCGTGGGCTATGTAAGTCCTTGATATAACAAGGAGGAATATAGCTGAGATTTTCTACCAGTTTTTTTTGTCTAGATCTGACTGACCCAACCCCTAGTGTCCCATTTGTTCAGACATTAGTCTACTCATTTCTTGCTCTTAACACTAACATTCCTGCCTATCTTTACACTATCATTTAAGAGAACACTCTTTGAGGTTTATGTGATTGGACCCATCATCAGCTCCAACTGCTTCTTAGAGCAGAGCTTTAATTAATTTGAAATATGAGGACAGATCAGACAGTTCAACACAATGATAATAAAACAATGGTATGAATTTTTCATCTAGATAAAGACAAAATAAAATAAACCACCATCAGAGGTGAGAGATCTCTTCAAATATTTGAATTAAACTTTTTGACTATTTTGCAATAAAACAAACTAACACAGCACACTAGTAATAGCTTAAGAAGAATAGTCACAATATAATTCCGCTTGTGAACTAGTATACGGCATATAAAAATTCTTCCCTGCTCAGGCTACGGGCTAATATTGTAGTTAAACTGGGTGATTTAATTGAATACCAATTTGTACATTTAAAGAATAATCCATTGGTTTCAGTTAAGGATTCTTGTCACCTGTAATTTAAATTGCAGTTGGCCAGATCATAGTAGGAAGCCAGCGGGTAAAACTTGCATGCCCCTCATTCTATTTGCCTTGTTTCTGCTGGGGATGGTTAAATTCTCCCTTTAAGTTTATAAAACTGATAGAAAGGAAACAAATCAATCTATAATTCCAACCCTTCCTTTCTGCCCCATACACATAGACAAGCCTCTGGCCTGACATATCACACTGGAGTTGGAAGTACAGATTTATGCTTGTTAAAATATTCCATAAACACACGTTCAGTAATTTTTATTTTGGGAACTGGGAGAAAACTGATGGTTGCAGATCAGCCACCCATTATACACCCAAACTGAAGTTCAGTGGGAAGGATAATCAGTTGGGATGTATAAAGAATGGCTAATTCACAACCATCAGTTTTCTGCTCTATTTGACTGCTTGCAGGATAGGCTTAAAATACATTTTTCTTGCTTTTTTGGCTTTTCTTATCCCTCCCTGTAATGGAGATGACTCCAACCCAATATCCCACTCAAAACATCTCTTCCTGAGGCTGGTTCTGTTATTTCAGAAGATTTTACTTTATAATTGAATTTACAAATTGCTATTGCTTTTGAATGGTGGTAAGTATTCAGTCAGAAAGTTTCCATTGTGGGCAAATAATCTCTGAGCTAAATGATAGTTTGAAGCACTTCAATTGGTCCAGGGATATTCTGCAAGCAGTATCATCTTGAATATGATTGGCAACCATGCTGCTGGATTCTTATACATCCCCCCAATTGTTTTGACAGTATTTCCTTTATTATGTATGGGTCTATTCCTGATACTGTATTTTTCTCTGCTCACCACTGGGTATTGGAGTGGAGACACATTTATCTGCACTGTATGGGTGACTGGCTATGTCTCTATGATGCAGGCTTGTCTCTGTTATAGCTTCCTAAAAACTCAATAAAATGTTATTTACAATCACAAAAAAAAAGAAATTGAACCTTGTAATTGCAGTTTTCAGAGACATTAGATTTAGAATTTTTATTGCATCTATTTTCTCTTTCACACTTACCTTACCTACAGCTGAAGTGCATGACAGCAATTCCACTAACTACATCAGTTGGTCTAGGCTGCTAATTAAAGTGACTTTACACCATTTGACTACTATTGATTTGGACTAGTTCAAACGTTTGTAAAAGGTCTCACCATGAAAACATATGAACTACATACAAGTTTACATAAAAGGAAATCATTTATAATGCAGAGATATAAGTTCATATTGATTTTCCAGCACACCATCTGAGTAAGTTGTTTTTGTTATGTAAATATTATCACAGCTATAGGTCTTTATTCCATTCCTGCTAAAACACTCGTTATAAAATCAAATCCGTTATGAAGTGGACTTTTTATGTGTCAGATATGACAAAACCGGATATTAGACAAGGTCAACTCTTGAATCTTGATTATGCATTTTCAATCCCTCGAGCTACGAGAAATTGATTCAAACACCTTGTTTAACTTGTTTTCTTACCCATTTGTGACAAGTAACAACATCTCACATCGAAGAACATGTCATTTTAATAAATTGCCAGTTAGGAAGTAGAAATTAAATAATTTAATAAATGAACTTAAAAAATGAGGAGTAAATAATGCCACCAGTGGTTTCTGTGGTTCTACTGATTATTCTGTCACACAAAGTGTAGTAGATCCCCAAGTGTGTTGTCATTAATCAACAGAACCAATCGGCTAACTAATTTAGGCAATATTCTTTACCACAGGACATGAATGTCAACAGAGACACATTAAAATAGCGTTAGATCAATACCAGACATCAGGTATCTGCCGTCTTCCGTATTGTGGGGTCTACCATTAGTGCATTACATAGTCCTATAGGGTTAGTTAGCTTTTTACTGATTGGATCATATTATGTACCGTATAATGGTAGAATTTTTTTTCTAAGATCTATATTTGTGTTAAAGGGTTAGTACCAAAAATATTTTAAAGTGGGCCATTAGTGCTTGTTTCAAAATAATAACTTAACAAAATATTTTATTGAAGGTATCTGTCACAGTCAAACTAATGTATTCATGATTTCTGTGGAATCTTTATCAAATGTTTTGGCTCATTACAAACACTGCAATACAATTTATTAACTACATGTGAAGCTGTTGTACGTGTATGAGAAGAATGGTTTTCAAATACAGTATTTTAATTGTTTTTCTTTTCTACCCTGCTGAAAGAAATTCACTGACAAAACAAGATAAGCACAAGTGCTGTTCCCTCTGGAGCCTCTTGTGGTGTTTGGCACTGCGGAAGAAAAGTTAGTGCAGCTGCAAACAGACTGGGAATACTCTCTAAGGTCATACTAGCTATTGTTCTTACTAACTCACAAAGACTGGTAAAGTACTTCTTCTTAGAGATATGCCTCAGTGAATCCCTTAACTAATATAATGCAGCTTTCTCCATGACCAGGGGAAACATTTAATGGGAGATGATTGTAATAGCAGAATTTGTAATAACAAAGCTCAACTGTGGCACTAAATAGACTGCTGCCCTCGGTTTCAGCTATCAAAATGATGGACCTTTCTGAATACGTCACTCCTAAATTTCAGATTCAATTTAGTAGTTTTATATTGTCTATAATGTTAGCTTCAGAAATGTAGCTCATATGGATTAGAAACACCTAATAAATATATTTCATTTTAACTCTAAAGCTACTTTTTTTGATGAAAACACATGAACCGGATATAGTGAATGTAAAATAAATAGGATGGATGGCTCCAATGTAAGTGGGGGGTTTGGAAATGCTTAAATAGAAGTGTAGACTGGAAACATCTATAGCTGGATTGAGGTTTCGAGAATGAATTAGAAGTGGGTGCTAATGTGATTCAGACCTGGAATGTGAGAGTACCTCCATTAGGAAAATAACTTTTGTATCACAATCATTAAGATGTAAACTAAAAGTGCAATTTGTAGTTGGAGTTGGATTTGAAATAAGAGTAAACATACTTGGAATGTGTATAATGAATACCTGTAATGTGACTAGAAAAATTAAACTTGAACTGAATAGCTGAAGTGTGGCTGTTTTATGCCTCCTGTAATAAAATAATGTTGCAGAAAGAATGAGATTTGGAAAAAAAACCTGCTCTAATTGAACAATTTTATGCCAACTTATCATTGTTCATCTTTTGCACAGTTTGGGTAACTGCATTCGAATTGGTCAATTCCTTTAAAAATTCATACTGTTCATAAACACTGGCGTAAAGTGGCCTCTGCATACGTACAATACTCGACCTTGGTGAATGGCTATCAGCTTTTCATGGAACCACACTAACAATGCTTTTTGTTTGCTTTTATATTTATCTGTGGGGCATGCAGGCTTTAACAGTCTTCTGAAGGGACGTATATTAACTGATATATTGGTATGCATTAGCTTGACTTTAGTAGTAGTGTTAACAAGGAGATCCATTTAATGGTTGTAGGGGGAACTTCTCCACCAGATCCCCAGAAATATAAAATCTTCATGAGCTTATTTTGCCTAAACAGCAGTGATAACACTCCAAAATTAATTCATTGACTGTGAAAGCTTTGAGACATCCTCAAGACATGAAAGGTGCTTTATAAATACATTTTTTCTTCCTTTTTTACAGTACAGCAGGGAAATCATGCATATTGGGATCACATCATTAAATGTTTGGATATTTTAAACCAAATGGGAAGCTGAAGCATGAAGACAATCAGTTTCACTATTGTGCATCCTGTGAAACATGAATCATCTGATGCGAAACGCAAATTTAAACTGCCCAATCAAAGAGGAGCATAATTGCTACTGACAGGCTGGATATTTGAATCTGTTTGAGAAGTTCTCCCCTGCCACGTTAAACTTGCTGTAAGGTGCAGCTGCTAACTAGCTGTATCATCGCTCAACAACAAAACTAATAAACCAAGGAGATTGAAGGCAGAGCTGGACGAGTTGCAGAGTGGAAGCTTAAAAATTGGTGATAGTAAGAAGTTTGTGGAGAGGAGTCGGGGTGGGTGGGGTGGGGGAGGTACAGTTTCTCATGCCTGACTCAAAAGGAGTTCAGTCGCAGAACCGGAGGATACTAAAGTAGCTATCTATGTTAAATGCCTAAGTAACTTAGATTCTTTGTATTTGGTATCGCACTGATTCATGTTAATCTTGAGTAAATAATTTAACCTTTGGTTAACTTGCAAATAGAAAAATAGCAGCAAAGTTTAGACCTAGTTAATAGCAATTATATTAATAATCACCTTATTCTAAGTTTCTAATTATAATGGGAGTTAGCTGAGGCCTCTAATCTTTAATTCCCATGCCATGTGGAACTTCAGGAACATCAGCTTCCCTGACGCCCATTTTTACAGTAAGATCTTCGAGCTCCTTGAATTCACACCAAAGGTTTCTGATCTTGAGGGGCTGCATTTACTGCAGGGTATATGGATGCTGAATGCTTTCTGAATCACAGGTTGTAAGTGGTCATCCAAGAACAAGGTAGTTCAGATTAACATGTAAGTCACCGCTTGGAAGGGTCGGAGAGGCAGAAAAATCCTTCAGGAATGTGGCACTTTCAAACCAATATTCAGCATTGTATCTCAGAGAAAGTGACAATGCCTCAAAGGAGTGCGGTCCTGCACCTGGCACTGAGACAACTGATGGCATAGGGGTACAACAAAGTGTAGAAATGCAGCAGTAATTTAGAATTCAATAGCCAAGGGGACATACAGACAGACAATTCTGCTATTGCCGATGTGAGAACTATATGGCATGTTGCTTCTTTAGTCCCAGGGTAAGGGACATCACAGAGAGGGTGCAGAACCTTTCAGAAAGAGAACAGCCAGAAAATGTACTTCATGATTTAATTCAGAAAGCTCGATGGTGAATGATATAACTGGAGACTAGTCTTTATACAGGGTCAAGCTTTTATTTACGGAGACACATATTACATATTGAGCACCTTCAATCCCACAGCGACAGTTTCAGTCAGCTGCTGTATAAATAATGCCCAACATCTAAATACAATTAAATACCCAAATATTATACAATTAATAGACCATGTCAGAGCGCCTTACAAACAGTGGAAGAAAGTTGAGGTCCTGAATCAGAGTTTAAAGATCTAGGGAGGAAAAAAGCAGGACCTCATAAGTAGTAATCTCTGGTTTACTCTAAATGCCATGGGCTAGTGCTCGTAGAAAAAGAAGATAAGGCACATTAATGTACTTTTTAAAATTAATTCATGGGATGTGGGCTTCACTGGCCGGGCCAGCATTTATTGCCCATCCCTAGTTGCCCTTGAGAAAGTGGCAAGCTGAACTTCCTGAACGGCTACAGTCCATATGGTGTAGGTACACCCACAGTGCTGTTAGAAAGGGAGTACCAGGATTTTTACTCAGTGACAGTGAAGGAATGGCGATATATTTCCAAGTCAGGATCGTGTGTGGCTTGGAAGGGGACTTCCAGGTGGTGGTGTTCCCATCCATCTGCTGCCCTTGTCCTTCTAGATGGTAGTGGTCATGGGTTTGGAAGGTGATGTCTAAGGAGTCTTGGTGAATTCCTGCAATGCATCTTGTAGATGGTACACATTGCTGCTACTGTCCATCGGTGGTGGAGGGAGTGAATGTTTGCAGATGTGGTGCCAATCAAGCAGGCTGCCTTCTCCTGGATGATGTCAAGTTTCTTGAGTGTTGTGGGAGCTGCACTCATCCAGGAAAGTGGGGAGTATTCCATCACACTCCTGACCTGTGTCATGTAGATGTTGGACTTGCTTTGGGGAGTCAGGAGGTGAGTTACTTGTCTCTGGATTCCTAGCCTCTGACCTGGTCTTGTAGTCACAGTATTTATACAGTTAGTCCAGTTCAGTTTTTGGTCAATGGTAACCCTCAGAATGTTGATAGTGGGGGATTCAGTGATGGTAATGCCATTGAACATCAAGGGGCGATGGTTAGATGCTCTCTTGTTGGAAATGGTCATTGCTTGGCACTTTTGTGGCATGAATGTTACTTGTCACTTGTCAGCCCAAGTCTGGATATTGTCCAAGTCTTGTTGCATTTGGACATGGACTCCTTCAGTATCTGAGGAGTTGTGAATGGTGTTGAACAGTGTGCAATCATCAGCAAACATCGCCACACCTGACCTTATGATGGAAGGAAGGTCTTTGATGAAGCAGCTAAAGATGGTTAGGTATAGGACATTACCCTGAGGAACTCATGCAGTGATGTCCTGGAGCTGAGATGACTGATCTCTGACAACCACGACCATCTTCATTTGTGCTAGCTATGACTCTAACCAGTGCAGGGATTTCCCCCTGATTTCCATTGATTCTAGTTTTGCTAAGGCTCCTTGATGCCAAACTCGGTCGAATGTGGCCTTGATGTCAAGGGCAGTCACTCTCATCTCACCTCCGGAGTTCAGCTCTTTTGTCCATGCTTGAACCAAGGGTGTACAGAGGTCAGGAGCTGAGTGGCCCTGGCGGAACCCAAACTGAGTATCATTGAGCAGGTTGTCGCTAAGCAAGTGTTGCCTGATAGCACTGTTAATGACCCCTTCCATTACTTTAATGATGATCCAGACTAGACTTGATGGGGCGGTAATTGGCCGGGTTGGATTTGCCCTGCTTTACAGGATATACCTGGGCAATTTTCCACATAGCTGGGTAGATGCCAGTGTTGTAGCTGTACTGGACAGCTGGGCTAGGGGTGCAACACGTTCTGGAGCACAAGTCTTCAGTACTATTGCTGGAATATTGTCAGGGCTCATAGCCCTTGCACTATCCAGTACCTTCAGCCATTTCTTGATATCCAGTGGAGTGAATTGAATTGGCTGAAGACAGGCATCTGTGATGATGGGGACCAGTCAAGATGGATCACTTGGCACTTCTGGCTTATCTTTTGCACTGATGTGCTAGGTTCCCCCATCATTGAGGATGGGGATATTTGTGGAGCCTCCTCTTCCAGTGAGTAGTTTAATTGTCCACCACTATTCATGACTGAATGTGGCAGGACTGCAGAGCTTAGATCTGATCTGTTGGTTGTGGGATCGTTTACCTCTATCACTTGCTGCTTATGCTGTTTGGAGTCCTGTGTTGCAGCTTGACCAGGTTGACACCTCATTTTTAGGTATGCCTGGTGCTGTTTCTGTCATGCCCCCTTGCACTTTTCATTAAGCCAGGGTTGATCCCCTGGCTTGATGGCAATGATAGAGTGGGGTATATGCCAAGCCATGAGGTTACACATTGTGCTCGAGTACAATTCTGCTGCTGCTGATGGCCCACAGCGCCTCATGGATGCCCAGCCTTGAGTTGCTAGATTTGTTCAAAATCTATCAGCATGGTGGTGGTGCCAGACAACACGATGGAGGGTAACCTCAATGTGAAGGTGAGACTTGTCTCCACAATGATATCTACCGATCCTGTCATGGACAGATGCATCTACAGCAGGCAGGTTGGTGAGGATAAGGTCAAGTATGTTTTTCCCTCACTACCTGTTGCAGACCCAGTCTAGCAGTTATGTCCTTTAAAGCTTGGCCAGTAGTGATGCTACTGAGCCACTCTTGGTGATGGACATTGAAGTCCCCCACCCAGAGTACATTCTGTACCCTTGTTACCATCAGTGCTTCCTCCATGAGGAGGGGCGGTATGTAGTAATCAGCAGGAGGTTTCCTTGCCCATATTTGACCTGATACCATGAGACTTCATGGGGTCCAGAGTCGATGTTGAGGACTCCCAGGGCAACTCCCTCCTGACTATATACCACCATGCTGCCACCTCTGCTGGGTCTACCCTGCTGGTGATGGTGGCATCTGTAAGATATAATTCCGTGAGATGGTTCCGTGAGGATGGTCTGAGGCAGTTCTCCCAATTTTGACGCTAACCTCCAGATATTAGTAAGGAAGACTTTGCAGGGTCGACAGGGCTGAGTTTGCCATTGTCATTTCCAGTGCCTAAGTCAATGCTGGGTGGTCCGTCTGTTTTCGTTCCATTTTGAGGCTTTGTAGGCAATTAAAAGTCAATCAGATGGGTTTTTAACAACAATCAAAAGTGGTTTCATGGTCATCATTAGACTCTTAATTCCAGATTTTTATTGGATTCAAATTCCACCAGAGCATTACTCTGGTCTCTGGATCACTAGTCCAGTGACAATACCACTACACCATCACATCCCCCTCATGAAACATGAGCAGGCGGTAGAGCTTCTTCAGATTCTTGGGACATTGGGATCAGTCCTGTGATATGGGACCTTTTCAAGATAGACAGGTTGCACCTGAACAGAGCTGGGACCAATTATCCTTGCAGGCAGGTTGTGCTGTGGGGGAGGGTTAAAATTAGTTTGAAAGTGGGTTGGGCATCAAGATACAGTATTAAAAATTAGGAACCAAGTGCTCAGAGGACTGGGAGGGACTCAGTTAGAAGTAATACAAAATTAACTGGGCTCCTAGAAAATGCAAAGTGGTCTAAGGGCAGAATCGTCCCAGATTTAAACTAAGTGTGGTAACGGGCAGGAAAAAGAACATTTTACCCATTGGCCGCAATGGCAGCTTTTCACGTCGTATCATCCCAATCCCCCCTCATTAATCATGCATTCCTGGGAAACACACTGTTTCGATGGCGAGCAGGCTCTCATTTGCCTGCCACCCCGCCACATCCGGTGCCATATTTAAAGTGCAGCGGCGCACACACCTCTCAGCACTACCAGCCCAGTTCTGCAAAGAAGACATAGCCCCAAGAGGCAAGAAGACTGCAGCACCCCCCGTTTAGTGTCACATCCCACAAGCGTTTTTGTACAACATGGAGGCCCACGGTGATGTCGCCTACCCCCACTCTGGCCACAGGAATGGCAGCGACTTCACCAATCTGGTTTGGGGGGCAGTGGCTGCGGAGGTCAGCACCAATGCCCTGCTAAAGAGGACAGCCACCCAGTACCAAAAGAGGATGAATTGATCTCCTCCGTTCTGCCAGGGTAAGTCACTCTTCTCATCACTCTCACCTCACACACTCACAGACCCATCACATACCCACAGCTCACTGCTAGTTCAAGAGGCATCACCATTCACTCTCTCACACACACCTTAATTGTCCTCATCCAGTCCATGGGACCACTCAAGCCCACATATGCCAGGCATGCTTATCATCTGGCCTGGCAGGCATCCTGCTTAAACTCTTTCCATCTTTATTCATGCAGAACAAGCTGGCATCCAAAAAGAGGGAGAGGTCACAGATTGGTGGAGAAATGGTTGAAATCAAGGCCCTCATTGACTTTGAAAACAGAGCCATCCAGCTGGCCGGCAAGGACCTGGCCCGTTCCTGCCCTGCCGGTGAAGTCGGCAGTGCTCAACTGGGTGAGGGTCCAGCAGTGCAATATTCATCAGACAACCATGCTGTGAGTGATGTGCCCTGTTTCACAGGCCACTGCCGTACACTAACTATCTTTCCTTGCTTCCGCAGGCACATCTGGGAAACAGCCGAGGGAGTCCATGACCCAGGGCCTCCAATCAAGCCCCAAAGAACATCAGAAGAAGAATCTGATGACACCCCAATTGAAGACCTGTCACAGTGCTCACCCACACCCTCCTACTACTGCAGAGACACATACCTCGGTGGGACCTAGTTCTAGAGTGGCCTTGGGAATACAATGTGGTGAGCACACCGCACTGTCTGATCAACAACAGGTGACAGCAGGGACTTCCCAGGTTTACGGCACTCGGAAGAGGCCAGAAACCTATGAATCTGAGTCAGATGATAAGCCTCTGTACTCGGCCATACCTCAGTTGCTGGAGCTGCAAAGACAAACTCGGGAACATCAGGAAGGGATATCCGCTGTACTCCTCAGATTACAAAGCACAATGGAGGAGTCCATCCACCTTAAGTCCGAGATGATGGTGCCAGCATGCCAACACACCGAGGTCAGCACTGGTAGAATGGTGGCGGCCATGGATACCTTGGCCCAGGACATCGGTCCTACAATGCTAGTCTCTAGTTATACCATGCACATACTAGGCCTCCAAAAGTGTCAACATGAGAGGGATGTAGAGCAGCTCGATCTCACTCCAGCTTCCCTTTGTCCTCAAGGAGCCAGCCAGCGGCCCTCGGGCATCCATAGGGAGGAAGATCTGCAAGTGCACACTCTGGGGCCTTCCACCCAAGTGATTCCAGGAGTGTCTGGTCCATCCAAATCCCTTCTTCCCGTGACCCCAGCAGCGCCAGCTCGTCAGGCCGAGGAGGATGCCACTGCCACACAGCAGGACCCTGAAAGCAGGCCAGTCAGCAGGTCCTAGTGCTGAACCTGGGGGAACACCAATTTATATCCCCACCCAACCCATTCACCACGACTCTAGCCCTTAGTTGATTTTGTATCCATACTGTTCCTGCCCCTTTTATCCCATGGTCTTCAATTTTGCCTATGATGTGGTATTTTATAAGATTCCCTTTGAAAGTCTATATACACAACAAGACGTGCACTGTCCTGACCCTCCCTCCCTGTTACCTCATCAATTCAATCAAGTAGTCAAAACATCCTTCTTCCCTTAATCAACTGTAACTCAGAAAAAGCACAGTGAATGCATGGAGATTCCAGTTTAGTGGCTCTTTATTCCACTGGTACCAAACATATAAGTACACAAATGAAAAAGCTTATCTTAAAGAAACAAATTCCCTACAGTGGTCAACTATTGCTTGACTACTCCAAAAAACATCCAGAAATGTTGGGAACTCGACTCCTGAGCAAAAGGGGTGGAGAGTCCTGACGTACTGAACCAAAAGTAAGGAAACTTCCATCCTTAAACAGCCTTCTGTTGTCTCTTTTTTGCCAGTCAAGGATTTGTGAATGTGAGGAATGACACCTCTACCAGCAATGGCTGCTTTGATTAAGGAATCCAATTTTTCAAGTTGCAAGCACAAAGGGTTAATGCGCTTTACCTTCAAATCTTTGGATGCATTTCCCTCAAGTTCCAGTCCCTCACAATCAGTTCCTCAAAAATGGTTGTGCTGTAAAGCTGCCGCCGGTGTAAAACTGCAATCTTTGTGCCCACCTGCCCATGGCTGGCGGTCCTAGATTACACGTGTTGGTGGATCAGACTGACCGGGGACTGCGGCATGGCTCATTTTGAGCGGGGAGCCACTTTTCGTCTTTGCCTTGCCGGAATATTTCCTCATTTTACCACAAGCCTGTCAGGAACAACATCGCTTCATGTCTTTTCGGCCGCTCCCTGAGGCTCCTTCACCTCCAGCCCATGCTTCAGCCTGCACGCCTGCCACTCTAGCCTGCCTTTTTGAGCCCACCCTAACCCTAGCCCTCACCCCCAAAGGAACCCGAGGGAGCCCAGCACTCTCTGCTGCCACCTCAACTTATTGGCTGGGACCCAGCCATCAGCCGTCACAGCAACCATGGGGCCTGGCACGAGTTGGGGAGACAGCACAACCTCCCTGCTAAACAATGAAGGGAATATATTTTGAACCGTTCAATTTTCTAATTTCATTGACTTCTGCCGAAACTATGTGAAGTCCTTGTGATAAAATGGCTCAAAATTGAAAGCTTTTGAAAAATAATTTAGTCATAATGAAGTGAATATTTAAATATTAAACCAAGACTTATAATTATTAAGAAATATGATTTCTTGACTTTCAGCCGAACATTTAGAAAATTGCATTTGTATCGTTCTCTTTCCCACTCAGGGTTCACACAAGTTGGCATCTGTCCTGTGGCCTTTAAATAGTGAAAAAATAATAAATACTATCTTGTTTATTCAACATATATTTATGAAAATTGTAGCAATTTCCCTTTTGGCACTTTAAATTTTTCAACATGTAAGGTAAATAAGCAGTTTTAATGGTGCAAATTACATTGCTGTTGAGCAACTCACATATCAGACATCAGTTTCCAGAAATTAAGTTTAAAGTTCAGCAATTCAGCTCAGAATCACTTGATGTTTCTCACTGTTGCACGTTGACCCATAATTTGCTGTAGCAGGGCTTCTAATGACACCTACTGTTATTTGGACTTGCCCTTTCCCAATTCTGCTTTTTAAAGTGCGAGCTAATAACCTGAGCGAACAGAGCAAGCAACCAATCAGATTGAAGGATTGGGAAATGACCAGTGCAAGGTCTGAATGGGAAGTGTAATTTAGAATGGTAAATTCAATGTCAGCTCAGGAACAGAAAGAAAAATTAAAAGAATCCATAGAATCTCAGAACTGTTACGGTGCAGAAGAAGACCATTCAGCCCATCGTATCTGCACTGGTTCTCCAAATGAGCATTGTGACTTATTGCCATTCTTCTGCCTATTCCCTGTAACCCTGCACATTCTTTCTATTTAAATAATTATCTAATACCCCCTGGAATGCCTCGATTGAACCTGCCTCCACCACACTTGCAGGCAGTGCATTCCAGTCCCGAACCACTCGCTGTGTCAAAAAGTCTTATCTCACATCACATTTGTTCTTTTGCAAATCACTTTAAATCTATTCCCTCCAATTCTCGATCCTTTTACAAGTGGGAACAGTTTGTCCCTATCTATTCCGTCCAGCCCCCTCATGATTTTGAACACCTATATAAAATCTCCTTTTAGCCTTCACATCTCAAGGAGATCAGCCCCAACCTTTCCATTCTATCTTCATAACTGAAGTTTCTCATCCCTGGAACCATTCTCACAAACTTCTTCTGCACTCTCTCCAATACGTAATCATCCTTCCTAAAGTGTGGCACCCAGGACTGTACACAATACTCCAGCTGAGGTCTAACTAGTGTCCTATACAAGTTCAGCGTAACCTCCTTGCTCTTGTACTCTATGCCCCTATTAACAAAGCCTAGGATACTGTATGCTTTATTAACTACTCTAGCCACCTGTCCTGCTACCTTTCATGATCGATGCACGTATACACCCAAGTCCCTCTGTTCCTGCACACTCTTTAGAGTTGTACCCCTTTTACTATTGTCTCTCCATGTTCTTCCTACTAAAATGAATCACTCACACTTCTCTGCATTGAATTTCATCTGCCACCTATCTGCCCACACCACTAACCTGTCTATGTCCCTTTGAAGTTTTACACTGTCGTCCTCACAATTCACAATGCTTCCAAGTTTTGTATCAATTTACAATTTTTTAAATTGTTCCCACACCAAGATCTAGATCATTAATATATATCAGGAAAAGTAAGGCTCCCAATACCAACCCCTGGGGAACTCCTTTACAAAACTTCCTCCAGCCCGAAAAATATCCATTAAGCATTACTCACTGTTTCCTATTTCTCAGCCAATTTTGTATCCACGTTGCTACTGTCTCTTTTATTCCATGAACAATAACTTTTCTCCCAACTCTGTTGTGCGTCACTCTTTGAATGCCTTTTGGAAGTCCATGTACACCATATCAACAGCATTACCCTCATCAACCCTCTCTGTTACCTCTTCAAAAAACTCCAGCAAGTTAGTTAAGCATAATTTTCCCTTAAGAATCCATACTGCCTCTTCCCAGTCAACCCACATTTTTCCATGTGACTATTAAATCTATCCAGAATAATTGTTTCTAGACATTTCCCCACCACCAATGTTAAACTGACTGGTCTGTAATTGCTGGGCTTATCCTTATAACCTTTTTTGAACAGGCATGTAACGTTAGCATTTCTCCAGTCCTCTGGCACCTCCCCTGAGTCTAGGGAAGAATGAAAGATTATGGCCAGTGTCCTTGCAATTTCCATTTTCACTTTCTTCAATATCCTTGGATGCATCTCATCTGGTTCCAGTGCCTTATCAATTTTAAGTACCAGCAGTTTATCATTTTTGAACCCTTCTAGTGACAGAGTTTCCTCCTCTGTCACCATAGCCTGGGTAGCATCACTCTAAACTTAAACACGCAAGCCCATCACACATTCGCTGGCATCTCACTCAGTGCCAGCTTAAGGGACATCGCCACCCATTTTCACACACATATCCTCACATGTCCATCTGGCCTCTTCTCCTCTGGAGACTGCCTCCTCAGTCCTCACCATCTTGAGGCCACTTGCGCAGATCAACATGTGCCTCCACACACACCCTGGGATACCCTCCTTCCCCAGTAAAGTTCTTGCCCTGCAGCCTCTTCCCTTGCCTGAGGGCACTTCTCCCCCTTCCCTAAGCAAGACCTAGCCCTGCAGCAATTGAAAAGCCACCCACATATGGCTGATCTGGTAGGTGACCAGATGACCTGCCCATGAGCCCCTCCCGAAAAGTTATGTGATGCTGTCTGTGAAGCCTGGCACTGGTGACTGTGAGTGCTGACCGAAGCAAGGTAGGCAAACAAAGCTTGAAGTCCCAAGTGAAGTGCAACCCACCAGGTGTATGTCGCTTATGTAAAACATGTAGGCGTATTTTCCCTCCGAAGTGGGCATACGATCCAGTGGGGGTGGGGGTGGTCGGGAATAAGTCTGATGGACTAGTCTTATAATGATATGCTGACGTATTATGATGAGGTTACCAACATCTGATGGTGAGAAACACGGCTTGCCATTGCCGGACTAAGCAAATGACCGCAAACTGGTTCCACGCTGTCATGAAACCGACCACACCATATTTTCCACTCACACCACTGAATACGCTCGATGCCAGCGGGCACGGAAAATCCTGGCCCTTGTTTTCTTCATACTGGCCATGCACAGCTGGCATTTAAACTAGGGGCAGAATTTTCTGGATGATGGGGGGAACAGAAGCGGGTGCGGCAGCGATCGGGTCCGTGCTGCCATTTTACACGGGCGGGCTAATTAAGGCCCACCCAGCATACTTCACGACTCCCATGCGTAGCAGGAGTGGGTGGGCAGCAGCGGGCGCGCCCAGCCCACTGGATCCAATGGCAACCAGGCAGCCTGTATAAAGGAAGGCCTGGCAGCCTTGTAAAGGCTGCTCACAATGGCTGGGTGAAGGGCTCTGCAGAGGGGCAATGGAGTTGACTCAAGTCCGGAGGGTAGGCCGTCGGACCAGGCCAGGCCGAGGGTAGGCCGTCAGAGCAGGCCAAGACGGAGGGTAGAGTGGGGAGCCACTGTGCCCCTTGTTTTTCCGATGACTGCCTTGCTGCCCTCCTCAAGGAGGTGGCAGCACGGCGGGAGGTGCTGGTTCCCCAGGATGGGAGGAGGAGGCCCCCCCCACATGACGAAACGTGCCTGGGAGGAGGTGGCGGAGGTGGTGAGCTCCCGTGACGTGGTGCAGCACACCTGGATCCAGTGTCGCAAGCACTTCAACGACTTGTGCTCTGGAAGGGTAAGGACAATGTTGACATTGGTCACTTAACCCACAGGTCGGCTTTCCCCCCTGCTGCCCCCCCAGTGCCACCAAATCTGAGTGTAATGACTGCATTGAATGCAAAAGCAAATTGGATATTGTGAAGTCTGTATGGCCTTGCAGTGCCTGTGAGAAGAATTGACAAGAACTGAAACGTGTTTTGGGAAAGGGCTGTACCAGGCCTCAGAGGCTGGAATGGAGCCAGAAATTTCGTTTAAAGGGACATTGCTGCGCTCACTCGCTGCTGCAGCCATAGTGGAATAGTCACCATTGAAGACTGGAGGAAGGGCCAGGAATGGAGGGATTGACTGTAGCGCCTACCTGTGCATTACTCAGTGACTTGGTGATGTATGTATCGAGGAGATGGTAACATATGTACCAATTTAGGGAGCTGTCATGGAACAGACTAAGTTGGGGTTATTCTTTGTGCTTTAGAAAATTCTGTCTTCTTTTCATCTGATATATGTATATATAAAGTGCTTTCTCCTTTCAATAAAGTTATCTTTCTTTTTACTTATTTTTCTTTTTTATATATTAACATATTATCAATTTCAATAGTCATTATTATTATTAGTATTCAATTAAATTACTGTATTAACACATTACTTGTCAAAGTCACTCATTCCTGTTACGTCCTGAGTACAGCTCTGAACCAAAGTGAGACTCCTAAAGGGACTCTCAGTCCCATCCCTACACTGTCCATAATTTCCCTGTAGATTTGTTCCTCTATATCCTTCCCACTAGTTGCTAGAATATAGACTACACCGAGCAATATAATTGCACTCTTTTTGTTCCTTAGCTCTAGCCAAATTGACTCTGTCCTTGAACTCTCTGGGACATCCTCTTTCTCCAGCATTGCAATGCTCTCCTTAATCAATACTGCCACCCCACCTCCTTTCCTTCCTGCCCTATCTTTCCTGAACACCTTGTACCCAAAAATATTTAACACCAAGTTCTGCCCTTCCTTGGGTCAGGTCTCTGTTATGGTCACAACATCATAATTCCACATGGCAATCTGCACCTGTAACTCCCCAATCTTATTTACTGGACTCTGTGCATTCACATACATGCACAGTAACCCTGATTTAGATTTCATTACTTTCTTCCTTACTCCAACTCCACTAATTAAGTTACTATTCTCTATTCCAGTGCTATCTCACCCAGTATTTTATGCACCTTGGTGTTACTCTCTAGTATTCTCTCCTGGTTCCCACACCCCAAGTTAGTTTAAAGCTCTCCTCAACAGCACTAGCAAAATGTCCTACAAGGAATCCAGTCCCAGCTCTGTTCAGGTGCAACCCGTCCAGCATGTACAGGTGCCATCTCCCCCAGAGTCAGTCCCAGTGTCCCAGGAATCTAAAGCCCTTCTTCTTCCTGCACCATTTTTCCAGCCATGCATGCATCTGCCTTACCCTCCTATTTCTGTACTCACTGGCATGTGGCACTGGGAGTAACCTGGAGATGACTACTTTTGAGGTGTTGCTTATTAATGTTCTATCCAGCTCCCTAAATTCTGTCTGCAGGACCACATCCCCCTTCCTACCTCAGTCACTTGTACCAATGTGGACCACGACCTCTGGCTGTTCTGCCTCCCCCAGAATAGTGTCCTGCTGCCGCTTGGTGACATTCTTGACCCTGCCACCAGGGAGGCAACAAACCATTCTGGAGTCACACCTAAGGCCGCAGAAACACCTGTCTGTTCCCCTAATTAATGAATCCCCTATCACTATTGCTCTTCCTTTCTTCTTCCTCCCCTCCTGTACAGCTGAGCCGCTCGTGATGCCACAAACTTAGTTCTGACTGCACTTCTCTGAGCAACTAATGCCCATACCAGTATCCAAAATGGAAAACCAATTAGCAAATGGGACTCCAGTGGACTCCTGCACCACCTGCCTGCTTCTCTTGGGCTGCCTGGCAGTCACACATTTCCTTTCTGCCCTAACCTGTGGTGTGACCACATCCCTGAATGCACTACCCACATAGCTCTCAACCTCATGGATGTGACGCATTGATTCCAGCTGCTGCTTGAGCCCAGAAACCCTAGGTTCAAGTTACTGCAGCTGGCAGCACTTGCTGTTATTGTGGATGTCTAATTTGCCAGTGCTTTCCTTGACTTCCCACATATTACAAGGCATGCATGCCACACAACTGAGCTGCCATGTCATGTCTTAACTTTACTTCCCTCATGTTAGCTTTATTTTGCTTTGGTTTACATATATTACTTTATGTTACTGGCCCTGACTTCCCCTTATTCCTAGTGTTTCTTACTCAAATCCAAGTAGTTACTTCTTTAAAAATAACACGCTTTTCTAATTTACAGCAGATCTTTACCAACCAGTGAACTTACAGTTTCCCTGTGTTGTCACAGTTCGATTTTTTTTTCAAATTCAGCTCCAAGGTTGAGGTTTGCACCCAGGTCTGATTCTTCCCAGTTGCTCCTGTTCCTGACTTAGAATAATTGCTATGAATACCACACCTCTTTCCCCCGAACTCCCACGTGAGCCTAATTTGCTACTCACTTGATCCCCATCTCACTCTGGCAAAGTCGCCTGTCTCCTCGCACGCCCCGCACTGACCATGCAGTTTGAAAAGCCTTATGGACCCTCTGATGAGTCACCAGCTTGTTTATCTTCCTGCTACAGTAATTTACACCACTTGAAACAACTGCTTTCATGCGATTGACAGATAACTGCCACTCCAGGCAGTCCTCTATACCAGGCAGTTCTCTATTTAACAAGCTAGCCTAAGATTGGATTAACAGAGGGAGAGAAAAGACAAAAATAAAATAAATTTTAAATTATAAACTTTACATTTTTAAAATCTCCAATAACAATTAAAGCCTGAAGGAATGGGACTTCATACTTTTAATAGTTAATTTTCAATGTCAGAGTGGTTGATTGCCAGCAATTGGCACTTATCATATTGTTAAAAAGGTCATTAGACCTGAAAGGGAGCCTTAACTTTCTGTGGGAAGTTTAGTTCATGTCTTCTGCGCAAATACCGCAGCTTCATGGCACTCAAAGCATTACAACAATGGGGCAGGCAGCGAGATGCCACTTTCACAAAGATAAGCCTCTTGGACAGCAACTTTTTGATATCTGCATTTAACCAGAGGTCTGCCCTCACCTACAGTTGCTGCAGCAGTTGAGCATGAATAATGGAGAGCACCATTAGCCTCGCCGTTATTTTAACAGCAAATTGTGGGCCATTGATTTTTATTTCATTTTAAGTTACTATGAGCAGAATCATCCCAGAATTGCACCATGTGCGGTAATGGGCGTGAAAAACTATGTTTCACTCAAAGTTGCAATGGTGGGTTTTCGCACTGTATCAGCTGCTTCCCGCCTCATTAATTATGCAGCCACAGGAAACACTCCATCTGGCTGGCGGGCACCCTCTGAATCACCCGCCATGCCGTTATCTCACTGTTTCCTCACTCAGGGTGCCATATCTAAACTGCAGCCGCACACACAGTTCTCAATGCTTGCAGCCCAGAACTGCTCCCGTGAGGACATGGCCCTGAAAGCCAAGAAGTGTTCATTCACCCGTCACTGGAATGCCTTATGGAGGCCCACCATGATGTTCTCTACCCCCATTCTGGCTGCATGAGGTCCAGCAATCTTACCACTCTGGCTTGGGAGGCGGTGACAGTGGTGGTCAGTGGCAACATTGCACAGAAGAGTTTGCCATCCAGTGCAGAAAGAGGATGAATGATCTCATTCATGTTGCCAGGGTAAGCCAACCATCTCATCACTCTAAACTCACACACTCACAAGGCCATCACACATTCACTGGCATCTCACCCACAGCCAGCTCAACAGACATCACCACTCATTCTCTCATACACACCTTCACATCTACATCTGGACTCATCTCCTCTGGAGACTACTTCCTCAGTCCTCACTATCTTGAGGCTACTTGCACAGATCAACTTGTGCCCCCCTACACACCCTTGGATAGCCTCCTTCCCCAGTCCAGCCCTCACCCCACAGCCTTTTCCCTTGCCTAAAGCCACTTCTCCCCCTTCCCCAAGCAAGCCCTAGCCCTGCAGCCTTTGAAAAGCCACCCCCGGCTTATGGATAGTCCGGCAGATAAAGACCTGCCTGTGAACCCCCTTAAAAGTGATGTGGTGCTGCCTGCAAAGCCTGGCACTAATGCCTATGAGCGCTGTCTGAAGCAGGGTAAGTAAACAAACCTCAAAGTCCTGAATGAAGTGCAGCTCGTAAGGTGTACGTCACCATGTACAGTTGTGAAACTCGTCAGCATGACCCAATGATCCAGGGTAGAGGGATGATTCCAGCGAGCAGGGCTTATAATAAGATGCTAAAGTATTGAAATTAGGTTCCTGACATGCGGCGGTGGGAATCCGGCTCTCCTTTGACGAGTGGAAGGGACAGTCGCAAACTGGTTTTACGGCGGTGTAAAACCGGTTTTAGCGATCTTCCGATATTTTCTGCTCCCGCCTGCTATGATGCCCATCGCAAACCGGATTGGATGTTTCTGTCCTATGGGTTTGCTCTATATCACAAATAGCTTCTATTTTGACATTCAAACAGTTATACTGAAACATAAAGCTGTATTTTGACCATCTGTGAGATGTTTTCTATTTTCAGAAATCAGAATGATAATCCGTCTTCTTTTTACTTTAATAACAACAAGCAGAAGTGACAGTTACTTTGGTTTTCAGCTAAGGAAAGTGGATCAAACCACTTTTCCTAACATGCACTATCAATCTGTACCAAAATATCTTATACACTTGCAATTTCTAATAATTCAGCAATAAATCATGAAGTAACAATCTTTCAGGTGAGCAGATCTCTTAATAGTCCTTCCAAATGTGTCATAACTGCCCATGATCTTGATCCATGAGCAGCTCCGGGTGAGGTATCTGATACTTTTTTCCTGGTTTATCACTCTCATCCCACTGCTTCTGTCCCCTCAGTGATACCAGAGTAAAATTTAACTTCAGCAGGGGTGAAAGATGGTGGTGGGTGTTGATAATGTGGGCAGGGCATCAATCTCTTGTCATACACCTTGTCCGCTTCTGTTTTCTTTGAAGTCAATTGGGCAAATCATTACCGCCAGTTCTTATGTGCATGCCTGGTGCACTCTCTATTCAGTGATGTCCTAAAATGGCGGACAGTATCCGATGTCCATTAAAGGTTCCTACTGCCAAACTCAGGTAGGCACTCTGTCTAAAAGAAGTTCCCAGTGAAAAATTTGATGGCAATAGTGACAGTGGGAATGGGGGCATTACAGTCTCACTTCAGCAGGTGTGAGGCCTGAAAATCCTCCTCATCTGTGAAGTTAGTAAGTTTCTTCTACTTTCTTCAGGTATCAATGTGATAACTGTCTGCTCTCTCTAAGAACTTTAGAGGTAACTTTGCACCATGTTGCACCTATGTTTCTCAGTATAAATCTATGCAAGCACAATATTCATATTAATCAAGGGAACTCATGTGAGCTAGTTCTTTGCATGGAGCTATGCAAATGCCCAGCAGAAGGTTTCAGTAGTTCGCAGAAGTGACGCAAATGATCAAGGAAGTTTACGTATTGATTTACCGATTTACCAAGCCCCTTTCAGGCAGTTGGCACACACCAATTTCACCCCCAGAATTTTCTTGGAAAGTAAAGGCACACATTGTTCTTCTGCCTAAGTTACACCAAAATATTTCAGGAAATTCTCAGCTATAGAATCAGATGGAAAGGTACATAAATAAGCAGGCAGAACAATGGCAAAATAAAATTTAATGTGAATAAACATAAAGAGCCAAATTTAGAAACAGGGAATAAGAATGGGTAACACAAGCACTTTTCCACTTGTGTTGGAATAGCTATGAGGGGAGCTAAAAGAAAACCATGGCTACAAAATTTGACTCTGTAGTTTTGCCGCTACGGGAACTCAGATTTGAAAAATTAATGGCACAAGGTCTGCCCCTGTCAGCTTGCAGTGTGGCTCATGCCAATTGCCTACTTAGGAAGGGCAATAGGCCATACATCCCGTGTGTGCGCTGGAAGCATGCAGCATGGGTAGGTGGGGATATCAGTCAGCATCTAATTTCATTTGGTACCCAATCTGCCCTTTTGGACGTTATAGGTCCAGTTAACATGCATTCAGACTGCCCCCTTAGCTATATGTAAAAAAGTCTCCATGCAACTTTCATGTGAAGTGCTTTTGCCTTTACTTTGCTGCTGCTGAGCTAGTGGAAGTATTGTGTACTGTGTTGTTGGATTATTGGAGTCATGGGCTGAAGTGGACCTTTGAAAGGAGTTGAGTGGATTTTCAAGGCCTCTGAGCAGAAAATTTGCTCTAAGTCATGGTGGCTGTTCGTTGCTAACCCTCCTGGAGCATGACAGGCAAATGGAGCACAGGCAGCAGAGAAAAGGAGCTGCTTACTGAGGGAGGAGGAGGAATGCTTGGAATAGAAGTTCACACACATCTGCAGTCTTCAGCGAGCATTTCTTTATACCTCCACTTCAGCTAGGACCAGTGTTTATGATGGCCACGTTTCACCACGGAGGTGGCCAAACTTTCTCACCTCCTCCAACCAGACCCTTAGCCACAAAATAGGGTGAAGAAAGCACTGCCATTGGTCTTCCAGGTCACTGTGGCCCTCAATTTCTACACCTCAGGATTGTTCCATGGGCAAGTTTGTGACATTGTGAACATTTCTCAGTATTGCTGCATATGGGAGGTCATTGAGGCCCTGTACATGAAGAAAGGGGAATTCATATTCTTCTCTCTAAGCAGAGAGAAATAGGAAGAGAGGGCATGTGGCTTTGCCAGGAGAGCAGGATTCCCAATGCTGCAAGGAGCCATTGACTACACCCTCCTGGTCCTGTGGGTATCACATCTCACCGGCGAGAAGCATAGGAACCACAAAGGGTATCGCTCCTAAAATGTGCAGTTATGTGTGTGCATCATGTATCATGTTGGTGAAAGCCCACTACCCTGTCCGCGATCACAAAGCTTTTATACTGAGCCAGTCAACCATGCCCGCCGTCTTTCACCCACGACATTGAACCATTAGGTAGTTAGTTACTTGGCAACGAGGGCTATCCTTGTGATTACTCTCCTCTGCTACCTACCCACACACGGGCAGTGGTCTTACAGTGAGAGACAGGCTGCAACTAGGAACATCTTGCAGCTGACCATTGATGTCCTCAAACAATGGTCCCACCACCTTAACCACTTGGGGAAACCCCACAGTATTCACTAGGCTGTTCTTGTGATGTGTGGTGTCTGCTGCATTCTTGACAACCTGCCAACCAAGAGGGCACATCACTTTCCAGCAGGGCTTCGGTGACCATCTCAGGAAGAGAAAGAGGAGAAAGCATCCAAACATCATCGCTAGATGGGCTGCCCGTGAGTATCTCATCAAACTCCGGTTCTCATGTAAAAATCCCCAGATCACCATTGTTCCACACTTCCCCACATAACCATCCCTTTGATACAGACCACCAGTGTCCCCTTGGCCAAAATTCTGAATTAAAAGACACCATAAACCAACAACCTTATCCAACAATGCCTCCAATAATACATACAAAATGGAAACTATTCACCTAATTGCCTGACTTGTAGGTACCTTTGCCTGGCTTGTACTCCAGCAGCTGCAACATGGTTGGAGATGGACTGTTGCTGACTTTGGCTGGAGGAGACTGCAGATGGCCTTGCAGGCTGCCCTCAAGTAGCACTGGGCCTTGATTGCTTACCTTTGGACTGTGTCAACTCGACATGGACAGCAGCAGTCTGGGCTGACTGGCTGACAGGCAACAGCAAGGGCACTGGCAGAGTGGTGATGGCAGAAACACAAATACTGTTATCCTGAGAAGGGGGGCAGCAGGTTTGTGCCCCAAGGATCCACTGTCACTCTTCTTGGATGGTGCCTCAGTGATCTTAGTAATCTGCTAGATCACAGATTACTGGGCAGCAATGAGAACTGTATGCTCCTTTGTGCACTGCTAAGCACAGCCATGATGGCAAAAGTCTGAACCTCCATGACCCAGGTTGGGCCTGTATGGCAACATGCAGAGATCTGTGACCTCAGTCTGAGCTTCCATTGCAACACTCAGACATTAGGTGACTTCTGCTTGTGCCACAGTGGAAACTGAGACTCTCCATCGGACACTGGGTACTCAAGTGCTGTCATGGAGTTAGCCACCACCTTCATGCTGGAAAAGCTGGGCTCCAAGTTCTGCTAAATGCCCTGTTCCAAAGAACTGGACTCCTCACAGGTTCTGTGGTTCGCCTGTCAATGCAAAAAGCATCTCTGTGCATACCCATCAGCCTTTCCACATATGCCATCCATCAAAGTCTTTATGTGAGTCCTCTGTGGCCGAATTTGTCTGCAACCTTGTTCTCTGGAGAGCTGGCGCACGCACTATCCTTCCTCTTTGCTTTGCCACAGCCCACTCATGCCCAATAGCTCACCCTTTGCTGATCCCGCCTATATGATACCTTTTAAAGTACGCACTGTGCTAGATGGGGAGATGGTGGCATAGTGGTAATGTCACTGGACTAGTAATCCAGAGGCCCAGATTAGCGCTCCATGAGTTCAAATCCCACCATGGCAGCTGGCAGAATTTAAATTCAATTAATAAACCTGGAGTTGAAAGCCAGCCTCAGTAATGGTGACCATGAAACTATCACTGATTATTGCAATAACCCATATGATCCACTGATGCTCTTTAGGGAAGGAACTCTGCTATCCTTTCCTGGTCTGGCCTACATGTAACTGCAGACCACAGCAATATGGTTGACTCTTAATCGTCCTGTGAAATAATCAGCAAGCCACTCAGTTCAAGGGCAATTAGAGATGGGCAAAAAATGCTGGAGTGAGGAAAGTAGGATTAGGTGGAAAACAAGAGGTGCATGGTTATGTTATCTGCATCTTGTACTTCATATCAGACTGTGGGATGAGGGTGAAGTAGGATTTGAGAAGGAACATAACTGTCACCCTGACACTTTCTGCAATGGCTTCAGTGACTTCAATGCTAATAATTCACACTAATGTTTCCTCCAAGGGACTGAGGACATGCAACTCTGCCTGCTTCTTGCTGCTCCTTCCTGTTATGTGCCGCCTTCTCCTGCAAGAGAGGGTAAGTGAGGGTAGCTGGATGACGTGCCTGTCAGAGCTGAATAGCTGGAAGTGTCTGGAAGATGTGAGGCTCGAGCTGATAAGTGTGTGAAGGTGAGGTGAAGTGTATGAATGTTAATCACAAGCACTTAAGCTCAATCACAAGCTCAAGGTTGTTGATAGAGGTTTGGTACATTGAGCAGTGTGAGTTTGGTGGTGCAATGGATAGAAGTTGTCATTTGAAGATGCATACGCTGACCTCGACCACTCTTTGATGCCATTGAACTTTTTTTCTGGCACAGTAGCCAGGTTCTTCGGGTCAAATTCATTGCAGTGAGCTTCATGGCTACCTGCTCCCATTCCTATCAAATTGTATGTCTGGTCGGCCTCCTAGCCCCTGTGGATGGATAAGCTCTCTCCTCTTTTCCACCTCCATCTCTAAGACCTCCAGTACTGTATCAGACACTCTTTCTTGTTGCTCCATTTCAAACCTTTCTTCCTGCTCATAAAGTCACTTGCAACCCTTGCTGAAGCCAGAATGCACCCCCCCTTTAAGAGGTAGAGGCTGGCATTAATCTGTGCTGACCTTGCATGAACCCGGGTCCCCTGCTGAGTGTGCAGCCTGTCAGCAGCGGTTTAGCACCGGGTTGTGCACTCCAGCATGGAGGCAAGCAGGCAGCACGAAATTTGTGTGCTGCCTGCAACACCTCCAGTGGTTATGGGTAATTGTACAGCAAGATACCTGTGCCCTCAAAAAGACATTATCCAATTTTTACCCTCAGGATTCTTTGTAGACTTGATGTCAGACATATCCAACCAAGACAGAGCAGCAATCAGTAGCGACAATAGAATATTGAGTTACGTAGTCAAAACAATAGAAGATAAATCAGAGGGGGGAGTGATTCAACTTTATAACACTTATGTCAGATTGCACCATGAATGCTATCAGTTTTGAATGACAAGAAACAGGAGAGCTTTACAGACAAGATCCATGAGACTGATGCAACTTCAAGGGTCTGAGGCATTCATAAAGAATGGAGATATTTGAGTTTTTTAGACCTGAAAGGAGATGAGAAAGAAATTAAAGAGAGGGATGAACTCTCAGGGTGGCACCTTAAGGAGATGCTTGGTTTGGTTGGTGAGTTAGACAAGAAAAGGAGCAGAGACAGCTGAGCAGCAGGCCTTTGTCTTGGTGACAGAAATCAATGAGCTTCCTATGCGTGCTGATAGAGATGAGGGTATGGGAGAAGAGGGAAAGAGTCCAAGGAGATCATTGGTAGTAGAGAAAAGGTTGTATTTGTCCTCCAGTTTGATGCTTGAGTAGCAGGCAGATTTGGCAGTGGATAATGAAGCCTGGGTAGAGCTTAATGTGATTGAATCAAACCTGATGATGGTGTAAGCCAATTATGCACCAAATATCCTCATGTCTGTGCTTTTTGGACCTGATAGAGCAAAGGGGAGGCCATACCGGGGGAAATAACCAAGCTGGGAGATGATGAAGCATTAGCTGAAGAAAAGACCATGAAAATGATTAGATGAGCAAATAGACAACTGCAAACTAGCCAAATTCTAAACAGTTAGGAGTTTAGAAATTGGGATTAGAGGGTATTTTTAACCCACGGAGTTGAGAATATATGCAATGCATTGATTAAAGCAGCTAACACCATGTAATATTTTTGAAAGAACTGGGAAAATATCTGGTTGGGAACAAGACTGAGGACTGTAAGGAATAAGTACAGATAAGCAGATCGAATTCTGTGTGGAACATTATTGTTTCTGAACTACTGGGACCTTAGAAATGTTATGCCAAGGACGACAACTGGTCATGGATAAATAACGCAAGTTCAAATAGATATTCTGAAGCTTTTTTTTGATTTACTTTTGGGAGGACAGAGATAAACATTATAGAACCTTTCCTCAGGAGATGAAATAGCTTGGGGAGAGTCTATGACAGTTAATTGTTCAAAATGTCATTCTTTGAGTTTTAACACACAGAGATCCAATGTACCCATGTGAAATAAATGTTGAACACTTATTGTCTTCTACTGGACAAAAACAGAAATGCTTTCTATCTTAAAATCCAATTTGGTTGCTGCTACTGAATAACAATGCTTTTGTGGCCAGGATGGCATTACTGAAGCAAGAGTCACAACGCGTTAAAAGGAACTTAAACAGCATAATTAACTGAGAGATGGGGAGAAACTGTTAACTTGTGTCCTTATCATGGACTGGCTATACCATGAACTGGTGTTAGATTTTTGTAAGCATTTTCATTCATGGCTTCAGACAAACAGCAATCACCATGGCTTCAAGCAATGCTCCCTTTGTATAGAGATTTTTTTAATATATCTTTAATGCAAAATGAAGACACAGGTTGAGTCATAATGTTGTAAACCCATTATTGCTTAGGGAAATTCAATGTATGGAAGGAAATAGATACTAATTGATGTTCTAGACTAAACTGTTGAATTTAGACAGACAATCAGAATAGATTTTGGATTTTATTTGCTTTTGTTATAGATTGCTGAAGTGCATATAACATTTCAGGGCAATTAGTTTTTCTCTACTTTTTAAAAGAAATTGACAGCGCTTCAAAGTGCGATGAAGATCAGTTTTTAATAGATTACTTCATTGAACATTTCTACATGGCTTTTTAGGAAATACCTTCTGATCCCATTGTAATTAAAACATGAGTTTATTGAGGTAAGATATTATTCTGCCAGCAGCTTCATAAAACTGAAAAAAAATAAGCTTGGATAAATAGCCTTTGTTCTAGCTAAATAAAAGCTCCATTACACTTCAGGTACCTCTGGTGTACCTTGTACAAAGGTGGGGCATGTTAAACGGCTAATAGATTATGCCCTTACCCACTTTTCTTCTCCCTCAAACTTGTAGAAAAGTAGATTAATATGCTTTATATTCTGATATACACTAACTTTTACTTTAAAAAGATATGTTTCATCACATTGGAATCTCAGGGTCCAGTGCACAATTTCTCATGTTGCTCGTAATCAAACTGCAACCATTAGAATGGTTCCATTACCAGTCGGAAACAATGACAGGACTATTATTCAAACTTGCAGTAAACAAGGGGCAATCCATCTCAGCCTATGAGTGAATGTGTTTGGATGTTTATACAGCCAGGATTTGCATGCTGCACAAAGCAAGAATAAATGTGAGTGGCAGAGGTGCAAGGTTTTGGTCCACAACAAGTTCACACATACACAACAGGCAAATCTGTAGTGTTTACATGGTTGCAGGAACAGACAGAGAAACCTGAATCAAATCAAACTGCCTGTCAACAGGCATAGGTCATTCAGTCCTCAATACTGAAGGTTATTTGCAGCTTTTGAAACAATTCCAGCCTTTCTTCTTGGAGAATGTAAAGTGATTTGCCCAACATTTTTAACAGAGAATTTATGAAGAAGAACAGCTAGCAAGTATAAAATTGTGGAGTCTTGGGTGCTGGAGCAGGAGCAGAGGGTTTTAACTTGGAACAAAAACAAAAAATGCTGGGAAAACTCAGCCGGTCTGACCGCATCTGTGGAGAGAAAGACAGAGGCAGCGTTTTGAATCTGTATGACTCTTCTTTAGATATAAAGGGAGGTAGAGATGTGGTGAAATATATACTGATTAAGGGGGGTGGAACCAGTGAAGCTGGATAGAAGTCCAGCAATAGGTGGAGGCAAGGGAGAGATGGCAAAAGATGTCATAAACAAAAAGTCAAAGAGTTGTTAATGGTGGTTGTACTGGCTAAAGGAGGTGCTAATGGTAACATTAAGGAAGCAAAATATGATAATGGCTGGACCAAGGTAAGCACTCTGGAAAGTGACAGATGGCCCTAGTGGGGGTGGGGTAGGGGAAGAAAGATTGAAAATAAGCTAAAAGCTGGGGAGAAAACAATGAATGGAAATGGAAATAAATGTAAAAAATAATAATAATGAAAATAAGTGGGAAAAAATTAATGAAATTTGAAAAACAAAAAGATAAATAAAACAAAATAAAAATGAATATGGAAAAAGGGGGATGAAAAAGGGGGGTGGGGATGGAGGAGAGAGTTCATAGTCTGAAGTTGTTGAACTCAATGTTAAGTCTGGAAGGCTGTGGAGTGCCTAATCGGAAGATAAGGTGCTGTTCCTCCAGTTTGCGTTGAGCATTGCTAGAACAATACAACAGGCCAAGGGCGGACATGTGGGCATGAGAGCAGGGTGGAATGTTGAAATGGCAAGCCGCAGGGAGGTCTGGGTCATGCCTGTGGACAGACTGAAGGTGCTCCTCAAAGTGCTCACCCAGTCTGCGTTTGGTCTCTCCAATGTAGAGGAGACTGCATTGGGAGCAGCGAATGAGGGAAGTGCTAGTGAAACGCTGCTTCACTTGAAAGGAGTGCTTGGGCCCTTGGACGGTGAGGAGAGGGGAGATAAAGGGGCAGGTGTAGCACCTTCTGCGATTACAAAACAATTGCCTTATTATGTTCTATATCTAATTTCATTTAAGGCTTACTCAACAGCATTGGATATATATCAGAGCTGATAAAATGGTTTACCCTGGCTATTTTACATGGAATCACCACTCTACTGATTTTAATGCATTATCATCCCCGAACCTGAAGTAAGTAGAACATTCAACCTTACTTCAGTCTTTACTGTTTAGAGAACACAGGCAACACTTCAACCAATCCACTCCACGTACTGCAGATGTACACCCACTGTCTAACACAGAAAAACTGAATGAGTCCACAACTAGAACACCCATTACCAGACTAAAGTTTCTGGTGACCAGTACAATTCCTTCTGACTGATCAATATCATCACTTTCCCCTTCTGAATCTTCCTTGTCATATGTCATTTCAAAAACTCTGTTATCCCGTTTCAGACAATTCATCATAATGATATTTCGAGTCGTATCTGAAACACCTGCTGACCATCCCTCGTTTATTCCTGGGGTTCATTCTCCTGCCACTGTTACCCAATTCATGTCATCTGTTAGAGCTACTAAAAGGGTCTCTATCCTCATTTATTTTGCTCGTGTTTCTTCTTTCGTATTGATGCTTGCGCCCCATAACTAAAATGTCTCAAAATGCTGGCAGCATTGAATCCTCTATCTTTTGTGTTACCGCTGAATGTTCCATTGGTGCTGTGAAAGTGGCTGAATTTTTTTTAAAGCTTCAGGCATCTGTTCCAAAAGCATATCTCTTTCTGAGAATCTAACTCCAGTCAAGACCAGGAGACTCTGGCTCTGAAAATACTTCGCACCTGCTCCTGCTCCAGGTGGGAAGCATAAGTGCCAAGGCAATATCTTGCTTTTCCTTTGGTAAGGACATAACCTGTGTCCATATATCCATTTCATTCTTCCATTGGCCATAAGGTTCAGCTTCACAGAACAACGGTGGGAAATCATACCCTAATACTCTACACTTGGTTTCAGCCATTCTTCTCCAAAATAACTCCAATCACAATCTTTTGTCTGAAAATAAGTCTTTAGGCGGAATTTTCTGCTCCCGTTGTGGCGGTTGTGTTTGGTGGCATGAGCAGAAGATAATGTGAGATGGCCCTTGTCACATTTTCCGACAACGTAATTCTAAGGCACGATTGTCCCCTCCACCCATCAGTCGGCAAGCCGCATTTCCCACCTTGCAATGCTGGGAATTTAATTTTCATGCATTTCCATCTCCTTACTATGCCTGCATGCCAGAATCATCCTCTGACGTCAAATTTAATTCCCACGTCAGCGTGACTTCAGAAGGGTGTGATTTATGACTGCCTTTAAAAGGCGTGTACCTGGTAAGCTGAACTTCAAGGGGAGCTCGGTGGTGAGTGTGCACAACCTTGCACAGTGCTCGCGAGGATTGCCCATAGGACCTGAAGGAGGAGATGCCACGCATTTTGGGGGGGAGGTGGGTTGAGCACAGACAAGTCGCTTTTTCCCAGCTGGCTTTCAGTGCAAAGCCCAAGCAAGATCTCCAATGCGGGTGGGGCCAAGGGGTGCAGGGCAAGCACAGATTGATGGAAGTACACAAGCACATGCCGGGGTGGATTGGGGGGCGGGGTGGTGGTGATGGGGATGGGGTGGATGGGGGGTTGTAGGATGAGCAAAGCAACTGGCCACACGCTTGGAAAAACTTGTCAACAGTGAGCATTTTTCTGCAGCTGAGACTGTTCAGCAGCAGCTACTTTGACATGCTTGGAGTCAGGCCCCTGAAGCATTTCTGCCCACTCAAGCAATGCAAAAGCATGAAGGTGCCAGTAAATGTACCCATTGGGCACAGACTGCAAATTAATGTGAGTTTTAGGTGTCTGCAGAACAATTGGCTAGCTAGGCAAGTTGCAGAATCCCCTTGCGAAAGTTGGCCATGGAGCAATCACTGGAAGAGGTACTCAGATCCCCTTCCAATGTCTTTATTCAGTTTTGGACCAGTATCCCTCATGGTTCAAGCTAACAGCGCAGCCTTGCAGTGTGGGTTAGAATAATATCTGAGCTGAGAGCACAGCATGCAGTCAAGTGGCCGAAGCTGCCGCCAATTGGCCAAATGGAATGGGGCGGACATGGGTGGGGCTTTGGGCAGCCATGAAGTGCACTACTCACTGACCATCCAAGCGGTGGCCAGCACTCTCCAGCATGCGTGAAGGGGCCTTGAGACGCAGCCGGAGCCAGAGATTTAACCAAGAGAGGTCCTTAGGACACATATGCTAACCCTTGTGCCTCTTTCTTTGATACTGAAGGAGGAGAACATCAGGATCATGGAGCTTGGTGATCTAGCTATGTGCCTCATGGCTTACAGGGAGCAGGGAAGAAGGAGAAGATTGTGACAGAGGCACCTGGCTCGGCAAAGGGAAGAGCACCACCCTCAAGATGGAGGAGCAGCAGGACCTCCTCTGGATGCAGCTGAAGATCCACAGTGTGCCATCACTCATAGGCACCTCCCTAGACCCAGGCTCTGTAGACAGTGCTTGTCATTCTTGCAGATGAGTGAGAACCAGTGTGGCTGAAGACTTTGCTTGTCTAGAGAAATGGTCACTCACATATGCCATCTGCTGCAGGAATTGATGCCACAAGGACTTGGAAGCATCCACTGTCAGTGACAGTGAAAGTGACAACAGCACTCAATTTTTACACCAATGGCTCCTTTCAGGGATCCACAGGTGACCTATGCAGGATCTCACAAGCATGCACCCACAAGTGCAAGGAGGTCACGGACGCAATCTTTGCAAAGGCACAGAACTTTGTGCATTTTGACTGGGATTAGGCAAGCTAGGAAGCAAGAGCACTGGGATTTGCAGTGATCAGTAGGTTTCCACAGGTGCAGGGTGCCATTGACTGCACTCACTGTCACAGAGGGGAGACTTCAGCCTGAGTGACGCAGAGACCGAGTGAGTATATTTGGGAATTTGGTTCAAAGTGGGAATTCGGTGCACAGGAGAAAGAAATGCTTTAGGTAAGGTTTACTGCAAGAAGTAAAGTGTGCTGAGTGGGGAGTTCGGTGAAGGGTGGGGAGGAGGTGCTTTTCTTCTGCCTTTTATTAGCCTCCAGTATTTGATTTCCACTTTGGTGCAGCAGAAGGAGCAGGTAAACCAGTGACTGGTATTATTAATTTTATCAATATTATAGGAACTGTATTGTTTTATCAGTATTGTAAAGTTTACTGGCAGCGCCAAAACCTATTGAGAAGTATAAGCTTTATTAATTATAATTAATTAACACATATTGGAGATGGCAGGGCAGGTGATGTGCAGCAATTGCAGGATGTGGGAGCTTCTGGACACTGGTGTGATCCAGGGCAAACACATTTGCAGTAAGTGTTTGCGGCTGCAGGAACTTCAGCTCTGAGCTATTGAGTTGGCAGCCAAAGTGCAGACACTGCAGCTCATCAGGGAGGGGAAGAGTTACCTGGACACTTTATTCCAGGAGGTGGTCACACCCCTTAGGATAGAGTCTTCTGATTTGGTCAGTGGTCAGGGACAGGAGGATGTGATTGCAAGCGAGGCAGTTAAGGGGATGCAGAGGGCAGGAGTGCGGGAGCCTCGGCCCTCAACAGGTTTGAGGTTTCTTCAGCTTGTTTGGATAGGAGTGGGGGCTTTAGAGTGGATGAGCTAACTGGCCATGGCACCGTGGTACAGGAAGCCAATGAAGCGTGGGGAGTAACAAAGAATGTAGTGGTAGTATGGGACAGTATAATCAGAGGAGAAGCGGCAGCTGGAATGAGTTTAGATGTCCCGCCCCCTTCTCTTGTTGACACTGATGGGTGCCAGCACATGCCTCAGCGATGGAGTGCAACTCCTGCAGCCATGCAGGACCAATGACCTGGACCAGGGTCTCCATGGTGACCGCCATCCTACCAGCATTGACCCCAGTGCATTGCAATGCCAGTGCTATCACTGCAGACTGAAGGCAGATGGACTTCTCCATCGTACTTCGCAATTTGAGGAGTGAAGCAGGAAGCCGTTCCTGATGTTCCCGAGCTTGTCTTTGCAGCTCCAGAAACTGAGGTAGAATCGAGTCCAGAGGCTCGTCATCTGACTCAGACTCAGCAGATTTCTGGCCTCCAGCTGTCCTCTGAGCACTGGCACCCTTGGATTTCCCTGCCTCCGCCTGCTGTGGATCAGACTGTGCAGTGTGCACGCCAGATTGTGAACCTGAGGCTAATCTAGAATTAGGTCCCACCGATGTGTGTATCTCTGCGATGGCGGAGGGTGTGGGTGAGCACTGTGATGGGTCTTCAATATCGGTGTCTGCAGATTCTTATTCAAATCTGTCCTCAGGGCTGGAATCGATGACCTGGCTCATGGCCATTCTCAGGTGCTTTCTGGATGTGCCTGAGAGGGAAAAGAGAGATAAAAAGTGCATGGGCTGTGAAATAGCCTGTGAAACAGGAGACATCACTCACAGTATGGTTGTCTGATGGATGTTGCAGTGCAAGATCCTCACTTGGTTGATGTCACCAACCTCACTGCGCAGGAATGGTTTGTATCCTCGCCAGTCAGCTGGATGGCTCTATTTTCAAAGGCCCTGAAGGCCATGACATTGGGCATTCCTTCACCAATCTGGGATGTCTCCCTCTTGTGGGCTAGCTTATCCTGCATGGAGAGAGATGGAGAGAGTGTAAACAAGAGGCCTGCCAAGCCAGAAGAGAAGGATGCCTAGCATGTGTGGAGTCAGTGGTGCCATGGACTGCATGAGGACACAATGGGCCCAAGAGAGTTGGGCATTTGTGGGAGAATGAGTGGTGATGTGCCTTGAGCTGGCAGTGAGTGCAAACCCTGTGAATATGTGATGGGCTTGTGAGTGTGTGAGTTGAGAGTGATGAGAGTGACTTACCCTGGCAGAATGGAGGAGATTATTCATCCTCTTGCAGTACTCTGTGGCTGACCTCCTTTCGAGGGTGTTGGTGCTCACCACTGCTGTCACCAACTCCCATGCTGAATTGGTGAGCTTGGTGGCTGGTTTTTACCCAGAGCCAGAATAGAGGGGTTTGTGGCAGGCTTCTACTGTGTCCAGCAGCTACGCCAGTGACATTTGGGCCTGCTGTCTTCTTTGCTATCCATGCCATCTGTCACCCTGGAACAGTCCTGGTCTGCAGACATGAAGTAGGTTGTGTTCTGGTGCTCTTTAAATATGGTGACCAGAGCAAGGAAGTGCTGAGGTCATGGCGTGGTGGGCAAATCCGAGCCAGCACACCAGCAATCCGGAGTGTTTCTTGTGCATGCATTATTAATGATTAATATCAGGAAGCAGATGATATGGTGCAAAAGCCACCATTGCGGACAGCAGGAGAAATATCTTTTTTCACATCAGCCATTGCACTTAGAGCAATTCAGGGAAAATTCCAGTCTTAGTTTCCAATCTTCACCTTTAGGCCAACCATTCTCTGCTATCAATGTTAGCAAAATACAAGATGGTTGGTGAAGTAATAGAGCCATAGAGTCATAGAGGTCTACAGCACAGGAAAAGGCCCTTCAGCCCATCGAGTCTGTACCGGTGAAACAAGTAACTAACTATTCTAGTCCCATTTTCCAGCACTAGGCCCATAGCCTTGCATGCTATGGCATTGCAAATGCACATCCAAATACTTCTTAAAGGTTATGAAGTCAAAAACAAGTCATAGAAATTTTTGTCACCAAGAGAGTTTATTGACTTTGTTCAGTCTTCATACCTCTCCTCCAACCTCCAGTGTCCCAACTGTCCCCTGTTTATATATGATCAAAGCACTTAATTAAACAATGCCCTTCACCAGTGATTCCTAGCAATATAAAGAATATAATTAATATACTATGAATTTCACAAGCTGCAGATGGTGTAAACATACACTTCTTGCTTTTTTCCTCCTTACATCCCCCACCTCCACCTCACTAAAATCTTACCCTTGTGACTTTTTCCTTGCAGATACCAAAGAATTGCAACCTGACCAGGCAGTGATGCAAGAGCAAGATGTGGAAAAGGAAGAAGAAACTGATGATGAAGAAATGTCATAACTTTTTCTCACACTTGCAACCACCAGCTCAGATACTGAAACAGTGCATTCTTTAGAGGGCAGCTTAGGGGCGGGATCTGCATATGTTGGGTTATAGGGCATGAGTGACCTGCAACTAGGACAGGGAGAAGGGCCAATGCAAGCTCACTGAGGGCAAGTTTGCACACGGGTTCTGTTCCAGAAGACTCAGATGAGGACTTTGATGGTTTAATGTACAGGAAAAGGCTGATGGGCATGCACACAAAAATGCTTTGTATATTGGCAGGCCTGCGAGAGAGTCTGCAGTTACTGAAAAGGAACAAGGAGGAGCCTGGCATTAACCTTACACAAGGCTTTGCACAGAGCCTGCAGCCTACCCTTCCCAGTGAAGAACTGGTGAGCAACTCCACTCGCACTTCTGTGGAAACAGCCATAATGCAGCATTTGATGGCCAATATCTCAGTTTCCATTACAGCACAAGTAGAAACAAGCAGCATCTGAACACTGCAGCGGAAGCCCAGGCTGAGGTCATCCACACTTAGCTTGTTGTCATGAAAAGTGCAACTTGCTGCCACGCATGCTCAGAATGCTGCCATGGTATTCCCAGGGCCTCCCAGAGTCTCACAACAGCCCAGCTGTCCTCCAACAATTGCTAAGATGTCACTCTGGGTGAGTGACAATAGTTCTGTGCAGCATGAATCTGCTATCTTCTCTCGGGCTGAGAGCATTCCCCCTCTCCACCACCACCCCCGCCCCTCCCCCCCACCCCCCACCCCCTGTCCCCCCACTCCCACTCTTCTGGTGCCCTTGCTGTTGTCTGTCAGCTAGCGAGCACAGATTCACTGCTACCCATGCCAAGTTGGTGCAGCCTGAAGTCAAGCCTCCGAGGCCCAGAGCTGCCTGAGGTCATCCTGCAAGACAATCTGCAGTTTGCCCCTCCATATGAAGTTGGCAACCCTCCACCAGCCATGCTACAGCCCCTGGGGAAGCACTGCATAGCAGCACTAGGTCAACTAAGGCACATGGAGGGCATGAACAGAGTTGATTAGTTGATATTTGTAGGGAATATTGGATGGTTTGATTGATTAAATTAATTTAGAATATTTGTTTGGAGATATTTTTCATTCCAGCATTGTAGCCAAGGGGTTCTGTGATAGTCAGTATCAGAAGGAGGGTAAGGTGTGGGGCTGTTAGTGAATGGTGAACTGGGGCAGCATTCACCAGTGCTGCAGTTAAATGAGCTGAATATAGACAGCCCAGCCAAAAAGGGATGTGTTGGTCTTCCTCTCCCGCCTCCTCCTCAGCTGCACACTATATATCTGGCTGCATGGACTATGTCTTCAGGATGGTAGCTTTAGCAGGGCACAGCAGACTACAACAAATCGTTACACATTCTATTGAGAACTGCAGGGCTCCTCCAGAGCAGTCCAGGCAGTATAAGTGTTGCATAAACATGCTAATGGTCTGTTCAATGGCATTTCATGAGGCAGCCTGGCTCTCTTCCGCATTATATGCATGCTGCCCACATGTGGATGGGTTGCATACCAGAGCCATGAGCCAGGTGGTCACAGATACTCCTTGTCACCCAGTAGCTACCCTCCAGTTTCGTGTGATGGCTTAAATACTGATGGTACAGCAGACTGCTAGAGAATAAAGTCATCATGGCTGCTGCCAGGATACTGGGCAGTGACATACAGGATGTACTGAGTAAGGTTGCATGTCAGCTGGATATTGAGGGAAGGGAATCCTTTGTGGTTATGATACATTTTAGAAGTTCTATGAAGTGCCCACGAAGCAATCTGTGTGCAGTCAGTTGCACCCTGTGCCATGGGGAAGTCACATGCTTGTTCCACCTGCTTTTCCCTGGAAAGAGAGAATGTAATATATTCCCATCTCTTTGCATACAGAGCATCAGTCAGCTTCCTTATACAACAGTGGACAGTGTACTGCAAGATGTTGAAGATGTGCCCTGCTCATGCCTGATAAGAGATGAACATAAAGAAGTTCAAGGCCCCAGTCATCTTTACAGCCACTGGCAATGCCATCCTTGTCCTGCTTCAAGGCTGAAGACGTCCCTGCAATTTGTATCAAATTTCAATAAACTCTTCCTTAATAAATTAGGCACATTGTACACACCATTCCTCACTGAGGTTGGGATAGGGGAAAGGTGCCCTTAAAACCCTTGGTAGATATGGCCGCCTACTAAGAGTACATCTTCCCCTCCTCCTCCTCCCTCTTTGAGCAGCTTGTCCTCCTCTGTGTTGCTATGCTCAATCCCTTTGTCATGCTTGCTGCAGGTTAAGGGGGGTTGAAACTACAGCATGCATGACTGGGAACAAGTAGTCAGTAAAACCTCTGAAGTGAGAACCAAGATGTATACCATGTGCCATGCCACTCCCTATAGATTTCACCAACTTTGAACAGCAATAATAAACCTCCAATCACTTCTACAAACTCAGCAAACTCCAGTAGAAATCAATCAAGATAACCTGAAAGTGGCTGATGATTCCATTAAATAGCGCTGATGAAGGGTCATTCCTGTTGCTGAACACATGCTCATGTATATATATAAAAACAAAAAAACTGCGGATGCTGGAAATCCAAAACAAAAACAGAATTACCTGGAAAAACTCAGCAGGTCCGGCAGCATCTGCGGAGAAGAAAAGAGTTGACATTTCGAGTCCTCATGACCCTTCAACAGAACTTGAGTGAATCCAAGAAAGGGGTGAAATATAAGCTGGTTTAAGGTGTGTGGGGTTTGGGGGGGTGGTGGTGGGGGTTTGGGTGAAGGGAGAGAAATGGAGGGGGTTGGTGTGGTTGTAGGGACAAACAAGCAGTGATAGAAGCAGATCATCAAAAAATGTCACAGACAACAGAACAAAAGAACACATAGGTGTTAAAGGTGGTGATATTATCTAAACTAATGTGCTAATTAAGAATGGATGGTAGGGCACTCAAGGTACAGCTCTAGTGGGGATGGGGGAGCATAAAAGATTTAAAAATATTTAAAAATAATGGAAATAGGTGGGAAAAGAAAAATCCAAATAATTTATTGGAAAAAACAAAAGGAAGGGGGAAACAGAAAGGGGGTGGGGATGGAGGAGGGAGCTTAAGACCTAAAGTTGTTGAATTCAATATTCAGTCCGGAAGGCTGTAAAGTGCCTAGTCAGAAGATGAGGTGCTGTTCCTCCAGTTTGCGTTGGGCTTTACTGGAACAATGCAGCAAGCCAAGGACAGACATGTGGGCAAGAGAGCAGGGTGGAGTGTTAAAATGGCAAGCGACAGGGAGGTTTGGGTCATTCTTGCGGACAGACCGCAGGTGTTCTGCAAAGCGGTCGCCCAGTTTACGTTTGGTCTCTCCAATGTAGAGGAGACCACATTGGGATCAACGAATGCAGTAGACTAAGTTGGGGGAAATGCAAGCGAAATGCTGCTTCACTTGAAAGGAGTGTTTGGGCCCTTGGACGGTGAGGAGAGGGGAAGTGAAGGGGCAGGTGTTGCATCTTTTGCGTGGGCATGGGGTGGTGTCATAAGAGGGGGTTGAGGAGTAGAGGGTGATGGAGGAGTGGACCAGGGTGTCCCGCAGGGAACAATCCCTACGGAATGCTGATAGGGGGGTGAAGGGAAGATGTGTTTGGTGGTGGCATCATGCTGGAGTTGGCGGAAATGGCGGAGGATGATCCTTTGAATGCGGAGGCTGGTGGGGTGATAAGTGAGGACAAGGGGGACCCTATCATGTTTCTGGGAGGGAGGAGAAGGCATGAGGGTGGATGCGCGGGAGATGGGCCGGACACGGTTGAGGGCCCTGTCAACGACCGTGGGTGGAAAACTTCGGTTAAGGAAGAAGGAAGACATGTCAGAGGAACTGTTTTTGAAGGTAGCATCATCGGAACAGATGCGACGGAGGCGAAGGAACTAAGAGAATGGGATGGAGTCCTTATAGGAAGCGGGGTGTGAGGAGCTGTAGTCGAGGTAGCTGTGGGAGTTGGTAGGTTTGTAATGGATATTGGTGGACAGTCTATCACCAGAGATTGAGACAGAGAAGTCAAGGAAGGGAAGGGAAGTGTCAGAGATGGACCACGTGAAAATGATGGAGGGGTGGAGATTGGAAGCAAAATTAATAAATTTTTCCAAGTCCTGATGAGAGCATGAAGCAGCACCAAAGTAATCTTCGATGTACCGGAGAAAGAGTTGTGGAAGGGGGCCGGAGTAGGACTGGAACAAGGAATGTTCCACATACCCCATAAAGAGACAGGCATAGCTGGGGCCCATGCAGGTACCCATAGTCACACCTTTTATTTGGAGGAAGTGAGAGAAGTTGAAGGAGAAATTGTTCAGTGTGAGAACAAGTTCAGCCAGACGGAGGAGAGTAGTGGTGGATGGGGATTGTTCAGGCCTCTGTTCGAGGAAGAAGCTAAGGGCCCTCAGACCATCCTGGTGGGGGATGGAGGTGTAGAGGGATTGGACATCCATGGTGAAGAGGAAGCGGTTGGGACCAGGGAATTGGAAATTGTTGATGTGACGTAAGGTGTCAGAGGAATTACAGATGTAGGTGGGAAGGGACTGGACAAGGGGAGAGAGAAGGGAGTCAAGATAACGAGAAATGAGTTCTGTAGGGCAGGAGCAAGCTGAGATGATCGGTCTACCGGGACAGTTCTGTTTGTGGATTTTGGGTAGGAGGTAGAAGCGGGCCGTCCGAGGTTGGGCGACTATCAGGTTGGAAGCTGTGGGAGGAAGATCCCCAGAGGAGATGAGGTCAGTGATAGTCCTGGAAACAATGGCTTGATGTTCAGTGGTAGGGTCATGGTCCAGGGAGAGGTAGGAGGAAGTGTCTGCGAGTTGATGCTCAGCCTCCGCGAGGTAGAGGTCAGTGCGCCAGACAACATGCTCATGTATACAAGGTTAAGAGAGCCCAGAACAAAATGACCAGTAAAAACTGGGAAATAAGGACACTGATCCGAACTGGTCTTGTATACCTTAAAAATGGAACTGGCAAATAAAAGTAATGGTCCAAACTGTTTGTTTTGCCTTCTGAGGGGGGCCATTAACTGAAACATTGAGGTTGAAAATGGCACCACTAGAGTCCAAGCCGTGCTGCATGCTGACTGTCACCATGGCCTGCCAGACTGCATATTTTCAGTGCACACTCCCAGGACCTGGGGTAAGAATCTATCCAAAATGACATCTGGTGTGGCCCACATCAGAAGTGTGCACAGAGCATGGGCGACATTTTGGACCTGAAATGGCCACTGTAGGCTGAATATATGGGCGCTTCACAACCGAGTTTTGTGGCCAGTGAATTCATTCTCAAGTTTGGTTCCATTCACAAAGGTACAGCAATCAATTGGAGGTTAGAAAACTGTAATGTTTTCATTCTTAGTATTATGCACTGAAACAAAAAAAAGTGGTGACACAAAAGGAGACAAGGTTTATTTTATCATTTGCAGCCTTTATCTCCAGTTCTGGCAGCAGCACTTTAAAACGATCAATTGAAGAAGCGCAGTGACAGGTAGAAGTTCTGAAATCTCTGAACTGCTGTTGATCACTGTTTCGAAGCAATGTCACAGAACGTCGCACAGATACATTTTCTCTGGACCACAACATATCGACTAATTACAGTTGGTGACTGGATAGACACCTAGTTAAATTTATATTTTTCTTTATTGCTTAGTTAACCCTGAATAACTAGCAAACAATGAATTCTTCTGCAGATAACTCATGTTAAACACCATCTAAAGCAAGCAAAGCAACGTTTCTCGATGAGGTGATTAGAGATTTGATAAAAGGAATTATGCTGTCAAATTATAAATCAGAGAGCCTGATATTGAAAACGATTCAACATCACTTCCAGTTTTGGTCAACTCACTTTTCAATACGAGCTTCATTAGGCCTCTGTCCAAATGCTGAAGAGCTGCTGCCTGATTCAGATCACCAATTGGCAATTCACTCACTGCTATTGTAACCATAGAGAATAAGAATTAGAATGATTTGGTGAAAAACTTGAAATCTGTAAATTATAATTTTGTCTATACTCCTCAAATATGCTTCACTTTTGGTCCCAGTAAGATTTACACAAATCCAAAATGACAAAGTTCACTTAAAAGGCGATGTGAAGGACCCCAATCCCATGGTACCTTATTTTTAGCTGTCTATGCAATTGCTCCTTGCCCTCCAACCAACCCATTGGACATCAATCAAGTTATAAATTTAGCACGTGAGGGACTTTTGATTTGAATTATCTGAATTTTGATGGAAGATATTTCTGAATTAATCTAAAAATGTAACCTCACTAGTACATCCTCCTTCCTTGGGTGTGATGATATCATTCAGAAAGCTTCTACCACCCCACAGAAATCAAAATGGTACAGCTAATATATGAAGAACAATTCAATTTTGATTTCAACTGTGATCTGATTTAGAGACTGTCACATAATAGGAGGTTTCAGGCTTGTTCAGCCAGAAATGTCTTTTCTGAAAACTCAGTTCATTGCCAATATTGACCACTAGAGTGAGCTTATGTTGGAACGTGACCTTATGCAATGATTTTGTTGGCAAGATGATAGGAAGGAATGGCTTTTGTCGCTGTATGTAGTGAAATTGTAATTATGTTCTTATTGAATACATTTACAATGTTGCTGCATTCAGTAACCAGAGCAATTCTTCCTCCCACATCACAATTTAAAATTAGTTTAGAAATACAATGATACAGAAACTGGTAAAATGTATCCTGCAAGACACTTTAGTAAGACAAACTGCTTCTTCAAAAATGTCTGTAATATTTCAAAAGATTGTAAATGTTATGCTATAAAATGTTAAATTAACCCCATTTTGTGATGCATACATACCCATTACATTCAATATGGTAGCTTAGGTGTCCAAAATATTAGCCTGAAAAATATTTTCCTGTGTTTTTTATATGCCCCATATCGGTACATTGTTATTTTTATATGGTAGCAGCCTTCTTGATTAATTTCTACGGAAGCTTGTTCTGTTAATGATGCATTGAAGATCAGTATTTTGGTTTAAGTACACCAAACATAAAGGGACCCATTCTCATCCTTACCTTTACAGCTGCTGAGTTGTAAATTGTTCAAGTTAATAACTCTAAACAGATGCCTAAAACAAGGGAGGTGGTGGGCTAGGCGATTGACATTGTTCCTAAAAGCAATACTTGTAACAGAGTGAGATCTTTCCCTTAAAACACGTTGATATCCCAGGGTAACCATTCAAGTGCTGAGCCAGGGAAACAGACTGATCTCAAACCCAGTAATAGCAGAGCGAACTAGACTTCCACTTGTTATATTTTTTTGAAATTCCAAGAAGCTTTCTGTCTTTTGTCACAAGTTGGAACCTTTATTAGGTTGTCCACACTGGTCTAGAATAGGGGACTATTTCTACTTTATAAATGGTGAGAAAATAACAACACACAACAGCAACATTAAAAATGTTGCCATTCTGCTTTCATAGTGTCCTGTAAGCAAATCTGTACGGGGAAAGAAACCTGGATTTTCCTATTCAATATGCAGATATTAAAAAAATCCATCTTAAAGTTTCTATTTCTGAACAGGAGACAGTGATGACCTTTGACCATCTATTGGTCTCTGATCATTTCACCACACATTGCTTGCGTTTTCAGCATGCAATTATATTTTGACACTTTCAATTGTTTTGGAAAAATGCCAGCATGTTTCTGATCACTGTGTATAACAATGTGATAGGGCACTGTTCAGTGAATTCTAGTGAAATATTCAGCAAATTTGAATCATGGAATAAATAAGACGATGTAAAAAGAGAAACGCACCCACACTATAAAATTATATCAAAACCTTTCATATTTCCCAGAATTTGTTAGATTTTCTGTGATGGTAGATGGTTGGCAGCAGAGCAGGCTGCTGTAATTGAGCTAGGAGACAGCTGGGAAAGAGCATTGCAATAGGGGTGTGTTTTGCAATGCTAATGGCCTGGGATTTGTCTGCAACCATATAGTACAGAAATGCTTTTACAGGTTGTACTTTCTCCAAGCCAACTTTTACTTTCTTTACATTAGCAGCTGAAGTAACTCTGAATTAATGTGACTGAGGTGACAATGAGTGCAGGACATCTTTGACCACTGACAGGGGCATACATGGGCATGAATGTGACGTAACATGAGATGGAGCCATTCGAACCTTACATCTCCCCTTGATATCATTACTAATGGCAGAGAATCCTGAGAATACCTTTTAAATGCTTGCACTGACCACAGTCTGGTGTAAAGCCAGTTATGGAGACATGAATCCTAGTGGTGCATTTTTATATTGGTTTTATGTTACTTTGGCAAGAATGACACCAGATTGAACCCAGATTCAATTCTATAATATAAATAAGGTAGACTCAGGGCCTTCCTGCCATTTGCCCTGCAATCTGTGTAACCTCTATCTTTAACATTAATTGAACTCACATAGGTCTGAGAGTAACTCATTTGAGGTGTTTGTTGACACACCATCTGCAATAGTGAAATAAAATGTCAGAGATGTAGCATTAAACATTATGAATAAAGGATCTTAAGAGATTATTTGAATAAAAACAAGTCACAACTGCATCATCTTATACTCTGCAGTGGAAAGAGTTTAAAATGAGATGTTTTCAAATAATTCAGATCCATTTACCACTAATGGATTATAAGATTTATGCAGCAGGATTAAACCTATGGTATATTTTAGGAAAATAGTTGTGTATTTTTCTGGTTCTGATGTCAGAATGTGCACTAGAATAAACCTGTAATTTTTGTCTACTGATGTCATTCATCCATCTTTTTAATTATAAGTACTGTCATTGTCTGCTCACCTGTGTAGTCTGCTCAGCCTGTATATTCTGCTTATTATGACAAACTATTCATACACTGCATCTCAGTAAAACCATCACATTTCATCAAAATAAGCCAGCCAAAGGCTGCAAATGCACTGTGCTACACCCACAACCACCCAGGATTATTCAATATGTAATTATGTTCATGTCATTAATTGCTATTACCCTCACAGACCGAACAGTCTGTTTTTTTCCAAGGAATTTTTGTTTCATTTGTTAATTTTTCAGCAATATTGATGAATTTTTGGATTTTTCCAAAAATGAGCAATGACCTTTTGAACATACAGTAAAGATCATTTACATATGTAGTTTACAACACTTTAACACATCAGATGCTTGGGAATGTTGGCTGGTACGATAAAAGAACTGGAAATGTACCAGGCTACTCACATTTTAAATGATTAAAAACAAACACAACAATCCTTGAGGAGTAAACACAAGAAAAGATTTTGTTAGCTTTTCTTTCTACTAAATTTATTTTTAAATTTTTATCAAAAATCCTGGATGAAAAGATTGTTTAATGGGACTAGAAGTGACCCATGGAGTATTAAAGGTAAGGCTACATATAATCCAGGAAATCAAGGCTTATAAACTATATCAGGGTCATGATTTAGAAGTGGATAGATTCTTAACTAAGCAGAGAAGCCTGTGTGTTCTGGGTCCCAGTGGAGTACAATCGATTAATCCCTCCTTATGACAAACATTAAGTGCAGCCAGTTGCGTTTACTCATGTTTTTTGCATCGTATTTTTCCGTGGGAGCTGTGAAGAGTGTGGCTGCTTCAGATACTTCTCCCCACCATGTCCTATCCTATCTGCAGGATATTGACAGGTCTGACAAGGCTTTGATTATCCAGTCAGCAGGAGTCTGAGGCTTGTCACTTACCGGGTGTGAGAAACCGGCTTTTGGCTGATGAAACAATTGAAAGGAGATGGGGCTGAACATGGGGACTGGGGGGGTCATCAGGGACCTGACAATAAAGCATCTTCCCAAAGGACAGGCTGGGACACCACCAGTCTGGCCCAGTGTCCATTACCTACCTGATTAGAGACAGGCAGCAGGGAAATAGATTTGGCAGCGCAAAGCACAGACACTTACCTCAGTTTGATTGGTTAATGCAGTCTGAACATGTTTGTGCCATTTGTGATCTCTGGATCTGGGACGCTTACTACTCTTAATGAACATGCTTGTCAGGTAGGGTGAGGAGGAGCTTCTGTGGCGCTTGGGAAAGTACTGCTTGAAGATGAATGATTGGTTAAGCTGCATGTGCATGTTTTTCAAGAGAGTCTGGTGAGAAATGATGATAAAATTGATGTTAGCCCACAGAATAATGTTTTCCCAACCCCTCCCCAACCATATTTGTCCCTCCTTTACACATTTCTCCCTCTTCAGGGCCTCGAAGATAATGATGACATTGTGCAGAAAAATAGCTGCCTTCTCACATATTATCCATGACTTCCCACTGTTCCATCTGTCAGGCAACCACTCAAGTTAACAGCAGAATAAACACTTGGTTAAGTGTTAATCTAGTTCGCTTTAAAATTCTAAGATTATTTGAACTGATTTAACCCACATATAATAATTGAAAATATTTAGGTGAAGTCATTCAAAGACCAATTTTACATAAACATATCAGTAGAAATTAAAACCAAACAGGTTCATGAGATTGTTTTCAGTGTGATGCTGGAGTGAATACTGAAATTCCCGTTTGATCAAGGGAAATCAATATCAAACCGCAATTGGACAACAGTGTTGTAAAACCCCACGATATTCATCGAGAATGTCAAATTGGAACTTTCATTCTGTTTGAATTTTTCTAACAAAATCTAATTACAGAAATGAATTTTAAAGCATGTTTTTATTCAAGGTTTTTTAACACACTAGGGACTGCTTTACTATTAGTCTTTATATTGTGCTGAAACAACTATTGTCAAACTAGAGCTTCAATATATGTATGTCTTTCACATATAGTTGCTATGTTTTAAGCACCACAGCTTGGGAGCGCTTCGAAAACTGATTTTGTCCTAATTTAGAGGGAAGGGGAAAATTTCTTACATTTTTTGTGCTGATCAGCTGAGACCCTTATGAAAGAGGACATGCTAGAGGTGGTGGGAAGCTGTGCAATTCCTCTCCCCTCCCCTTTCCCTCAATAATGGATAGGTGCTGGGGTTGTGTCCACATGCAATAGGTGAGAACAAGGTTTGTCCCTAGTGATGCTTACCATTACTGCCCCAAGTTAATTAGGTATCTTCCCATTTGCCCCGCAAACCACTGTGGATCAGCATAACTGCTGGGATTGTGCCCCAAGGAACTTCAGGGATCTAGCAATAAAAATGTATATGTGGAAATCTTAATCATGAGCCATCAAAATTACTGGAAGACTTGACTCCTTTAGGTGAACATCAAGTGAATATGAAGTAACCAAGTTCTGGATTGAGATTAAGTTCAACACAAAAATGTAACTTGGCCTTGAGACTTCAGATCACAGCCAACAAAATGCACTGGAACAGATGTAAAACTAGAGGTACTTGTCCAATGTGACTTCATAGATTGTGTGACAGTTCCTCATGGATATACTGAATTGGCTTTATATCATTGTAGAAATGTAATGACGGATTGTTATCATGGTTCTGATTTGACAAATCACTTAGGAAAAATATCAATCTGTTTTTTGTTTATAGAACAACAGATAAGCAGACATGCACTATGGTTTTAGGGACCAAAGCCTGTATAACAAAAGGATCAGCTTATATACAAATACTTTTGGCCTTCTGACTTCTTTTTTCAAATTATCCTGTTGGTTTTCAAAAGATATAGTCGAGCAGCATCCTCAGACAGTGTCAGTGCACACTCGTACAGCTATTGAAAACCCTAGTGGAATAAGGTTAGACAATTATACACATGCTCGACATTTTGCACTTCAGGAAAGGGGCTGTCAGGGAAGGCCATGCAACATCCATGGAACTTCACCTTTGTTTGCAGTAGTTTCAGCAGAGAAAATAAAAAAAATCTCTAATTGACTGTTAATTAATTCCCTTGGTATTCATATCAGTGCATCTTGGCAACAGGTGTTCTATTTTGGAGTTTTGCATTATTTAAGAAGTGAAACAATGCCATAATGAATGCTTTATTTCACAATGTCATACCTATTAATAAAGATAGTTAAATATAAGGAGCAACTCCTTCACACCTGCCCTCAAAATACTCAGTGGATTTTCAACTGTTTCTGACCAGCTTTGTGTCATGGTGCTCCCGAGTGATTCCTTCAGACAGAAATCCCATAAATCACTGCATTCAAAAATACACAGCTCTTTCAGGACAAGGTCAGACAGAAGAGATATGTTCCAGTTTCAATGGAAAACAAAATTCAAGAACTTCCACCCAAGAAGGCTGCTTGACAAGTGCATTTCAAGCCGGCTTGAAGTCTTGTCAGTGACCTCAGGATTGTGCTCTGATTGACAGCTAGCAGGTGGCAGATGAATGAAGTTGTCACAATGGCTGCTGATCAGCTCCGAGTGCATGTACAACGGCAGAGACAGGGCAGCTGCCCAAGGTGATCTCTTGTTTTACAAGCAAAGCATTCAGGGCACCCACTGATACTTATGTAACTGGTTTATTAATGGAGTAACAGCTTTGTCAGATGTGTTTAGAATCCATTTCAAACAAAAACAGCATCATTCTTTTGCAGTAATTTGCTGCTAATTACAAGTAGACTGCAAAATGTAAAGTATTCCTCAACATCTTTTAGTTTCATCCCTCCTTCAACTACACTTTTTAGTTAAATTAGTAAATGCCCTAATTTTTCAGTGTACTGAAACATTCTGCTATCCAGAAAAATATAGCACACGTAAAAGTGTTTCAGTGATCACAACCAGCAGATTCTCACTTCAGTTGTAAATGACTAAAATAAAATAATTGATCATGAGAAATGGGTCTCTGAGTTTTTCCCTAAAGGGATGGAATGTAAAGAGTGAAGGAACTGTAAAGAATTATAGTACATTAACAGTCAAGTGTCCAGTAAATTATCAACAGCGCTTCATTTAAATAATTGTTTAACTGTCATTCTGAACAAAATAGCAAAATAATTTACAAGAAGTGATCAATAAGGTTATATCAGATAGTGTTCCTGAATTCAGCAATACAACATGCTGTACATTATAGTTAAGGAAATGCTATGTAAGAATAAGAGGCGATCCCTGATCATTTAATTTCCCAATAACTAAATATTGATCATATTCAATTATTTCATAAATCTAATTATTGTACTGGTCTTTCTTTGAATAGCTTTTTCGTTTAATAACAAACCATTTTTATTAGCTGTTTAAACCTGATGCAAAATGTATTATTTTTGTTGGTTTCTTTTTCATTGGCTAAAATGTTTATCTTTAATTATTGGCTCACCATTTAAATTTTAAGATGCATTTTTATTTTGGAGCAACAGAATCCTATTGCAGTCGCATAAGTTGCAAAATGTACAAAACATTTACATTGCTTTTCAGAAAAGAATGTCAAACACCACCCTAATACCAGTGATGAGATGCAAGCAGCACTAGCAGATGCTGTTCTAGTAATCGTAACATGTTGGTGTCATTGATTGTAGTTAATTTTTTGCAATGTAAGATTATTGGGCAATGCTGAGTGCACAGTGCCTGATTTTTTCTGCTTCCACAATGAAATTTATGGTGTTATTAAAATTAATAGGTAGGTGGAAGATAGAGCTATTAACACAAACTTGGAGTACAGATTTTTGTGCAGATAATGCTAATATCATCTGAACCTCTTGAGTGTCTCAGTTTTTTCTGACTACCCCTTAGTGAGCTCTGATTGTACGTGTAATGGAACCAGCTTCCGATTTCCTAATGCAATCAATGGAAGTGAAAGTTACCAATGAGAGATCACATGCCTGAACAAACGATGCAGTCTGTTGTGTCTTTCTATGAAATGCCCAAAAGGATATTATTTTTACGTTTATAATGGCATCACATCCAAAAAAGTGCACCTGGGTTAAGCAGTGCAACAAATAGATTTCTGTCTGAACTTAGTTATTCATACTTAAATGTTACTATTTGGATAACTCCTATTTTTTTTCCAAATGATTATCAAGATAATTGTACTCACAGAAGTCCAGAAAAACCTTGGGTAGAAGTTATTGGCCAGTGTGTATTGTTCAAGTCTCTGATACAGTAACTGTATCAAAGGGTGGTAAGTACAGTTAACGATATTACTGTACATTCAAAATGCTTCAAATTCCTCTTTGTCCTTTTTCAATTGCGCCATTAAACTGTTTGAAATAACCTTCTAATAAAATAACAAATGAACTTGATATTGTTTGTTAAATGTTCATATGGTAACATGAACAACAGTAACTTCCAGACTACAAAGATAAACGCTGCAAGGCCCAACACAATTGCCAGAACTTTGCATATGGCCAGCCCACATCAGAAATTGTAGATTTTCTGATATATGTTTATGGTATAAAAGGCCCAAGGCTTGGGAGAATTCACCCCATAATTTCAGTTACATTTCAGCACACTTTAAACAATAATTCTCACAATCCTCACGAACTGCTAGCATTGGGATCCAAGATTAACTAAGTGTAAAATAATAAGTATTTAGTTAGCAGTCAGTACTCAATATTTTTGCAGCCATATATATCATAGTAAATTTGCACAGATTTATTTTCTTCAGGTATATCTACCTTTTGGATTCATTTAAAAAAAATGCATTTATAATTCTTGTCTGTTTACCAGCCTCATTAGGAAGGAGATCTCGATTTTTTTGACTTTCCAAATGAATAGCCAGGTTCAAAGAGAGAAAGTGGAACATAAATTTCACACTAATGAAAACATCAATTAGAAGTGCAGTCCATCACTGTACAGCTGGGCTGGTCAAATCTGTTTTAATCCCCAGCACCTTTATCATGTTACCTAACCAGTAATATTTGGATGTTACCACTCAAACGTCAATGCTGTATTGACCCTGAGTGGTGTGATGTTGATTGACCCATTAGCTCCTCCACTCAGCTTGCTCTCCTATTGTAGACAAAACTTCCTTGTCTGTTTAAGATATTAGAGTATAATTGTGAGGATGGGACTATTAAAAGCACATATTAATTTGATAAATAGCATTGTAGAATGAAAACAGTGTAAGCCATATAGGAAATTCTCAGGGAAATATTAAGCATAGATATTCTGGCAAAGGAGATCAGTTTTCATCTAAAGTATGGGGAAAAGAGTATGTCTTTTGTGCCTAACATTGACTCTATAGCAGACATATTAAACTGCTAAAGATGGTGTGATATGTTGCCTTTCAATGTCTTACATATTATGAACAATGGCTAAAATGTGCTGGCTTTGTGTAAGGAACACAGAGTGTTATTGGTATTCACTTTGTGAAGGGCGCTTACTGTGATCTTCGGTCACAACATGATAAATATCAACCAATATATTGCTTTGTGGCTACCAGATGCTGGCTGCTATCTTGATGCTTTAAAATGCATTACAATGGGGAAAAGGTCACACTTTCTGGTGTCAGCTGTTCAAAGTATGTATACAAAATAATACAGGGACTGATTTTATATCATTCGCACTGGGACTAAACTACATTCTCAGACATACAGCAGTGCATTTTGCAGAAGAGCAAATATTTTTGCAGTGTTGCAAACATTTCTTGTAATGGTGGTAGAAAAAATATGCTTGGGCAATTTAAAGAGGTGACACACCAACAAAATCTGGGCATTTCGCCATAATCAGTGCGAACAGATACATTTTATGCATGTTGAGCTTACGTAGCTGTCAATAATTGTGCTAATCCCCCCACAAAGAAAAAGACAGAAACTTCTGCCTAAAAAGGAGCATGAGTCCTTGAAGGCACCCCCACACAAACTTTCTACTGAACCATTCATTATTTCAGAGTGATATAATGAGGTTGGGCCCTTAGATTAGCAATGCAGTAGGCAGCCTCTCCTCTCCATGGAAATGGAAACTTCCTGTTGCTATTTCATCTAAACATTCATAAGGACATAAGAACTTAAGAAATAGGAACAGGAGTCATTTGGACCCTCAAGCTTGTCCCACCATTCAATAAGATCATGGCTGATCTGACCCAGGCCTCAACTCCTTTTTCATGCCAGCTCCTCATAGCTATTTCAAAAATCTATCTACCTCCTCTTTAAATACTTCCAATGATCTAGCCTCCATGACTCTCTGAGGTAGAGAATTTCAGACGTTCACTGCCCTCTGAGAGAAGAAATTCCTTTGCATGTCAGTTTTAAATAAGTGTTCCCTTATTCTGTAACTATGTACCTTAGTTCGAGATTCCCCTACTAGTGGAAACATCTTCTCAACATCTACCCTGTCAAGCCCCCTCAGAATCTTGTATGTTTCAATAAGATCACCCCTCATTCTTCTAAACTCTATCCATTCTTGATAAGTCAACCCCTTCATCCCAGCATCAGCCTAGTGGGTCACTTTTGAATTGCCTCCAGTGCCAATACAAATTGGTACACAGTACTCCAGGTGCAGCCTCACCAACACCATGTACAGTTGTAACATGTCTTCCCTATTTTTAAGCTCCAACCCCCTAGTAATACAGGCCAAAATTCCATTTGTCTTCTTAATTACTTGCTGCACCTACATGCTAAATATTTGTGTTTCATGCACAAGAACACCCGGACCCCACTGTATTGCATTTTTTTGGAATCTCTCTCCATTTAAATAATGGTCTTCCTTTAGTTTCTTCCTACCAAAGTTCTTGACCTCACACTTTCCTATACTAAACTCCATCTGCCCAATTTTCGCCCACTCACTCAACCTATCTATATCTCTTTGCAGATTCCTTATGTTCTCATCACAACATGCCCTCCCACCTATTTTTGTATCATCAGCAGATTTGGATCCATTACACTCTGCCCCCTCCTCCAAGTCATTGATATTGATAGGAAAAAGTTGAGGCCCTAGGACTGATCCTTGTGGCACCCCACTAGTTATGTCTTTCCAATCTGAAAAAGACCCATTAATCCCGACTTTTTGCTTGGTTTGTTAACCAATCCTCAATCCATGCTAATACATTACTCTCAATACCGTGAGCTCCCATCTTGTGCAATAACCTTTTATGTGGCACCTTACCGAATGCCTTCTGGAAATCCAAATACACTACATCTACCAGTTCCCCTTTATCAACTCTGCTTGTTATGTACTCAAAGAAGTCTAACAAATTTGTCAAACATGATTTCCCTTTCACAAAACCAGGTTGACTCTGTTTGATTGCATTAAGCTTTTGCAAATGTCCTGCTATTTCTTCCTTAATAATGGACTCTAGCATTTTCCCAACGGCAGATGTTAGGCTAACTGGCCTATAGTTTGCTGCTTTTTGTCTCCCTCCCTCCTTGAACAGGGGCATCACATTAGTGGTTTTCCAATCTGCTAGAACCCTCCCAGAATCCTGTGAGTTCTGGGCTATTTCGATCAATGCCTTCATTATCTCTGCAGCCACTTCCTTGAATGAATTCATACAAAGTATGATGTTAAATTATATAAATATAACTAAAAAATGAAATTCAAACATGTCATTGCCAGAATCAGTCCCAAAACATGAAAACCTTGATTTTAGCACCTAACATTTTAAAACATATTGGAGCTCACTCAAATTAATCTCTGTAACTTGGCAACTGTGCACGTGAAGCTGCCTGTCTCGAGTGGCACCCATTACTCAGCCTCAGCCAGGCTGTCACATATGGAATCTTCTGATGGTTTGCTCTTAAAGATCCTGGATTTTGGAATCCTGTTCAAGGTCATTGCCAATCGGGTCATGTCTGCTCTGGAGTTGGTTATCCACCCTGATTAAGTGTGCGCTGTACCCAGCAGCAGGATCTTTGATAGCCTTGTGCTACTCAGGGAGATGATTGCCTATGTGCAGCTGGGCGTGGCGGTGGGTGTACCCCTGCCTCATCAGCTTGGACCAGGAGAAGGCATTTGACAGAATATCGCATACCTTCAGAATGGACGTGCACTCCAAAATGCGATTTAGTGAGGGATTCTGCAATTGGATCCAACTACAAAAACATCAGCAGTGCAGTTTCAATCGAAGAGTGAGAATTGGAAAGCTTTCGGATCAAATCTGGAATCAGGCAGGGTTGTCCCCTCACCCCCATCTTGGTCGTGTGTTGCATTGAACTTTCTGTCAAGTCTATTAGCAAGGATGCAGGCATAAGAATGGGTGATGATCACAGGCAGTAGAGGTACTCAGGCCAAAGCCTCACTGCACATGTACAATGTTCACCGTCTTGTGCTCAGATCCGCTGTCAGTGTGCAGATTGTTGAGCAACTGCAGCCAGTCTGAACTGGCCTAAGGAGCCAAAGTAAATTGCGGCAAGAGTGAGGTCATGGTCTTTGGGAATTGGGCCAACTGATCCTTTGTTTCCCTCACCGTCAGGTCTGACTACTTGAATGTGCTTGGGATATGGTTCAGAGCTGTCAAGGCATGCACCAAAAACTGGAAGGAGCATATAGCTATGATAAAACAAAAACATTGGGCATGTGGAGCGATGCTCCCCCACCATTGCGAGGTGTGAGGTGCTCTTGGTGTTGCTGTACGTGGTACAGGTCTGGACCATACCCCAACCTGCACCATGAAGATCATCTAAGCCAACTTCTGCTTTGCCTGAAGATTAAAAATGGACTGTGTCTGCAGGGGTATGATGTACAAATCTCTAGACAAAGTGGCAAAAAACATACCCACTGTCATCCAGATGCCCACATTTATATGTGGCTGGATCAAGCTGTGCATAAACCCTCAGCACACAAACACCAGGTGTCACTTCGTGCTGAGGTTCTACCTATCCACAGTGTTGTGAAGGATGGGTCTGGCCATGTTGCCATGGAACCCTCTATTCAGTTGGACCATGTTGTCCTTGAGGACCTGTGGAAAAGGAGTTGGGAATCCTGTCAGATGGTTCCCTGAACAGACTGTTGAAGTCATTTGGCGGAATGCCTCAATACCAGAATATTCAAACAAGCACCAAGACGTAGTTTGGTTGATGGTGAGAAGGGCCTTCCAGTCAGATCTTTCCTGCACATCCAGAATCTCACCCTCTCCATGTGTTACCCTTGAGGTGGCTGTGGTGGGGAAGAGACCATTGTCCACCTGCTTTTGGAATATGAACTAGCAAAGAAGTTCTGGAAAAACATGCAATGATTTCTGTCGAGGTTCATCCCACATAGTTCCATGACTCAGGATTCTGTGCTATATGGGCTGTTTCTAGAGATGTACGCCAAGGTAAACATCAATTTTGGCTGGAGAATCACCAACTCAGGGGAAGACTCTTTGGTCTGCCTGAAACTTGTTAGCCTTCCAGTGCAAAGAGTTGTCCAGTGCTGAGTGTTGCAGACTGGCACATTCCAATGTCCAGGACTACATGCTGAGGGATGCATGAAAGGTTGGGGCAGCTGCTGCAAAGTCACAATGGAGAAAGGTCCCCGTCAAACACTCTTCAACCATAGTACAGCGACGGGTTAGAAACTGTGAAAAACCCCTCAGGCTATATGTGTGACATGTGATGAACATTGTAAATATTGACTGTAATTGTAGTTGTGAGTAACATGCGGCATTCAAAGAAATTGATTTTTTTGCACTTTATGTAACATCAACTTTGAACAGTCATGTAATGTACTTTAATAAATCTTATAAATAAAGTATATGTTTGTGAGAAAAAATTCCAGGATATTGGACTTGTTACTGGTTCTTACATGATCATTGTCTGTTTTTAACAACACAGAATTCTCTGAATTGATCACTTTATCCTGGTTAAATTATGGGTCAAGTCTAGACTTCTTGCAATGATTTAGTGAAATCAGCTAATTTGGTTGTGGTTAGCTAAAGGTGAATCCTTGATCTTCGCCTGATTTACAGTTTTGGGTTTTCTATGTTGCTTTCTGTGTAATTCTACCATGGAATATTTTGAAAATAACTACTTGTGGTATACAATTCATGTCTTTGGTATTAGCTGTTTTGAACCAGAGCCAGCTATCATCAGCTCTTGCCTCTCAAGGGATTAGACCGAGTTGCCCTTTGGAGTTCAAGCAACTCATTGACTATCCTAACACAGCCTCAACTGGGTAAAGAATGTAATTTTCTGTAAATCTCTGCACTAATATTCTATAAATAAAACAACATATGGAATATATCTTAAAATATGACTAACTACTTGCTGATTTTTTTTTGCTCCCCTGGTCCACATGTAGTGGTGTGCATGTGTACTGGGACTTCAGTTGGTTAGTACATTCAGAAGATTATTGGGGTCAGTTAGCTCAGTTGATTAGAATGTGAAGCAGAAGAATGGAGACAGAGAGGGTTCAATTCCTTGTCCGGCTGTGGTGGTTGATGGAGGGCTGCCTCCTCACTTTGCACTGTGCTTGATGTGGAGTGGTGCCCACAAGTTATATAACCACTTGCCTTTCTCTAACAGACAGAATGCCCATGGTTCCTCATAGACTATGGCTAATTATCCTTTTTCAGAAGATCACAGACTGAGTGTAATTAAATAAGTTTTAGGGTGAAATGTGCAAAAAAACCATTTCACTTGCAATAAGCATTAAAGCTATTCCATTGAGGAAAACTATGAGTGGAACTAAAGCTAACAATGCATGAAGGGGTTATTAGGGCAGTTCTGTCAAGAGTATCAGCCCATAATGGCAATCAGCCAGATAAATTGATGGATAGCAATGAGGACTTAAAAAACTTGCTAATAATCAGCCATATAAATATTGAATTACTGCTAAATATTATGATTTCCTTTTTGAACACAATTGAACAGCAGATGCATCCCTATATTTCTGTGAATTTCAGATAGGTGAAGGTGTCTGCAGTGCTGTTACCTTCTTAATGAGAAGACAAGCAGAAAGATGAACATGATTTTACAGACATGGGCCCACAGGTGTGTATGAAACAAAGGGACAAAAAATTAAATTCCTTTTTCAAATAACACTGTCTATTGTTCTTGTGTGCATTTTTAAGAACTACTAGTACAGCATTTTGTGCTGAAGGTTTCAAGTGTCGACAAGCTACATGGCCCTACATTTTGTGTTCGTAGTATAAATAGGGCTGATATCCATAGAAATGGGGCACATTTCTTTAGACTTGCTTTTTGATGACAATATTAAAATCAGTTAAGGGGCACTGCGTAGGTCACCAGTCATTTTGGCATTGCACTAACATTGTAGCCATAACTTCGATCTTAGATAAAGCATCCATAGCTGCATTGAGCTACATTTCCTTTAAACACACATTCACCTTGAATTTCTCATTAGATCTGTGGTTGCTGCACTGAATAATTTTGTACCACTATCCTCCTTTTGTCTCTTAACTCATTCCTTCAGTGTAAAAAGAAACGCTGGCCATCTATTTATGACCTTGATTAAAATTCAAGTTTGAAAAGGTGTGGGTTTGCTGTATCATCTATATCTTTCCTAAATTGAAATTATGCTATAACGCAAATGCCCGTAATATAAAAACCACTTGAAAAACAATGGTAATCCATGCACAGTAATTAGACCTTATATGTAGAAGTATTGTACTGATGAGTCTAACAGTTAAGTAATTAATTGTTGAATTTGCTCCTAAAAGGACGCAAATGCAGCGCAAAGCCAGTTTTCAGCTCTCAGAGGATACAAATTGCTCCACAGTTAGGTTGTGCTGTCCAATTAGTGTCCTCATGTAAATTATAGATCTATACATACTAATTGGCTCTAAATCATGCACATTTTTATGCTACATAATTTCCTCTGTGAAAAGTGGTGAAAATAGTGGAGCCAGGAGAAACAATTGTGAGGTAATGCTTTTTGAGCCAAACATAGTCCTGATTTAGACAAGGCCCTCAAAAGCTTATTCTTAAAAATTGGTATCATCTGTTTCAGTTTTTCCAACTCCACAAATGTATCGGAACTTTGGAACAAGGCCGGGATTTTTTGGTCCCACCAGCGGCGGGCATTGTCACAGGACGGGAAAATTTGGAGAGTGGCCAAAAATCTTTGGCCGCTCTCCAAATTTTCCCGTCCCACCTGCAACAATGCCCACTGCTGGTGGGACTGTAAAAGCCGGCCCAAGTGTCTCAGGGAAATAATTCGACGGGGGGGATTTTCATGTGGCTGCTTCCATTAGGCAGATAAAAGTGGCCTAAGGCTCAACCAATTTTAATTTGAGCCTCATTGACATACCATTGGCAAAGATCGATACATTTGGAGTGGCTTGGCAATTGAAGAGGGCTAATAATATAGCATCTCTACCATACAGCCCAGCCAATTTAGGTAGATTGGGGTATGGAGGGGAATCTTCAGGTAGATGTTCAATGGACTATTCCAATGTTCTTCTAGCTGACCTCCATCTTCCATAAACCTTAGCTCATCCAAACCTCTGATGCCCATACCAAGACCTGCTCACTCATTATCCTTGCTGACCTTGCTATTCATTGGTCCCTAACTCCTTCAATTTAAAATCCTTATGCTTACATCCTTCCATGGCCTTGCCCTTCCTATCACTGTACATACAACCTTCAAAACTTCCCAAATGCTCCTCTGTTTGTCCAATTACAGCCGTCTGTGAATTCCCTCCATTTGACCAAACATTGGTGATTGAAATTTCTGCCCTAACCTCGTTGATTCCATTGCCCCCTCCACTTTCAAAACTCTGCTTCAAATCTATCTTTCTGATGAAGCATTTGGTCACTACTCCTAATATCTTCTTCTTTGGCTTGGTATCCATTTATTTCTGTTTACCACACATTACCTTGGGACATTTTTACACATTTAAGGCACTTTATAAATTCAAGTTATTGTTCTTTTGGTTGTCCAACCTGAGAATGTATCTGCAATCAGCACTTGTACCACATGCTAATCATTGCTTATAAAGTCAACCACCAATTCCAGCAATGGAGTCTTACAGTGCCATGCACAGGAATGAGGAAGTCATACAGTGATCATGCAGCACAAAATTTTGGAAAACTAATAAGCTAGAATGATAGCAAAGCAAACAAATATTATTTTTGCCTGGTGCCTGGGATGGATATTAGTTCGAGATGGGAAGGAAATGACAGGAGCAGGAGGATGATGGTCAGGAAACCTGGATTGGTAGGTAGGCTGCTTGCTGGGAGAGAAGGGCAGCAATGTAAGGCTGCAGTTAGGTGAGCTGGTCTGAGTGCAGGTAGGTCTAGTGGGGGTTGGGAGAGATTGTAGGGTCAGATGCTTTTTGGGGGGGTGGGGGTGCAGTTGGTGCTGGGGAAAGCAGATGGTTGTCAGGATGTTCTAATTGTGAGGTGAGGTGGACAGATTGTGGGGGAAATTTCTAGGTAGCTTATTGGGCCTGGAGAAAGCACTACCAGTCCTTCTGGATGAAATATTCTAAAAACATTTACCTTAGCAATTCAGATCTTCTCACTTCCTTTCACCTGTTGGTTTTCCTATGGCCATGGAAACTTGGCCAATGGGTTAAAAATAGAAATACTGTAAAAACAAATCCATATTAACACGTTTAAAATTTGAACCCACCTTTTGTGGGCAGATTGAACCTTTCCCCTTTAAACCAGAACTGGATGGTTCAAGGCTAGTTACATTTGTCTTTAAGTTTGTAGTTTTTTAATCTCCCACCCAAACCAAATCCATCCATTTCTGGGGTTAAAATTTCTTCCAATGACCTTCTTAGCATGAAGTTGGTAGAATGTAATTGGAAGGATACTCAATCCTTTTTTTCAGGATTTGATTTGGTTTAAAGGCAGATATGTCATTCTAGGCAAAATACTAGCAAAACTACATGGAGAAGTTATGTCACAGAAACAGCAAGTGCCGAGGGGGATGCCCCACATTTCAGTATTAGGATTTTTTATCTCAATGACAAAAATTCAGAACAAATCACTTATATTTATAGAATATACCAAATCAGAAAATTCACAGTGTGGAATCAGCCTAGATTTGCACTAAGTGCAGTAGAGGGCTGAAAAGAGAACATTTTTCCCACTGTATCGTCCCAATCCCACCTCATTAATCAGACATTCCTGGGATACACGCCATTTCACTGGCGGGCAGCCTCCAATTCGCCCACCACACTGTCACCTTGCCACTTCCCCACACTGGGCACCAGATTTAAACTGCAGTCAAGTGCACACCTCTCAGTGCTCCCAGCCTAGGACTGCTGCACAGAAGGGAAGGCCCCAAAAGGCAAGAAGACTGCAGCCCCCCAAATCAATGACACATCCTTGGGACAACTTCTGGACACTGTTGGAGCCCACTGCAATGTTCTCTGCCCCAGCTCTGGCCACAGGAGGCTCATCAGTGTCACCACTCTGGCTTGGGAGGCGATGGCAGAACTGGTCAGTGCCAACGCTGCACAGAAGAGGTTCTCCATCCAGTGCAGAAAGAGGATGAATGATCTTATCCATGCCACCAGGGTGAGGCAACCATCTCTTCACCCTAAACTCACACACACACAAGGCCAACACACATTAATTTCACTCACTGCCAACTCATGGGATATCACCACTCATTCTCTAACACACAACCTCACATCTCCATCTGGACTCACCTTCTCTGGAGACTGCCTCTTCAGCCCTTGGCATCTTGAGGCCACTTGCACAGATCAGCATGTGTCTCCACACACACCCTGGGCTGCCCCGACCCTTCTCCAGTACAGCCCATGCCTTGCCTGAGGCTACTTTTCCCCCTGCCCCAAGCAAGCCACAGGCCTGCAGCCATTTAAAGACACCCCCGCCTTATGGCTGGTCTGGTAGTTAAAGACCTGTCCATGAGCCCCCGTAAAAGTGATGTTGTGCTGCTGCTTCCGAAGCCTGGCGCTGATGACTGCGAGTGCTCCTCAAAGCAAGGTAGTCAAACAAACCTCAAAGCCCCGAGTGAAGTGCAGCTCACCAACTGCACGCTGCTTATGATCAGTTGTGAAACATGTCAGCGTGCAATCACGATGATGTGCTTGGATGATCCAGCATGGGGGGCTGATTCCAGTGAGTTGGGCTTATATTGATATGCAGATTTATTACAATGGAATTCCCGACGTGCAGCGGCAGAAAAGGTGGCCCTCCATTGATGGGCAGAACAGACAATTGCAAGCAGGTTTCACGATGCCTTGAAACTGATTTTTGGCTTCCCGCCATATTGTCTGCTTGTGTCCGCCATGATGCCCGACGGCAGCAGGTGCAGAAAATTCCACCCTTAGAATCACTACAGTTCAGGAGGAGATGCTTTGGTCCATCTTGTCTGTTCCAGCACTTTGTAAGAGCTAATCAGCTAGTCTGACTCCCCTGCTTTTTCTCCATAGCCCTGCAATTTTCTCCTCTGCTGATACTTATCCAATTCCTTTTTGAAAGCCATGATTGAACTTGCCTCTAGTACACTCTCAGGCAGTGCATTCCAGATCCTAACTATTCACTGCATTAAAAATTAGCTCTAAGGAAACAGCTCAAGAACACAATATGAGTATTGCTGAAAAAAGAGACATTCTGTCAAAGTGTTTCATCTTGCACTCATCAGAACAGATTCACAATAATACCAAATTCGAAGTGAACAAAAATTTATACTACATGAGAAAAGAGTGGTTGGCAAATGGGCTCTGATTGATCGAGGTGTTGCCATGGAGAATGCATCATGGAATAGTTAACAGCCAAGTTTTTGTTTAAATTCAAACCAGGCAATTAACTGTGTTTGGTCAAGGCATTGCCAAGGGGAATGAACCAGGGTATAGCTGCCCCCAAGCTTTTGTTAGTTGAAAAAGGTGCAACGCATGGATATGTTCTTTTTGCCTACAGAGAATAGAGCCGTGTGTGAATCAATGTACCTTTTATCATGCGTAAGTGAACCACACTGTGAGTCCCACTGATAATCTTAAATTGGTTGTCAGTGTAATTCTGAGCACAATTAGGATTGTTTAGCAAGTGTTTTCCAATCACAGAATCAATTTGATTTTGGACACTAAGTTCTGAATTTTGCAAGCAAGGTCTGATTGGGTACAGTCAGTTCTTTACCTGTTGCAAACAACTGAAGGGACATGCTGTTTGATACGATGCCCCAGTCATTGGGACGTATGGTCTATATGCCTGGCATCACACTGGCACTGAAATTCATGTACCACATTACTCATTTGTGTGATCGGCAGAATGTCTTTTGGCTTAGTTGGGCAATCAGTTGATGGGGGTCAGATGAAGTATATGAATGTGTATAAATCACTGCACATTGGAATGGGCAAGTAAGCTACTCCATGAATAGTACTGTATTAGCTAAGTATGGAGTTGAAAGACACCTAGGACCCATAACGGACTCAACAAATCCAACCAATACAGAGCAGCAATTAACAAACCTGATGACATATTTAACCACATAGCCAAATCAGTAGACTGCCAGGCAGAGTGTCGTGTCTGGTTCTGGTCAGCAAGACATAAGGAACACATTCAAACATTGGAGGCAATTCAGCAAAGAGCAATGAAGCTGATCCTTGGTGCCAGACTTATAAAAAGACTGGAAATAACTTAGGCTTTTCAGCATGGAAAGGCAGTCACTGTCACGATCTTACTGAGATATAAAAGAAAGTCAATGCAGGAAATTTCAAACTAAACTGTGAGATTAGAACAAGTGATACATGGGTTAAATTAGTAACAGGCAAATTTAGGAACTAGCTCTTCTTCACACATTGAGTAATCAATACCAATAGATTGAATTGACTTCTGAATACAGTAGTGAAAGGGGAAAATGTGGAAACATTTAAGAAATTATTGGATGCTGCATTGGGCGGAGGGAGGGGGCACTGTAGGACCTTTCTGGATTCATGAGCTAAGATATGCCGAATGATCTTCCTCATGCGTTATAACCTTGTTATAAAAGAATGTTCGGGGCAGCATAAACTCCAGCAAAAAGTCCATTTACTGTTTTACAGCAGTTCAAACTTTAATTGTGCAAAAGCAAACAGCTATCTCAATAGTTCTTCAACACTTATTAAAACATATTGAATAACATGACCAATGTAATAGTGAGGAAGTGAACTGAAGCTGTGGCCATTAATATATGGCGAAAACCTGCATTCTTAGAATAAGCTGAACTACTGCAACCCAATAGCTACATCAATATCGAGCTACTAACAGTCGTGCTAAATACACAAATATGTCATGCCTTAATCAGCTCACTGTACATTATTTCAGCATAAAGCATACTGAAGTATTCATTATGATCAGGACATCAGATCTTTCAGGTAGGAATATCAAGTATTCCAATAAATCACTAAAAGATAAAAAAGATGTGTCGGCCTTTTGTTATGTGCATAAAAAATCTTACATTCCCTTTCTTTCATTCTACGTAAATGACTACTAGCAAAAGTCATTTTTTGTTAAGTGTATAGGTTTATGGTCCACACTCACCCTTCATGTAAAAGCAACTTCTTTGTTAGAGTTTGGCCACTGGAAATGATTTGCTTTAAGCTCTTTAAGCAACACAAAACTGGCATATCACTAAAAATATAAAACAGCATGTTATCAAATTAATTATTTTTGTCCTACAGTGTTTTGTACCAGCTCTTATGTGAAAATTCCTGAAACATGTATAAAACTATTGTGGAGAATTATTTATACACTTAACAGGAGTGCACTACACCATGTAATTTTCAGACAACCTCCAGTAGAGATTGGTAATCACAACACTGCAAAATACTAAAGAGGGAAAATATAAGAAATTACTCGTAAAAATGTTGACAGTGATTTATTCCTGCAATTTAAAAAAATCTGGAAGTGAAAAAAAGTGAGATAAAACTTCTGCCAACAATAAAAAGATGCTATCTGGAATGCAGGAAACAACATGAATTGGGGTTTTGGTGTTGGAGATGTAGAATAGAGTTTACTGCCAGATTTCTGAGTAGTTCGTGTGCGATGGTACCAGCACCAACATGTTTCAATATTCTCCACTCCCATTGAACTGTTTGTGGGAGGCTAGCACAGAAGTGGACATGGTATATAATGGACAGTAGAGTAGCAAGATACATCTGAATTTTCCTTTTTAGAGCTGAAATCTCTCCTTATTTCTGCCTCATTTTATTAAAGCCCTTGCCATTAACAAATGTGATTAGATCACATTGTTGTTGAGATGATATAGTGTGTTGCCGTACCTCAATGTGAAAATTGCATTGTTAACCAAATGATCAAATGTGTCAAGTAGTTCAACAGCATATCTGATACTTTTTGATAGAAATAATGAATATATTTATATTCACTGCAATAATGACCTAAATATTATTTTGCTAGTGAAGCTAAGGTGGAGCTTGTAACCCACCTGGCCTAGTGGATGAAGGAGACCTTAAAATGGAGACTTCACCCTTACCACTCTGTTCCCACTGGAATCTAAATGGCCACTGTTATTACTGTTCACTGCAGCTAGGTGACTCAGGCCCTTGCTGGAATAAATGTATAAATGTCTGCAAATAAATCATGGGTTATTGCCTTTGGTCCCTAGCTCAAATTATGTTCCTTTGCCACTGGCTCCATCTCTCTTCCTGGTAACTCTCTGAGGCTGAACTAGACTGTTTGCAACCTCAGTACAATATTAGACTCTGACTAGAGCTTACAACCACATATCTACACCTTCACTAAGACCATCCATTTCCTCTGTAACATCACCTGACTTCGCCCCTGCCTCAGTTCAACTGTTATTGAACCCTCATCCATGTCTTGGTTATCTCCAGGCCTGACTATCCTAACACACTGCTGGCCAGCCTCCCACATCCTGTCCTCAGTAAAATTGAGGTCATCCAAAATTTTGCTGCCTTTTCTGAACTCACACCAAATGCTTGCTGATTTACATTGGCTCCTGATTAAATAACACATCGATTTTAAAATTCTCATCCTTATTGTCAAATTCCTCCATGGCCTCACCCCTCCCTATCTCTGTAATCTCTTCCATCTCCACAACCCTCCAACATATCTATGCTCCTTTAATTCTGGATTTTTAAGCAACCCCAATTTTAATCACTCCACAATGGGTGGCTGTGCCTTCAGTTGCTTGGACCCAAGGTTCTGGAATTCCCTCCATAAACATCTCTGCCTCTATACCTCGCTTTCCCCCTTTAAAGATATTCCTTAAAACCTGCTTCTTACCAAGCTTTTGTTCACCTGTCCTAATATCTCCTTATGTGACTCGGTGTCAAATTTTGTTTTAAAAAGGCTCTGTGAAGCACCTAGGATGTTTTGTTACATTAAGGGTGTTATATAAAAACTAATTGTTGCTGTTAAAATGACGATGGGTGGAATCAAAGTGGGGTAATGGGTGGGAAAAAGGACATTTTACTCGCCAGCCACAATGGTGGCTTTATTTCGTCCCATTCCCAGCAGGTCCCGCCTCATTAATAATGAATTCCCAGGAAACACGCCAGATCTCTGGCCTCTGATGTGCCCAGCCCACCATCACCTCAAGGCTTCAGTAATCTGGGCGCCACATTTAAAGGCTGCCCCTGCACAGAGCTAACTCTCTCTAGGGCATTGGGAACTGCTAGAAATTCACGGTTGCCAAAGGGATGAAACATGCTGCTCCCAAATTTAGTGACGCCTCCTTCAGGTGCCTACTGAATACTGTGGAGGCCAGCCGCAATATCCTCTACCCCCGTTCTGGGTGAAGATCAGCAAGCAAGATCGCCAATCCAGCATGGGAGAGGGTGGCAGCGGTGGTCAGTGCTAATGTTGAGCAAAAGAGGACAGCCACCCAGTGCCAAAAGAGGATGAAATATCTCCTCTGTTCCACCAAGGTATGTCACATTTCTCACCCCTGTCAACTCACAAGCCCATCCACAGGGATCTCACTCACTGCCAGTTCAAGGGACACCACCATTCACTCTCTCACACGCACATTCAGCTGCCCTATGGATTGTGTCCTCATCCTATCCATGGCACCGCTCACCACCCACACATGCCAGCCATGCTTATCACCTGGCCTGGCAGGCATCCTGCTTACACACTCTCCATCTGTATTCATACAGGACAAGGTGGCATACAACAAAAGGGAGAGGTCGCAGACTGGTGGAGGAATGTCTGATATCAAGGTCCTCACAGGCTTTGAAAATAGAGCCACCCAGCTGGCCAGCGACAACCTGGACTGTTCCTTTGCTGCTGGTAAGGCTGGTGCTGCTCTATCCAATGAGGATCTAGCAGTGCAACATCGATCAGGCAACCATGCTGTGAGTGAGTTTCCTGGTTCCGCAGTCTCCTGCCATGTACTAATTATCTCTCCTCGTTTTCACAGGCACATCTGGGAAGCAGCCGAGGGGCTCCACAAGTCAGTTCTTCAACTCAAGCCCCGAAGACACCTTGGGAGAAGAACCTGATGACACCCTAATTGAAGACCTATCACAGTGCTCACCCACACCCTCTACCAGTGCAGAGACTCAAACCTCAGTGAGACCTAGCTTTAGAGTAGCCTCGGAGTCACAGTCTGGTGAGCACATCGCACAGTGTGATCCATAGCAGGCGGCAGCAGGGACTTCCCAGGTTTCTGGCACTCGGAAGACTGCCAGAGATCAGAAATTTGCTGCATCAGAGTCAGATCAGGAGCCTCTGGACTCAGTCATACCTCAGTTGCTCGAGCTGCAAAGGCAAGCTTGGGGGCATCAGGAAGGTATGTCCGCTGCACTCCTCAGATTGAAAGACATGATGCAGGAGTCTGCCCACCTTCAGGCTGAGGTGATAACACTGGCATGCCAATGCACCGAGGTCAACACTGGTAGGAAGGCAGATGCCATGGAAGCCTTGGTCCAGGACAACAGTCTGACGCCATAGTTAGCCTCCAATAGTATCAACTTGTGAGGGGTATGGGACAGTTCAATCACACCCCAGCTTCCCCTTCTCCTCAAGGAGTCAGCCAGGGGCCCTTGGGCACCCATGGGGTGGAGTATCAGCAGATGCAGACCCTGGGACCATCCACCTAGGTGACTCTAGGAGTGTCTGGTCCTTCCAAATCCCCTCTTCCTGTGACCCCCGCAGCTCCAGCTCCACAGGAGGGTACCACTGTCACACAGCAGAACACCAAAAGAAGGCCAGGGCTCTCCAGGCTCGGCCCTCCAGAGGACGCCCGCCAAGGTCATCACAGACAGGGCGTAGCAGTCATCAGGTTGCCTCTACCTCCGCTATGGACATCGGGGGAGCACCAAAACATAGCGGCAGGGTTAGGAAGGTTGAGAAGTTGTAGCTGCACAGCCTAGGCATGGGTATTAATCACTTGTATATAATGTTCCCGATTATAAGTAAACTCCCAGGAATGTCTCCTTGCCTATGGTTCTTTGTTATGATGAGCAGTGTTTGTGTCATTCAGATGTGAAACCCTGATTCCAGCACAAGATAAAGGCAGGAGTCTCAGTCCAGGGCATCTTCCCTGTGTAATCTTCATACCAAAGTGGTTGTCCGGCCTCATACTCATTTGGATATTGCTGATGTATGCTCCTCAATGGTGCTTGTTATTGCTGCCAAAATGCCTTGGGCTGGCCTCACAGAACTCCATCATTCTCTCTGTAAGCTCTCAGCGCTTTTGAAGGGGGGCTGACAAAGGATCAGGTGCAGTGAAAGTTTACAGCTGCGTCTCCATGATATGACCCTGATCACAGAGCGCAAAAAGCTGCCTTCAGCCAGACAGGAGTCAGACAGTCACAGAGGCAATATGAAGATCAATGGAGTGTCCTCACTCCAAGTCGTCATCATCCCCCTGGAATCTAGTGACTATTAGGGCCTCCACTGTGTCTCCATGAAATGAGCCTGAGGACTGAGGGAATGTGTGCTGCCATCAGCCACAAAGGAGTCAAACACTCATTGATGCAAGGTGAGGATGTCAGGACTGTCCTTGCTGCATCTCATCATCATCCTCCATGAATCTTGTGGCTATGAGGGCTTCCCAAGTGCGCCTGCCAAATCTGGCCAGTGCGATGGCTTCATTGCTGGCATCCTTGCCTTTGAGGACCTCATCACCATCATCCTCTTCAACATCCTCCTCATCAGAGGAGACGTGCAGCTTCTCCATCTCTCCCTCAGCCAGGTCCTCCCCTTTTGCATTGCCAGGTTGTGAAGCATGCAGCAAGCAACAATGATGAGCAACATCCTCTGGAGACTGTATTGCAGAGCTCCATCAGACCTGTTTTCAAAATGTTCGCTGTGGATTTTCAGCTGCATGCGCAGCAGGCCCTGCCACCCTTTCATCTTGAGGGAGATATTCCTCTCTTTACTGAGCCAGGTGACTCTCCTGCTCTATTCTTCTTCTTCTCTGATCTCTGTAAGACATGGGCCATACAGCTAGGTCACCAGGCGCCATGATCCTGATGTCTCCTCCTGCATGATCAAAGAGAGAGAGACACGTGAATTAGCATATGTGTCCTAAGAACCTCTCTTGCCTTAAGTCTGAACGCTCCTTTACACATGCAGGAGAATGCTGACCACCACTTGGATGGCCAGTGTGAGGTGCGCTCATTGGCTGTCCAAAACCCCACCCACATCCATCCCACTCCAATTGACTGATTGGCGGCAGCTTTGGCCATTGGACTGCATGCTGTGCCCTCAGCTCAGGCGCAGGTATTCCCCAACCTGCACTGCAAGGCTGCGCTGTTAGCTTGAACCATGAGAGGTACTGGTCCAAACCTTAATAAAGACATTGCAAAGGGCTCTGAGCGCCTCCACCAGTAACTGCACCATGGCCACCTTTTGCAAGGGGATTCTACAACTTGCCCAGTTGGCCAATTGCTCTACAAATTAATGCAGATTAATTTGCAGTCTGCGCCCGAGGGGTGAAAAATTCTGGAGTATTTGGTGGCACTTTCTTGCTCTTGAGTTGCTTGAGTGGACAGAAAAGCTTTAGAGGCCCGACTCCAAGCATGTCAATGGAGCTGCTGCTGAACAGTCTGCTGCAGAAGAATGCTCACTTTTGACAAGCTTTTCCAAGCGCATGGCCACTTCTCTCACCACCCCCACCCCACCCCCACATGTGCTTGAGTCTTTCCTTCAGGTTCTCTGTTCTGCCTTGTTCATCACTGCCACCCACCCCTGTGTGACCTGCATTGGAGCCCTTGTCCCAGTGCCGCACTGAAAGCCAGCTGAGAAAATGTGACTTGCCTGTACCTCCACATACGCACAGCGCCTCATCCTTGATGCCCTACGGGCAATGCTCCTGAACAGTGTGCAAGGTTGTGTGCACTCACCTCCGAGTGCCTCTCGAAGTTCAGGTCTCCAGGTGCATGCCTTTTAAAAGTAGTTGTGAAGATCACCGTTCTGCAGTCACGCTGATGTGGGGCAATAATTTTGGTGAGCAGGGCTTAGAATTAGATGCAAATATATTAAAATGACATTCCTGACGTCCGGCAATGGGAAACGCGGCCCGCCATTAACGGGTGGGGTGAATGATCGCAAACTGGTTTCACGACGACGTAAAACCGATTTTTGGCCTTCTCACCATATTGTCCCGCCACTTCGCCCGCCATGAAGCTCAATGCCAACAGGGCTGGAAAATAATGGCCAATGTTTTAACCCATGCCTGAGAATGTAGGAGCTGGGTTGACACTATTTAAACTCATTGGGTGTGAACGTGGGTTCAATAGCACCTGTTGTTTGGCGCTGTTTGGAGGCAAATGGCATCTGATGCATGTGCATACTCTTCTGACATGAATCATTCCATTTGTCATATTGGTGAAGGCGTTAGTGCATGCAGCTGACATCTTCCAGAAGTATGCAGAGTTGGCAGATCATGACATCAAACATCATGTAATGTTGATTTGACACCAGCGCTGCCATTTTGGAGCTCAACACTTAAGATGACTTTCTCTTTTAATCTCGCTTGACTGAATATCTGTTCAGCGCAGCAGGAAGTGTAGTATAAAGGGTCCACAGATGGGATATGCTGATGTATAATGTAGATGCTGATGTACTGCTGACATAAGTTAGTCATGTGTTAGACTCAAGAGAGAGACAGAAAGATAGAGAGGTTAGAATCATGCCTAGATGCAATGTGCCTGCTCTGTAACCTGTTTAGATGTAGTACTAATAAGTATATGTTAAATAGATACCATAGTGTGCCTTCAGTCTGTCTAAGAAACAAGCCCATGCGCAACTCCAAAGTTCAGGGACCAACCTCAGAACATGGTGGCAGTGATGGATACATCAATGTAAGAAACATTTCGGTATTATTGAAGGAACCTCAGGGTGAAGTAACCTTTGAAAGCAGCTCATAAAAAGTCACCTGAAGAAGGAGGAACACTGGAGACAGTTGCATAGCCATGGATGCCTAGGATGAAATTCTCTCTGACTTTCTGCAGACCAAAGAGGGTCTTACTTGGGATCAAGAGGTCCTGTATGCGGGACAGGCCGAGCTTAGAGAATTTAGTCAGGCTATAATTCAGAGCGATCCAAGGTTTCACATGACTCTGTAGATGGGGTAGGCCCACAGACAGCCGCACACCCTTAAGAAAGCCTGCCTAACTAGGCAAAAGGGTGGAAAGCCCCACGCCAGCAGACATTCTGAGATGCTTGTGTTGTGGCACGAAAACCCAGTATAAACGCCAAGACTGCCCAACAAGGGCTGTGGAATATTACCCATGTGGCCAAACAGGGCATTTCAGGTGTTTCTGCAAATCCAGTAATTTTTATCAGTCGAAGACCAGAAAGTACTTCTGAAATACATTCCTTCCAAGAAATGGAAAGTCACGAGAAAGACAAAATCACAGAGTTCCTTGGCGGAGTAGATAGTCTTAATCTAGACTGCTGGTCAGTTACAGTCTGAGTTCAAGCCTTTGATGCTATTTTTTAAATTGATACTGGTGCTGCTGTCATCGTATTAGCAGATGACTTTGACTGGCTTCAGCCAATGAGGGAGCAACAAGTTCTTCAGAGTGACCTGAGTTCTTCTCTCCCAGTCCCTGAGGGTCCAAAGGTCAATTCTCTTCAGTCTTCTCTCTTGGATCAGTCATTCATTGAAAAGTCTTCATTGTCCTTGCATTTCAGTCATGCAGCAACCTACACTCTGCTTCCCAGCAATGCTGACAGCAATGATGCTAAATTGATATCTTATTCTGCAGATGATGATGTCTTACCAGATGCAGAAGAAATCCCTCATGTCTCCAAGATTTCTTCCCCAAGGGCCAAGAATACTGAGGGAGATTGAATCCCCCAGCAATGTGACTTGGGGAGGGGAAGAGTAGGAGTTGGGGTTGAGAAGAATCGGCAGTTGTAAAAATGGAATTACAATAATGCAATGTAAATAGTTAAAGACATAGTTTCATGTAGTTGATAAAAAGTAGGATAGTATACTTGGGGGAGCTCTGGTATAAAGGCTTAAAAGATGGGATATGTTACTAGATGATGATGTCACACTGACAAGTCAATCTTGTATTAGACTCTCTCTCTCTCTTTCTCTCTTGGCTAATAAACAAGTATTTAGCAGATACCAGAGTATGTCCACAATCTGTCTAAGAACCAAGCCCCACACCGAGAGTCCAAGGTAGAAGGAAGGGCCCATCGCAGTACAGGAAGCACTAGCACTTTTTAGTGGAATGACCAAGTATTTATGAGTCAGTTGCTGGTTAATTTCTTCTGGCTGTTGGTATGGTTCTATGTGTGTTTGGCACTTTCCATAGTTGTTTCAAGTTGCAAGGGTCTACAGGGTGTGGTGTGGCAACTGCAGAAGAACTTTTTCCTGCCTTCAAACCAGTTACTCCAAGACACGAACACACTGATAGTCTTTGCCTTGGAATAACGCGAAGTGGGAGAATGAGCAGAGGCCACACAGGTAGAGGGAAGGGCAGGAGAAGAAGGAGGAGTAAGAGAAAAAGGGGGAGGAAGAGAAGGAACAGGAAGGGAGGCAGCAATCTAGGCAACCCATTTGCCCAGGTTGTATGTGAAGAACTGCTTTGAGTGACACACAAGCAGCCAGAACACACAATTACCCATTCACCAACAGGCCCACACTCCCTACTTTCCCTCAGTCACTGGCCATCATATCATTGTCGGCAGAAAAATAAAAGCCACCTCAAATAAACATTTCAGGCCAATTTTATAAACAAGATCATGCCCTATTGAATTCAAACATACAGGCCTTTGTCTGTCTTAATGTTCCTGTGCCCTGGTCCACCAGTGGCTGCAGCATGCCTGATGGAAGGCTGCTGAATTCCAGTGGAAACTGCAGACTGCCTTAGAAATTACAACCTTGAGCAGCTCTGGGGCTAGAAGGCCCAGCTTTGAACAGCTCAGACTGAGTGATATCAGTCTGGGCTCACAGGCTCACAGACAACTTCAAGGACACGAGCAGAGTGGCAATGATGGGAGAACGAATGCAGTCATCTGAACATGGATAGCAAGTTCACAATCCATGAACCAATTGCCTCTCCCCTGAGGCAGATCCTCAGCAATCCTAGTAATGTGTTGAAGGCCAGTTTGCTACACTGCTGCGTCATCCTGTAAGCTTAGATGCACTGGTATTTGCAGTCACGATGGCAGCAGTCTGAGCTTGCATTGTGGTAAGCTGTCCCTGCATGACTTTCCTCTTAGCCCCTACTGCATTTCAGATTTCTGGAAGTTGCCTGTGTTGCAATGGAAGCTAAGACATTGGGTGAAATTTTCCGTGCCCTCTGGTGTTGGGCGTCATTGTGGGTGCGAGTGGGCAAATGGCAGGAAGGTCAAAAATCAATTTCACAATGTCGTGAAACCAGTTTTCAATCGCCTGCTCCACCCACCAATGGCAGCCTTGTTTCCTGCCACTGCACATCAAGATCTTCAGTGCAATACATCTGCATATCATTATAAGCCCTGAAGTCATCCCCCATGTTGGATTATCCGAGCACATCAGCGTGTTTGCAAGCTGACGTGTTTCACAACTGAACATACATGACGTGCACTTGGCAAGATGCACTTTGCTTAGGACTTTGTAATTTGTTTGCCTACCTTGCTTTGGGCAAAACTCACGGTCATCAGTGCCAGGCTTTGGAGGCAGCACCACATCACTTTTGGGGGGCCACGGGCAGGTCTCTACTTGCGAGACCAACCGGGGGTGGCTTTTTAATAGCTGCAGGGATCGGGCTTGCTTGGTGAAGGGGGAGAAGTGGCCTCAGGCAAGGGAAGAGGCTGCAGGATGAGGGCTGTACTGGAGAAGGCGGGTATCACAGAATGTGTGTGGGGACACATGTTGATCTGTGCAAGTTGCCTCAAGAAGGTGAGGGCTGAGGCAGTCTCCAGAGAAGATGAGTCCAGATGGTGATGTGAGCATGCAAATGAGAGAGTGAGTGGTGATGCCTTTTGAGCTGGCAGTGAGTGAGATGTCAGTGAATGTATGATGGCCTTGTGAGTGTGTGTTTAGAGTGATCAGATGGTTGCCTTACCCGATGGCAGCATGGATGAGACCATTTATCCTCTTTCTGCACTGGATGCGAGCCTCTTCTGTGCAGCGTTGGCACTGACCGCCTCTGCCACTGCCTCCCAAGCCAGAGAAGTGACACTGTTGGGCCTCCTGTGGCCAGAGTGGGGATAAAGGACATTGCAGCTGGCTCCAATGGTGTCCAGACAGCGTCCAAGGGATGCATCATTGAATCAGGGATCTTTAGTCTTCTTGTCTTTCAGGGCCATTTCTTCTGTGCAGCAGTCCTGGGCTGGAAGCACTGAGACATGTGCACACAGCTGCACTTTAAATATGGTGCCTGGTGTGAGGAAGTAGCGGGGTGACAGCATGACTAGTGAATTGGAGGCAAAACAGCATTTATCCCGGGAATGCATGATTAAGTGGCGGGATTGGGACGTATCACACAGTGCAAATCTGGGATGATTCCACCCATTGGCTATCGGGTGTTGCCTCATGGTCAGGTCCACAAATTTTCTCATGGAGTTGGCATCACTTCCATGCCAGAAAGGATGGGCTCCAAGCTCTGTGCAAAGCCCTGTGCCAAGTTCGTGCCAAACTCTTCCATGCTTCATGTCCCTTGCCAGTGACCACAGGCTTTCTGGCAGGCTTCCCAATGCCCCAAGTATTTAATTTGCATACCCATTAGCCAATCCCATCAAAGTCCTCATTTGAAGCCTCCATGTCAAAACCTGTATGCAATCTAGACCCCTGGTGAGCTGGCAAATATACTTTCTTTGCCCCCGCTCCCCCTACCCTGGCTACATGCCCGGTGTCCCTTCATGTGCAGATCCCGCCTCTATGATGTCCTCTAAATTATGTGCAGTGTCAGTATATGTTGGATCCTGGTCACCAGTTTGTTGGGGTTTATGGATCCGGGTTGCAAGCTTGTTTTGGGATGGCCGAGTTGGTACAATAGACAGAGTATGTCAGCAGACACTTCTTAGGTGAAACACATTCCGTTTATTTACAAAGGTATTCAGCAGTTACACTTGTGTGCTTTCAATTAAACCTTGTCTCCATGCTACAGACTCTAACTACTGAGGTAGCCCATGCTACTCCTCTATTCGATACTAAGATCATATGAACTTTCATTGTAACATTCTTGTTAAATTATATTACACATCAAATTACCACACCCCTCCCACTTTACTCAGAAATACATTTTACGGTTACAATTACAATTTTCTCAAAATATCAAATTATTTGCACAGCTAAGTAATTTACAAATTCAGTCTTTCCGGGGGGTTTCCTTGTGCATATAGAATGTCTCAGCTCTACAGCTTCAGATGCTTTGTCAGGAATTTGCTTTTCTGGTTCTTCCCTCAGGTTCTTCGGTGGGCACCTGCAAATCTGTTTCCTCAACTCTTGCAGGTACAGCCGATCCTTCAGACACACCTGTAATCATCTGAGTTCTCTCAACAGGAAACATTGACTCGGTCATGAACACTGTTGGAATCACTTTTTGGTGATTTTGTTTCTCTCCTCCTTATATGATCCACATGTCTCCGTATGACTCTGTCTTCCTTCTTCATGTGGTAAGAAAGAGGTCCAGTCACTGCACTTATTTCACCCGATAACCTTTTCCAAAATTCTTCACATAGACCGTCTCTCCTAAGGTAAACCTCTTGTTATGACTATGCCAGGTATTCTAGTTTTCTGGCTTCCCTGACTCCTTTCCACCTCCCCCCACCAAAAAAAATTTGACATTATTAAACTCAATTCTATCCCAAGACGACATTTCAATAATAATTCCGCAGGTGTGACACCTGTTGTTGTGTGAGGGGTGGTCCAATAATAGTAAAGAAAGCGTGCTAGCTTGGTCGCTATGGAATCTCCAGTTAATTTCGTCATGCCTGCCTTGAATGTTTGAACTGCCCTCTCAGCCAGCCCATTTGAGAAAGGCTGGTATGGTGAAGTTTTTACATGAGTGATACCATTGGGGCTGATAAACCGTTGAAACTCAGTACTCATAAATACCGTGCCGTTATCAGCTACGTCCGCTCCTGGTAGTCCATAAGGGGGAAAAGGAATCCAATGTTCCAATGAGGGGAGGGGAAGGAGTTCCAAGGGAGGAAGAAGTCTGGAGGGGGGAGAAAATTCAGGTGAACATGCCAGGGAGGGGTCTGTGGTGTTGATGACTGCCTCCCGGGGAGCAAACTGAGGGTGGGTGTGGTAGGACGGAATGGTGAGAATGACCGAGGGCAGAGTGAGGCAGTAGGGTGGGAGGGTGAGAATGTGACAGTATTGGTAGAAGGGACGGTGAGGTTGGTTGGTGGAGACTGGGAAGCAGACACAAAGTTTGGGGGTGCGAGGGAGGAGGTCGGGGAGTTTAATGTGTTGGGATTTTCAGGATGGTAGGGAACATGCATGTTCACCTGGACATTCCCAAAAGAAAAGGGTTTTGGTTGTGGGGGAAAGCTCTGCAGGGATGGGAGAGCACACACACACACAGAGACACAGACAAACAAACACACACAGAGACACACACACACACACACACACACACACACACAGACACAGACACACACATACAGACACACACACACACACACACACACACACACACTTCTCCCTCCAGGAACACTCATGGGCTGGCTACGTGCAGCTGAACGGCTGGCTGGCAGGTGGGGGGGTGCAGTGGGCTGATTCGTGAAGCCTGTAAATGAAGCAGAAACACACCATTACACATCATTCAGTGATGGTGAAAATATTTCCAAGTTGTGAAGTGACAAAATGTGTTCACTGTGCATCCAACTGTGATCAGAATTTTTTAACTTTTCTACACTTTAGGCTCCTAAGTGCTGCCCTGACATCCACAGCAGGAGCGGAGTCAGTTTAAGCAATGGTTGGCCCTTGTTGCTCTGATGACGTCATTGTGGGTCCTCTGGAAAGCCAAGGCCTTGAGGGCCCTGGCTTGCTTTGACAGTCCTCCTGTGGGCCAGCAGCTCTCTCTGCAGTGACAAAGAACAAAGAACAAAGAAAAGTACAGCACAGGAACAGGCCCTTTGGCCCTCCAAGCCTGTGCTGATCATATTGCCCATCAACTAAAACATTTTGCACTTCCGGGGTCCGTATCCCTCTATTCCCATCCTATTCATATATTGTCAAGCTGCCTCTTAAACACCACTATCGTACCTGGTTCCACCACCTCCTCTGGCAGCGAATTCCAGACGCTCACTACCCTCTGCATAAAAAACTTGCCCCGCACATCTCCTCTATAGTTTTCTCCTCTCACCTTAAATCTATGTCCCCTAGTAATTGACTCTTCCACCCTGGGAAAAAGCTTCTGACTATCTACTCTGTCCATGCCACTCATAATTTTGTAAACTTCTATCAAGTCGCCCCTCAATCTCTGCCGCTCTAGTGAGAACAATCCAAGTTTCTCCAACCTCTCCTCATAGCTAATAACCTCCAGACCAGGCAGCATCCTGGTAAACCTCCTCTGCACCCTCTCCAATGCCTCCATATCCTTCTGGTAATGTGGTGACCAGAATTGCACATAATATTCCAAGTGTGGCCTAACCAAGGTTCTATACAGATGCAGCATGATTTCCCAGCTTTTATAGTCAATACCCCTGCCAATGAAGGCAAGCATGCCATATGCCTTCCTGACTACCTTATCCACCTGTGTTGCCGCTTTCAGTGACCTGTGGACCTGTACACCCAGATCCCTCTGCCCCTCAATGCTCTTAAGGGTTCTGCCATTTACTGTATAATTCCTGCCTATATTAGACCTCCCAAAATACATTACCTCGCATTTGTCTGGATTAAACTCCATCTGCCATTTCTCCACCCAGGTCTCCAAATGATCTCTATCCCACTGTATCCTTTGACAATCCTCTTCACTATCTGCAACTCCTCCAACTTTAGTGTCATCTGCAAACTTACTAATTAGCTCAGTTACATTTTCCTCCAAATCATTTATGTATACTACAAACAGCAAAGGTCCCAGCACTGATCCCTGCGGAACACCACTAGTCACAGCTTTCCATTCAGAAAAGCACCCTTCCACTGCTACCCTCTGTCTTCTATGACCAAGCCAATTCTGTATCCATCTTGCCAGCTCACCTCTGATCCCGTGCGACTTTACCTTCTCTACCAGTCTGACATGAGGGATCTTGTCAAAGGCCTTACTGAAATCCATGTCGATAACACCCACTGCCCTTCTATCTCAATCATCTTTGTCACTTCCTCGAAAAACTCGATCAAGTTAGTGAGACATGACCTCCCCTTCATAAAACCATGCTGCCTCTCACTAATACGTCCATTTGCTTCCAAATGGTAATAAATTCTGTCACGAAGAATCTTCTCCAATAATTTCCCTACCACTGACGTAAGGCTCACCGGCCTGTAATTTCCTGGATTATCTCTGCTACCCTTCTTAAACAATGGAACAACATTGGCCATTCTCCAGTCCTCTGGGACCTCACCCGTGGCCAGTGAGGATACAAAGATTTCTGTCACAGCCCCAGCAATCTCCTCCCTTGCCTCCCTCAGTACTCTGGCATAGATCCCATCTGGCCCTGGGGACTTATCCACCTTAATATTCTTCAATAAGCCTAACACCTCTTTTTTGATCTCAACATGATCCAGGCTATCTACACACTCTTCCCCAGACAAATCAACCACTAAGTCCTTCTCTTTAGTGAATACTGATGAGAAGTATTCATTTAGTATCTCTCCCATTTCTTCTGGCTCCACACACAGGTTCCCACCTCTGTCCCTGAGTGGGCCTACCCTTTCCCTGGCTACCCTCTTACTTTTTACATATGTATAAAAGGGCGAGGTTGAGGGGGTAACAAGCTAAGGGGATTCGGAGAGAGAGGGCAGTCTGAGATTCCTGAGTGAAGAACCAGGGGTGTCCATCTGCCGCTCCTCCTCCCTTCAGGTGCCCAAGGACACCAGTCTGACTCCTTAAGGGGAAGGAGTACCTGGAGGAACATCGAGGTGCCCCGTTTCCCTAGCGCATTGCCACTGCAGGAACTCACCCATGGCTACCACGATGGAGTGCAGGTCTGCATGCATCTCCACGTTCTACTGGACCAGGGTCTCCATGGTGTCCACATTCCTTCCCATGCAGACCTTAATATGTGCACACGTGGGCACCACTTCATCAGAGAGCAGGCAGACTCACTTCTCTGACTTGCGTGCCACTCTGTTGAGGGCTTCCAACAGCTCTGCATGATGTTTCCCTGCCTTCAGCTGACTCTCCAGGATGAGCTGGAAGGTCAAATCCAGAGGCTCGTCACCTGACTCAGACCTCACAGATGCCTATTCCCCAGCAGTCCTCCGAGTGCCGGGGTGCTCAGTCTTTGCCCAGAGCAGGGTAGAGGACAATATGGCAGGCCTCCATGGCATCCAAAAGGCACTTGAGGGATGCAACACTAAACCATGGGAGCTGCAGTCTTCTTGCCTTTCGGGACCATGTCTTCTGTGCAGCAGCCCTGGTCTGGAAGCAGTTGTGTGCTCGGCTGAACTTTACATATGGCGCCCAGCTTGAAGAAGTGGCGAGGTGATGGTGTGGCGGGCTATCAAGAGCCCACCCACCATTGAAACAGCGTGTTTCCCAGGAATGCATGATTAATGAGGTGGAATTGGGATTATACAGAGTAGAAAGTCGCGGCCGGCAGGTAAAACACCCTTTTTCCCACCCACGACTACACTTAGCACAAATCTGGGATGATTCCGCCCAGTGAGGAGCAAAGATACATATCAAGGTAAACTTACAACAGTAGCAATGATAAAATAGATAGGAAACACTACAATGGAGAGAAAGAGATCAATCTCTCAACTACCAAACTTTTTACACAAATCCAAGCATGACCTAAATTTCCCAGCCACATTAAGATGATTTTTCACTCTTGGCTCAGTATTGTGGTCAGTTCCACCTCTATTTGGATTTAACTTTTCTTGTATTTTAACAGATTATGAGAGTCTTAAAATTATTGAAGGGAAAATAAATGCTTGGAGCTCACATTTAATGAAAGTTTTACTTCAACATCTTGTTATTCCTTAGGGTGATAACTTCTAACTAATTAATTATTGACTGTGGATAGGGCTGGTATCTAAACATTGCTGTCCCTCTTTGTTGCAGTCAGAACATGTGCCATTCACTTCCAATGCTCCTGTATTAGGTTTTTTTGAAAGGCATAGGCAACACCTGAATGTGGGCTGTTCTGCTGTTCTGTTAGCATCACAACAAAGACAGACTGTAAGCAGGGAACATCTGAAACAGATACATAAACATTGACATTCACGTGCAATTAGTGATTAGGTATTGTCGCCAGTGAATGCTTAGAAAGTCAACAAGACACTGCAAGGTCATGAATCCCCCAGTTATTCCTTTTAGTTGGTTGAGTCAGAAATTGTAGAATTCTCTAGTTAAATGTGATTTTATACAGGCTATTGGCCTGCAACCAGTAGTCTGTAGCCAGAGATAGTTAAAATCTCCCCATTAGAGAAGGCAATGGTGCAGGGAACATTTAAAATGGAAAAATTGTTCAATTTATGATTAATTTATTCGGATTTTTAATCAGCTTTTTGACTATAGAAAAAGAAAAACAGCTGTAGGGATGGACCTACTAAAATAAAAGTGTCTCTTTCTTGAGTTATAGAGTTGGTATTAAAATTTAAAAATAGAGTGACACAGTCTACAAAGTAAAATAAATAATTATAATGACAAAAAATATTCATTTCACTAAAAATTAAATCATAGGTTTTACTTCTGCTCGTTTTTATATTCTCCATGGTTGAAGTACATAAGGCATGCCAAACTGTGAAAATTTTTAACAAGTATAAGTGAAAAAGCCTGGGTTCAGAGTTGCAGTTCGCTTTGGCTTGACCCAAACTGCTCTTAGCCCGCTGAGCCTGAACTCAGATCCAAATTATTAAAATTGCTGTCAGAGTCAAGCATACAAGCAAATAGTGGCTGAATTCCAAGTTTTTTGTTACTTCTGATCTTGTTGAACTGTGAAAATTGGCACTTTATTTGAAATTCAAATCCAAGCATGGCCGAACTGAACCAGCCATGTTAAGATAATTTTTCACTCTTGGCTCAGCATTAAGATCAGTTTCACTTGTATTATGTTGGGGCTAACTGTTCCATAGGTGACTTCTAACATAGGAGAATTTGGATAAATGTAAAAACTACCAGAACAGCTATTTAATAAAATAATCCAGTAGTAAGGCATAGCCAATATATCCTACGTAAACTTCTAATCACATGGAACCATTAAGGTGTAGTTTTGTGGAATCGTGAAATGTGGTTTTACATAGATCTTAACAATTGTATAAGGGACATACCTTTTTATTTTTGTTGGACTGTTGAAAAGAACATATATTTTTATTTTCATATGGACTCAAAACGTTAACTTTGTTTTTGTCTCTCCCCAGATGCTGTCAGACCTGCTGAGTTTTTCCAGCATTTTCTGATTTTGTTTCATATTTCCAGCATCCACAGTGTTTTGCTTTTTTATCTTTTTATTTTCTGTTGGACTATGAATTAAAATTACAATGGCTGCAGTTTGAAAGACATGTCCACTGGAACAAGATGAGAGATATATACAATGTTGTAGTACTGGAACAGAGTGTATCATGAAAGGCAGGATGGTGCCAGAAAGGAGTCCTGGAGCAAGGGAGCTGCCTGACAACTGCATTTTAATTGGCTCCTGACCACATGACTAGGATTTTATATGAGAGCAATGCAGCTGAATAGCTCCTAGTCTGAAAGGAACAAGACCTAAAACCTCTTTCTCCTGTGTGTGGAAGATTCCAGTAATTCCACAATAAAAGCTAGCTGGCTTTTTTCATCCTCATATCTCTATATCCTGCTTTGTCCCTGAAAACCCCTGTCAAGAGGCAAAAGGGGAAAATCACTGTTAGAGACATTGAAAGGCAGGTGCTCAACCAGTGAGCTAAATACTGAAAGTGCTGAAAGACCAACTCATGTCATCAACAAGAACTGAAAGGAATTTGGAAGATATCGATCAAAATCAACCCATTAATTCCTGTACTCTGGAATTGGTGCTATTGAACTGTTATATCCCTGTTAAAATCAATGTTTGTTTGTGTCTTATGCGTCTTGTGGGCATGTGTATAAAGACTTAAGATGGGGTAGGGTTTAGGTTATGGAGTTAGAAATTAGCAGTTCATATTTATTTCTTTTGCCACTAGTTAACAAGAGTTTGTTCAATAAATAGTTATTTACTAATTAAGTTTACAAACCTGATGCTCACATTCTGCTAATGCAAATTAAACGGTTAAGTAGAATTAGGACAATCCAGTGGTTTGATCAATTTTTTTTCACATTTGTTGTGGCTCAGGAACAGTGTGGCTTGATATTACTATGCACTATCCCCAGTGAGCTGTGACAACTGTCATTCAAGGTATGCTTGCAAATATTGGATATTAACAAAATGTACAGTTATGGAAACAGTGGGTTGGGGAGTTTGCTGAAAAAAGGAGTATAAATGTTGCATGCCATTTAATGTGCAAATCAATCAGCATTTTCAGGTGCAGAAGAGATACATCACAAATTGTGAATCACCAAAAATTGCTGTCTAATATGCCAGCTCTCACATTAGCTCCCTTAAAATAGCATTTCATGCTCAATCTCCCAATTAGTTTCAAGAAGTTGCATATTAATTGTCCATTAAATTTGCCACATAAGTACTTGTTTAACAAAACAATAATTATCAATGACTTCCAATTAACCTCTTTAGCCCAGAAAGTGATGAAATACAAGTGTGGAGTCTCATTCCTTCAAGTAAAAAATAATTACTGGAGGTTTTTAAAATGTCAAATTTTAATTTTTCCTGTCTTGTTTTCTCTCTCCTAATGTAATCTTTTTTTTCTTTCCCTCTCTTTATTTCACATTCAATTTGAGATTGAATTAATTCATTCTAATTTATCCTCCTTCTCAGTTCTTCTATCGTTTAATTCTCAATCATTAAATTTAATTGGTTAAGGAGATACATTCCTGGTCCTGTTGTTTAGCAATGTTCCAGATGCCCTGTTTCTCTTGCTGTGCCACTATCAGTTCACACTTCCAGCAAATTACAGGGCAAAACATTTTTCAGTTGAAGATGCAGGAAAAAGTCTATCTAACTAAGTGCTCGGCTCCAACCAATTCCTGCCAATTATGTAGCTGTGATGAGGGGTTGCTGAAAACCAATACTGGAAGGTCAACTTCTTTACGTAAAAGTAATCTGTATTTTTAAAATGAATAAATATAACTCATGTTAAAATGTATCTGCATAACACTTGAAATGCAATGTCACCTTGCTGAATTTGGGTACATACCCTTAAATATTTTGACAATACGTTTTTTTAAAGTATTGAAATGAAGGGATGACCACAAAAGAATGAATTAATATTTGGTGTTATTTAAAAAAATTATGATTGGATAATTGTTGTTTTGAAGGGAATTGAATCGCAGAAGCTACGATCTTGCACTTTGATTTCATTTTTATTCTATCAATAAATATTGCACTGTGTTTTCATTCATTTCTTTTGTTGTCTGGTGACTCTATTATTTAATGCTCATATGACAATAAATGGAACAGACTGACAGCCCCTACTTCTTTCCTTTCCATCAGGGTGTCTTCTGATTGACAATAACTTTCAAAGAACAGATGGACATGAAGAAGTATAGCCTGAATAAATGCTGGAATGCTAACATGAACTGAAGGATACGTTAGCCTTGATTTTCTGCTCGGATGAAATCCAGTGTAGAAATATGGCAGGGTGCAATTCTACACACTTGACCAGAGGCAGGTTAACCCCACCACAGTTTCCAGAATCAGTCTGATTTAAATAATGATGCCAAGACCCCACATTTATGAATGTTAGTCATTGGATGTTTGTCTTTTGGGGACAGCTTTGAAGAACTGGCAACTTAAAGCTTAAAAAGGAAACAGAGAAAAAAATGTTTTTGGAATCAAAAGTGCCATTTATTTAGCCAAGGAGAATTGTGTCCAATTCTGAGCATCACGCTTTAGGAATGACTTGAAAACTTTGGAGTAAGTACAGAAGAGATTTATTAGAATAGTTTCAAGGATGAGAAATGACAGTTACGTCGAAAGCCTGGAGAAAGTGGGGTTATTCTCCATAGAGCAAAGAGGGTTAAGATGTGTTTAAAATCATGAAACATTTAGATATAGTAAGTAAAAAGAAATTGTTTTCAATGCTGATGGGTCAAAACCAGAGGGTGCAGATTTAGGATGATGGGAGAGGTGACATGTGGAAAAACATTTTTATGCATGGGGGGTTAGCATTTGGAATGGTGGTGGATACAGATTCAATAGTAGCCTTCAATTGGGAATTGTATATATACTCAAAAGAGAAAAAAGGATTTCAGGGATTTTGGGAAACAGCAGTGGAGTGGGATTAACTGGATTGCTCTACAAAAGAGCTGGCACAGAATACGTAGTCCACCTGGCCTCCTTTGGAAATGTACTATGATCCAATGAATGTCTTTTGCCGATTCAAGTTCATTGATGAACAACAACAGCAACAATTTGCATTTATAAAGCACATTGGATCTAGTAAAGCATCCCAAGTTGCTTGGAGTGTCTTAAAAGAGAAGAGAGATGTGAGAGCCAGAGTGTTTTAGGGACATAATTTCAGAGTCTAGGGCCTAGGTAGCTGAAAGCAAAGCTGCCGATGGTGGAGCAAATAGGAGGTACACAAAAGCCAGAACTGGAGCAAGTTGTAGAGCTGGAGGTAACAGGAATAGGAAGTGATGAGGCCATGGAGGAATTTGAAAACAAGGATCAGAATTTTAACATTGAAGTGTTGCTAAATCAGAAGTCAATGTATGTCAGCGAGCACAGAGCTGATAGGTGAACATGACATTGTGTGAGGTAGAATACAAACAGCAGAGTTTTGGATGAGCTCAAGTGTATGGGGGATAGAAAAGCTCATTCAGGAAAGCATTGGAATAGTCAAGGCTAAACATAACAAAAGCATCGACGAGGGTTTCAGTAGCAGATGAGCTGAGGCAGGGGTAGAGTTGGACAATGTTATGGAGATGAAATTAGAGGACCTTGGGGATTGCATGGATATGTGGCCAGAAGGTCACCTCTGAGTCAAATATAACATCAAGTTTGTCGATGGTCTGGTTCAGCCTCAGTTGTCAGGAAAAGATTGGAAATCAGTGGCCAGGGAAAAGAATTTGTTTTGGGGCCAGAGACAATGTCATGGTCTTTCCAATATTTAGTTGAAGAAAATTTCTGCTCTTCCAGTACTGAATCTCAGACAAGCACTCTGATAATTTAGCAAGAGTGGAAGATTTGAGCGAGGTGATGGTGAGGTAGACCTTGGTGTCACTAGTGTACATGTGGAGATTGTGTTTCTCAATGGTGATGCCAAGGGGCAGCACATAGGTGATAAATAGAAAAGGAACCACAGATAGATCCTTGGAGGACTTTAGAGGTAATGGCGAGGGACCGAGAAAAGAAGCCATTGTATGTGATTCTCTGGCTATGACTGGACAGGTAAGAATGGAAGGATGTGAGTGCAGTTCCACTAGATGACAGAGAGGCGCTGGAGGAGAATGATGTTGTCTACTGCATCAAAGGCTGCAGATGAGTCGAGAAGGATAAGGAGGGTTAGTTTACCATGGTCGCATACTCACATGAGATGTTCTTTATTCTTTCATGGGGTGTCGGCATCATTGGCAAAGTCAGCATTGGTTACACATCCTTAACTGTCCTTGAACTGAGTCACTAGCTAGGCCATTTCATTGGGCAGTTAAGAGTCAACATTGTTATGTGTCAGGAGACACATGTAGGCCAGACCAAGTAAGGATGGCAAATTTTCTTCAGTGAAGGGCATTAATGAACTAAATAGGTTTTCTAAACAACAAAAAAATATGATAGCTGTCATGGTCACCATACTGAAACTGGATTTATATTCCAGCAGCTGCCCTGGTGGGATTTGAGCCCATGCCCCCAGAGCCCATCACCCCTAATGACTTTTGTGCTTTTCATAAGGGTCGCTTCAATACAGTGAGGGACAAAACCTGTTGGAGCGATTCAAATATGGAGTTCTGGGAATGATGGGTACAGATTTGGGAGGTGACAACATGTTCAAGGCCTTTAGAGAGGAAAGGGAATTTGGAGATGGGACAGTTCAGAAAACAGGTGGGGAGGCATTGTTTGGCACAGAGTAATGTAAGTCTATAAGGAGAACTGCACAGTAACACTGGCAACGTTGACTAGAATATAGAGTGTAACCTTGATGGCCAAATATAAGGCAATTCAGTGACAAAATAGTTTAATGACCATATCAGGACAGTCAAAGTAAGAGATGCTGATCACACCTCTCAAAGATTCTAGGCAGACCCTTAGCATAACCTCTCCCTCACATTGCTTCAATTGTTTACCACCAATGCCCAGGAAGCAGTGTGCTGACCTTATAGCACATGACTTCACATGCAAGTGTTCTTTCATTCACAACCTTACCTATATTCACACAAATATGAAAACAGAAAATGCTGGAAATATTCAGCAGCCCTGGCAGCATCTGCGGAGAGAGAATCAGCATTAATATTTTAGGTCAATGACATTGCAACAGAAGTCAGCTGAAACATTAATTCTGTTTGTCTCTCTCCACAGATGCTACCTGTCCTGCTGAGCATTTCTAGTATCTTCTGTTTTTATTTCACATTTCCACACTATTTTGCATTTGTGATATTTTGAACCTAAATTGGTTGCTGCATCCACTGTTAACACCCCCAGTTATGGTCTTCCCAATGGAGAAAGATTTTACTGGAGTTCACTGCATGGCACCATTAGGTCTGGCTTCTGACAGATTAGGGGCCCTGTGGAGATAGTGCCCAGTACTAGTGTCATAGCAGCAATTGCTCACTACATGTAATATCATTCCCTCTCAGGATGGCACAACATGGGTCCAGCTGCTAGCCTCTTCCAGTGCCTGCATGTGCAGCCAAAAGCCCAGGACTGGCAACTCATGCCACTGTACAGAAGTTGCAGCCTGCAGTAGGCCCATCTTAGATTTAGGCGCCATGAAACAAGGGCCACCTTTGTTCTCAAATAACCCAGCTAGCATGAGTGTAACAGTCAGCTACCTGCTTCTGATACTTCTAGGTACTTATCTAGTACCTAGATAAACCACTAGAAATTTTGGATATTACACAATAATGCCAAGAGGAAGCACAGTGATAAGGAGTTTTTTCAATTCTTTGATGGGATATGGGCATCATTCACAAGGCCACCATTTGTTGCCCATCCCTAATTGCCCTTCGGAGCAGTTAAGAGTCAACCACATTGCTGTGGGCCTAGAGTCACATGTAGGCCAGATCAGATAAGGATGGCAGATTTCCTTCCCTAATGGACCTTCATGAGCCAGATGGGTTTTTAAAAACAATCAATGATAGTTGTCATGGTCTCCATTTGGTTTACATTCCAGATCTTATTAATTGAATTTCAATTTTACCAGCTGCTATGGTGGGATTTGAACCCACATTCCCACAGCATCAGCTTGGGTTTCCGGATTACTATTCAATGATGTTACCAGTACGTCACCCTCCACCTCTAAAGTACATATAAAGACATATGGCATGGCCTGTGAATTAAATTATGGTGACAGCAAAGCTTTTGGCTGTGAAAATGGGCTCGGACTGCACTGGTGCCATTGCTACTGAAGGCCTGAAGTGAGAAAATGGTGAGTGCATCACTTCTGGTGCAGCCCACATGGCACCTCTTGCTGCGAAGGGCACTGCACAGATGTGTCATGCCTGTGCCTGAAACTTACGCAGTGGACAGATTATAATGCCGTACAGCTGTTCCAGCTGATTTGATGCACATTCTGGAAACTTGGATCGAGCAGGTCCAGTGAACCACTGTGCTAATCACTCACAGCTGTGCAAGGGACCATTCCCCCCCAACCGCACCCCCCCCCCCCCCACCCCCTCACCACAATGAGCACTATTTAAAGGGCCAGCAGTCCAACTTGCTGCTGAGGTGCTTTAAGAAAAGCAGAGGAGGAGAAAGAGTAGGAGGAAACGGGCTCTCTAAAGAGGAGGTTTTCAGGGAAGACTTCTATCTCTACCTCGGCCAGGTGCAATGTCTGAGGCATCTGAGATTCACGAAGGAGGTGCTCATTGAACTATGTCACCTCCTTTTAACAGGAGCTGCAGCTGCAAAACAGCACAAGGAAAGCGCTGCCCGCGGCCACCAAGGTCATGGTTGCCCCATACATGCACGCAAACTGATCTTTCCAAATGAGAGCACGTGACATTGTGAAGATATCCACTTTGCCATCCATCACTGCATCCAAAAGGTGACAGAGGCTCTGCATGTGAGGAGATGCAAGTTCATTGTTGAAGTGCATTGGAATTATGACATTTCTTAAAAGAAAGGTATTTTGGCAGATACCAAGGAGTTAAGCAATTGCCTGCATGATTGTGTGCTGCTGGTCACATTGGCACCATAGATCATTTCCTATTAATATTCATCTGGGTACTTATGGGGAAAGCACAACAGACCACATGGGTGCCTTCAGTGACTTATTTTTCCTTCAGGAATCCTGCCATGATAAAATTGCAGTGCTTTGTCAGGTTGGTATCAATTGACCATGCAGAACCTGATGCAGCTACTAGCTGTAGAGGACAATGCATCCATGGTTTGCTTCACCTATCTGTAAACAACCATTTGGCTAATAGATTTCCCAGTACCCGCCTTGGAATATCCCCTTGCATGGAAGTTAAGGATGATGGTGATCTCCATACTATCATCATGGTGGATAGGGTGGAAGCGAGCTGCAGGTCTGCTGGAGTATATGTGTTAACATTGTAACAACTTGCTCTGCAAAACAAATGTCAGTAATAGTAAAATTCGTTCAGCATCTGTATCTAAATAAACTTATTCCTTTAAACTTGTAACTGCTTTCAAGATGCCTTGATCCCAGGTTTATACTGCATTGATTAATCTGCACTGTAAATAATGAGAAACCAGGTGCTATGATGTAATCACATCTTAACTGGCTTAATTACATACCTTCACCCATAACATGGCCAGTCTCACCACCATCCATGGAAGAAAATCAAATGGGTAAAACATGGGTAAGTCATGGATTTGATGTAACAGACCCCCACCCCATTTCCTTTTTGAAATATTATAAAGTGCTTTCTTCACTATAACTTCTAAAAGCCTGTAGTCTGTCTATGCAGCCCTTGGTCTTTTAGAAATATTTTAATGGAATCTCTCGTGTGCAAATAGTTCCTTTTCAATCTGTTCATGCTGAACCTCAGTATCTATAATTTCTCTGCTTGACTGTCCAATCTAATCCATGCAAGTGCTGTGCAAAGGCCTATTTCTGAAACATTTATTTGCATGATGAATTTTTCTTGCAATTGCAGTATTTCAGCATCAGGTGAGTTATAACTAGCTGTTTGACTTTGTCAAGGACTTGGTCATGAATATGCAAAATATACCATTCTGCATCCTTAAATGACAGTTTCCTCATTAGCTCAGATAGATCAACTTGCATGACACTCAATGGTTTTGGCCCCGCCTAAACTGCCCTGATCTATTTGGTTTTCAGACTATATAAACATGAGCTTAGAAGTTTAGTTTAGTTTTACTGAGATTTTAAGTTTCATCTTATGATCATAGCTCTGAACTTCCTCTAATGGTCAATAGTGGATTTGTCAATTGTGTCAATTTAACCAAGCACCAATATGTTATTGGAGATGATCTTTGCTCCTGGCAGTTGTTTCTCTATTTCTTGATGTTGGCTGTGCGATAATTTGTCTGTATGGGGTACATCGGAGCTCGCCCATAACCAGACTACTCTATCTGAAATGACCATAGATTCTGTGAGTTATTTTATATTTATATTATTTTATATCACCTTTGCAGCATTTTAGCTGATTCAAGGTTGTCTTATACATTGCTGAAATGTGATGCATTTCATCCATGGATACTTGTGCAGATCTTCTAAATAAGGTGATGTCATTATTTGAGTGTCAGTTGGTAGCACTCTTGAATCTGAGTTGCAAGGACCTATCCCATATCAGGACTTGAGCACAAAAATCAAGGCGACACCCCAGTGCAGCATTGAAGGAATGTGGTGCTGTCTTTCAGGTGAAATGTTAGCCTGATGCCCACCTGTCCTTTTGGATAGCTATAAAAGATCCCATGGTGCTATTTTGAAGAAGAGCAAGGGAGTTATCCCTGGTCGATATTTATCCCTCAATCAACATTACTCAAAAGAAAAGGTCATCTGGTCATTATCATATTGCTGTTAGTGGGAGTTTGCTGTGTGCAAATCAGCTGCTGCATTACAACACTTCAAAAGGACCTCATTGACTATAAAACACTTTAATTCATTTACAGGACGTGGGCATCACTGGCTAGGGCAGCATTTATTGCCCATCCCTAATTGTCCTTCAGAAGGTGGTGGTGTGCTGCTTTTTTGAACCGCTGCAGTCTACGTGGTGTAGGTACATTCACAGTGCTGTTAGGGAGGGAGTTCCAGGATTTTGACCCAACGACAGTGAAGGAACACTGATATATTTCCAAGTCAGGATGGTGAGTGGCTTGGAGGGGAACTTCCAGGTGGTGGTGTTCCCATGTGTCTGCTGCCCCTGTCCTTCTAGATGGGTTTGGAAGGTGCTGCTTAAGCAGTCTTGGTGAGTTTCTGCAGTGCATCTTATAGATGTTTTACACTGTTGCCATTGTGCGTCGGTGGTGGAAGGAGTGAATGTTTGCGGAAGGAGTGCCAAGCCAGCAAGCTGCTTTGTCCTGGGTGGTGTCAAGCTTCTTAAGTGTTGTTGGAGCTGCACTCATCCAGGCAAGCAGAGAGTATTCCATCAAATGGTGGACAGGCTTTGGAGAGTCAAGAGGTGAGTTACTTGCTGAGGATTTCTAGCCTCTGACCTGTTCTTGTAGCCACAGTCTTTATGTGGTTAGTCCAGTTCACTTTCTAGTCAATGGTAATCCCCATGATGTTCATAGTGGGGGACTCAGCAATGGTAATGCCATTGAAATTCAAGGGGTGATGGTTAGATTCTCTCTTGTTGGAGATGGTCTGTGTCTGGCACTTGTGTGGCGCGAATGTTACTTGCCACTTGACAGTCCAAGCCTGGATATTGTCCAGGTCATGCTGCATTTGGACATGGACTGCTTCAGTATCTGAGGGGTCACAAATGGTGCAATCATTTAACATTGTGCAATCATCAGCAAACATCCTCACTTCTGATCTTATGATGGAAGGAAGGTCACTGATGAAGCAGCTGAAGATGGTTGGGCCTAGAACATTACCCTGAGGAACTCCTGCAATGATGTCTTGGAACTGAGATGATTGACCTCCAGCAACCACAACCATCTTCCTTTGTGCTAGGTATGTGAATGCAAATTACTCTTTCTCTTTTTATATTAGAGGCTGCGCTGCAAACTAACATGAACTGGTCTGTTGTCGATGTCTTTAGTGGTATCAATCTGATTGAAGTAGTAGTTAACGTCAATAACATCCATCTGCTCCACTCTACAACAGAATTATTGGCTGAATAGTTACTAGTTCTTTCTCACTATTAATATTTGCTATGGCATGAACCTTGACCTTCCTATGTTGCTTGGCCAATTGTGTGAGGCAGAATGATTGCAGATGGGATGATTTTGCTGCTGCCAGACAGGTGGAGTTGGGGCAGGCAGTTAAAGTCATTGCAGAGTACCTAACTGCTCTGTTCCTGTTGCTTTCCCACCAGCCACCATTTTAAACACATGGTTTATTTAGTCAACTGTGCTGCCCGCCTGTGGCAAACAAAGGGCCTGTGAATTCATGCAAATTGAGATTATCCGGTGCAATTGGAACACCAATGTCATCGAGCTGTTTGAATTGCCTGGACAATTCCCAGCTTCTAGGCTGCTGCTATCTCAAGTTTTTTTGGTTTTACTTAACCTCAGTACATGCTATCTACTTATCATGGTTGTTGTTATTGACAGCTTCATTTGGATGAAAGAACAGTTGAAGGAAGAGGAACATCAGCCTTAGCAGCCAATACAAACAGTAACTTGGCCCATTAGAAAAGAGCACATGATGAAATTTTTGCTAGCAAACCTCTCCAACCTATTGCTACAGAACATGCTCCTCCTGACCTACAGGGAAACCTAGGGTAGAATTTTACCTATGGCAAGTTTGGTGGCAGGGAGAATTTAATTTGACAAGAGAGTGGTGGGTGGGGCCACCTTTCCACTTCAATCCTGATGAAGTGTGGGGCTGCTGGTACGAACCCAGTGGCAGGTGGGGGGTCGCCACACAGGGAGCACAACAACCAAACCCTGACGTGTTTGTGAGTTCCCAGGCAGATCCCTCATTCAAAGGCACTCACTAAAAGCCACCCTTCTGCCCTTGCTGTCAACAACATCCCCCATGACCCCACTCCATGACACCCCTCCCATATCACTCACCTGTGCTTGGGTGCCTCAATCTGAGGCCTCAGGTGTCTGTAGTACTGGCAGCAGCCACCGTCTACCCAGTTGCATTGTTAAGTACAGAAGGCCTCTGATTGGCCAACAGCTCTCAGCAGGCGAGACTTCTGTCTCCCCACAATCCCCAGGATCTATTTGGGTTTTGAAGTGCACTTACTGGCACATGTCCTACCTGGCTTGCCATAGTCATGAGACCTCTACCATGAGGGACTCCCTGCAGGCAGCCATAATGCATTTAGTTCAATAAAGACATTATATTACAAAATACAGTAGTCTTTGAGCTTGTAACATGGTGTCAGGAGTGGAGCTGAGATTGAGTTTTGAAAAGCTGGAAAAGCTGGAGATATGTCACAGCTAAAAAAACACACAAAGTTGTTCAAACCTGCAAAAATCTGCTGAAAAAAGCCACTGACAAGGAAAAGCAAACACAAACTGAAGGCTGCAAGTAAAACACTGAGTGAGTCAAAATGGCTGTATATTTTCCACTCCCAGCTCTTGTAGAAATAAAAGACAATATGTGGCAGAAATGGCAGTTTTTCCACTTGCAATGACAAAAGTATGAGATTGCATTAGATTTAATTAACAAGCTGGAGCCAATTCAAGTAGCAACACTTTTAACACTTTTGGGGAGAGGCTGCTATAAATTGAATTCCACCCTAAATTTATCTGATGAACAGGAAAAAAACAGACAACAGAGACTTTGAAAGCCTTGAAAGCACACTTTGAACCCCAAGTGAATATAATTTATGAACATTGATTACTATGTGACTGCAGTAACACAGCTCACAGAATCCTTTGAATCCGGGCAACTAAAAGATGATCTCATTAAAGTTAGAATTGTCTTAGGCATAAGAGACCCTGCAAGGAGAACAAGTCTATTGAGAGAGCAGGAACATACTCTCAAGAAAGCGATAGATCTGTACAGAAACACGGAGGTTATAAAATGTCAGCTAGAGCACATGTGTGGCAAAACAGAACTGGAGTTACATCATTCTAAGTAAATTCCAGGTTGAAAGAGAACGACAATCACAGATAAAAGGCAGAATGCAAATATAGCAGACAACATCACAAAAAGGAAAATAAAGATTGTCCAGCGTGGGAAAAGCAGTGTTTTAAATGCAAGGAGCTGAATCATTTTGCACGCTAGTGTGTGGCTAGAAAGAAGCAAAACAAGCCTGTACAGATGGCTACTATAGAGATATCAGCCAGAGATTCAGGTGAATCACTATATGTCATGCAACAGGTTGGTTAAATCAAGTCTACAGGTGATAAATGGTTTGTGACTATTAGAATGATGACTGCAAAAGGAGAGCACCAAGTAAACAAGAAGCATCAGATAGACACTGGTGCTTCATACAATATCATGCCCTTCACAGACTTGTGCGAAGTGGCTCAACATGGCAATCCAAAATGAAACCCTCAAAAGTAAGGCTGAGGCTATAAGATGACACGATACTCATACTGAGAGGACAAATTAGTCTGGTAGCCCAGTGCAATGACAAGAATGAAGATCTGAAGTTCCAAATCATAGATGGGAGCAACAGCCACTCATTTCAGCTGGACCAAGCCTAAAACTTGTATTGGTAACCCTAAATGTGCCAACAGAGATCTACAATGTGTTGCAGCATGCAACACCATTGACTGTCAAACAGATTCTAGAGGAGTACAAAGATATGTTTCTAGGGTTGGGATGTCTACCTGGAGAATATCATCTCAAAGTAGATGAGAGTATAAGACCAATTCAGCATCTGCCGAGAAGAGTTCCCAGTGCCCTCAAGCCTAAAAAACAAGATAGAGCTGGAAAAAAAGGGAGTAATCAAGAAAGTGACAACTCCTACAGACTGGATTAGCAGCATGACAGCAGTGAAACAACCTGAAAAGCTGAGAGTATGCTTAGACCCAACGGATCTAAATAAAGCACTGAAGAGACCTCACTGCCCCATGCTAACCTTCGAAGGAATTTTGCCACAACTGGCCAAAGCCAAACCCTAGATATGAAGGATGGAGGGGAGGTGGTGGCATAGTGGTATTGCCACTGTCACTGCCTAGTAATCCAGAGACCCAGGGTAATGATCTGGGGACCTGGGTTCAAATCCCAACATGGAAGATGGTGAAATGTGAATTAAATAAAAATCTGGAATTAAAAGTCTGATGATAACCATGAAACCATCACTGATTGTTGGAAAAACCCATCTGGTTCCCTAATACCCTTTAGTAGAAGGAAATCTACTGTCCTTACCTGGTCTGGCCTACATGTGACACCCCAGACCCATAGCAATGTGGTTCACATTTAAATGCCAGTGATGACCACATCCCATGAATGAATAAAAAGGATGGCTGAAAGCAGCAGCTTCCTAATTAAATTCTGGATGTCATTTGATTCTGGAGATACAGATGTCACTTGGCATTTCAGAGTGTCAACACAGAAAGCATGAGATAGTCAGTGATCTCCTCATAGTGGATGATCTACTAGTCTGTGGATGTGGAGATGCAATGGAAGAAGCCATAGTCGACCATGATCAGAATTTAATACAACTGCTAAAGAGAGCTCAATAGATGAACCTGAAACTGAACAAGAAAAAATTGCAACTGAAGATGCCTGAAGTCAAGTAGAAGTATTGACAGGAAAAATCTTCGCCCACATTCTGACAAGGTGAGAGCTGTAGCAGTGATGCAGTGACTATGAAAGCAGTGCAATGATTTGTGAACTATTTAGCAAAATTTTTGCCTAATTTGTCATTGGAGTGTGAATCATTATGCAAGCTCACTGCCAAGTGTGTACAGTGGTATTGAGGAACAGAATAATATGCAGTATTCACTAAAATTAAACAACTAGTGATGACAACACCAGTGCTGAAGTACTATGACATCAATGATAAAGTCACATTGCAGTGTGACGCCAGTGAGATAGGTCTTGGAGCAATCCCAATGCAGCAAGAACAACCAGTCGCATTTGTATCCGGGGTATTAATGCAAACTGAACAACCCTACACTCAGATCAAGAAAGAGTGCCTGGGTATTGTTTTTGCTTGTGAGCATTTTCATCAATACCTGCTTGGGAGAGACAAAGCAACAGTGGAGTCCAACCACAAGCCACATCAAAGCATTTTTCTCAAACTGCTACTATCTGCTCCAAAGTGTCTGCAAAGAATGTTACTTTGTTGACAAAGATATCATCTGGGCACAACATACAAGCAGGGGACACAGATGTACATTGCAGACATGCTGTCGAGAGCCGCACTCCCTATGAAGAAATTTGAAGATGCTACAACAGAATGTGAAATTTTCCAGATTCAACGTGAAGCAGCAGCTCAACATATTCTGGAAGTCATCAACCCAGCAGAAACATTAAATCTGACAGAAAAGCACCTTGTTCAAGTCAAGTCCAACAGAACTACCCAACAAGATGCAATGCTCCAAGTGCTGTAAGAAGCAGTGGTGAAAGGATGGCCTGAGAACATCAAGGACACACCTGTGATCACAAGAGCTTATTGGGCATACTGAGATGAATTGACAGCCCAAGATGGCATCTTGTACAAGGGAAATAGAGTCAACATCCCTAGGAGATGAGAGGAGAGATGCTGAAGCACATCCATGCAAGCCGTCAAAGAATTAAATCGAACCCGAGGAAGGCAAGAGAAGTTCTCCACTGGCCAAATATGAACAATGAAATTAAAGACCACATAGGCCAATGCAGTGCTTGTAATGAGTACCAAGCTAAACAAGCAAGAAAGCCGTTGATGACGCATAACATCCCAGACAGACCATGGATGAAGCTGGGAGTAGACCCTTTCACTATAGCAGGAACTGATTATCTTGTCACTGTAGACTGCTAGTCTGATAACTGGGATTTAAACCAAATGACTTCAACAATGACAGGAGAAATAGTAGAATGCCTGAAAGTATACTTCAGTGGGTATGACATTCCAGACATTGCGATGAGTGACAATGGCCCTCAGTTCATGAGTGAAAAACTCAGTCACTTCACAAAGGAGTGGGAAATTCAGCACTATATATCACCTCTGCCCTATCCCCAGTCGAATGGAAAGGCTGAGGCAGCAGTGAAAATTGCCAAAGGAATTATCAAAAAATCAAGCAAATCTGGCACAGATGTACACAAGGCGAACCCCAAGTGGAGAAACACACCGACTGAAGACATGGAAAGCAGTCCAGTCCAAAGACTGATGTCATGCCACACCCAAACTACTCTTCCAATAACAAAAAAGCAGCTGAACCCAGAAGTAGTAACATGAATGAGTAGAAAAAAAATCAAGGTAAAATAGCAGAAATCCAAATTTCATTTTGACAAGACTACCAAGCTATTGCCAGATTTGAGCATTGGACAGTCAGTCAGAGTACAAACCTTCAATGCTGTCCACAGGAGTCAGCCCAACTGGAAACTTGGGACATATGTAGAACAGTGTCACCTCGATCGTACACAGTGGGTGTGAATGACCAATAATAATAATAATAATAATAAATACCAGCTGAACTGCAGGCATATGCAAAGAAATAGAGAAGCTGGTCCTTCACTGCATTTGATCGATCAGGAAAATGCGATCTCACCAGCTGTACAGAGTACAGAACGACCATCGCTCCCAGAAGCCCACTAGTCCCCAACAACAGAAATGGAACAACAACAGTTACTATGGCAACACCAAGTGCCACGGGAACGACAATCTCTGGAGAAGAAACATTACTCAAACAGCCAATGACAATGCATACACATACCATGAAGAGACCTCCACAATTTAACAACTGTGTGCAATTCATGTGCAGCAACTGACTAGAATAACAAATGGTTTGTTCATGCATGAGAACAATGGGTAATGTTTTTTCATTCAAGGGATGTGGGCATCGCTGGCTAGGCCGGTATTTATTGCCCATCCCCAGTTGCCCCTGAGAAGGTGGTGGTGACTTCTTGAACTGCTGCAGTCCATGTGGTGTAGGTACACCCACAGTGCTATTAGGAAGAGAGTTTCAGGAATTTGACTCAGTGACAGTGAAGGAATGGTGATATATTTCCAAGTCAGGATGGTGAGCGACTTGGATGGGAACTTCCAGTTGGTGGTATTCCCATCTATCTGCTGCCCTTGTCCTTGTAGATGGTAGAATTCATGGGTTTGGAAGGCGCTGTCTTAGGAGGCTTGATGAATTCCTGCAGTGCAGATTGTAGATGGTACACACTGCTGCTACTATGCGTTGGTGGTGGAGGGAGTGAATGTTTGTGGATGTGGTATCAATCAAGCAATGTCAAGCTTCTTAAGTGTTGTGGGAGCTGCACTCATCCAGGCAAGTGGGGAGTATTCCATCACACTCCTGACTTGCACCTTGTAGATGGTGCACAAGCTTTGGGGAGTCAGGAAGTGAGTTACTTGTCGCAGGATTCCAAGTCTCTGGCCTGCTCTTGAAGCCATAGCATTTATATGGCTAGTCCAATTCAGTTTCTGCCGCCCTTGTCCTTCTAGATGACAGTGGTCATGGATTTTGAAAGTGCTGCCTAAGGAGGCTTGGCAAGTTCCTGAAGTGCATCTTATACATGGTACACACTGCTGCCACTCTGCGTCATTGGTGGGGGGAATGAATGTTTGTGAATGTGGTGCCAATCATTGATTGGCACTCCATTCACCATGATAAACATTCACTGTGGCTGCAGTGTGTGCCATCTGCAAGATGCACTGCAAGAAGTCAACTAGGCTCCTTCAACAATACCTTCCAAACTTGCAACCTGTCCTATTTAAAAGGCCAAAGGGAGCTGGCACATGGGAACACCACAGCCTACATGTACACAGCACCTCCAAGTCACACACAATCCTGACTTGGAAATATATCGCCATTCTTTCACGGTGGCACGGTCAAAATCCTAGAACTCCTTCCCTATCAGCACTGTGGGTGTACCTACACTAGATGATCTTCAAATAAGGAAGCGGCTCACTCAAGGGTGATTAGGGATTGGAAATAAATGCTGGCCTTGTCTGTAGTGTCCAAATCTTGAGGATAAATGAAGAAAGAAAATGTTAAAGGTTGGCATTAAAGAAAATTTAAAAGCTACATTTTCTAACAAGAACTTTTATTTACAACAGTCTTTGCTGACTCAAGGACCATACATACCTCTCATCACAAAAGTAGAAGTATTTTTTTGACCTATACACTAAATGATGCTGTTCTAGTAATTTATATTGAACCCAGTTGGTAGACACTTCAGTATACCAATTCACCTACAGTAGTCATCGTCTAGGCATATGTATCATATTGTATGGTTCAGATAACAGACATTCTTATGAGCAGATTCTAACATCTGTTTTTCTGGATCTGTGCAACTTTGACAGGTTAAGTATAGCTTCTATCATACAGTGAGCACTGCAAAGGATTTGGGTCCAATCAATTGTACTTGAGTTCAGACCAATGCTGCTTAATATCAATCTGTTAGGTACATAGGCCATGTCATTAATATATATATAGTTTCTATTGGGTTCCTACAACATGAAAACAAACCCATTACCATATGCTCAAAACATTATCCTTATTTGCTATTTTTTTGATCAACTTCTCTGTGGAATAAAGAAAAGGTAGCTGCTACAAGTCACCTGACCACAGGGCTGGCCCTTTAGTCTAGGAACTATCCCCAGGAGTTTCAAGAACAAAATAATTATTTTCTCAGCTTCAGGAATTTAACACTTAATTGTGCCAACCCCTTGTAATCAACAAAAGCAGAGGAAGTGCAGATGAACTGGCTCTCCCATCCTGAACAATCACAAAAGAAGGAGACCAAAAATTTTTATACTGGAAGAGATGCTAGCAACCACCTTGTCTCTCTCCTTAGGAGGAACAATGGAATTCTGGCCAGAAACACAGGAACTGATTGTTCAGCTGTAATTAATTCTTAATAGGCCATGTCACATGACCCAAGCCTCTGGCCTTTTGAACAGTTTTAACATTACATTTTGGGTTTTAAAGCCAGTCTGCTGTTTTGATATCCAACTGTCAACCACAAAGAAGCAGGATCCTCCAGACAGAACAACTTGTCCATCTAGTGTGACTCTGCTGGAAGATTTCGTAACACCACCTACAAAACCAACTCAGTCTCTGTGTACCTATTTCATCTTGTGGTATCTGCTCCAACTGAAAAAGCAAATCCTACAACTCCTTCAGCCAGCTGACCTTGGAAATGCCTACATGAAAGAATCCCTCATTGGACTCTGACTTTGAACTCTGGATCTCACGTGAACCAATATTCATTTTCTATGATCCTTGTACTGTAAAACTGCTTTTCTCTCACTCACCGCTCTTTACTGTGTGCGTGGGTGTGTGGGTGTGTGTGTGTGTGTGCGCACGCGGAGTGGGACATGGCAAACACTCCTTTTGTGAGTTTTGAATGTGGAAAAATAAACTAATTTTCTGAGCTAATCCTAATTTGAGTTTGCTGTGTTAGTAAAATTGGATCACAAAAACTGAGGGATTGGGAAAACATCCCTGCCGCCTGTTCTTTTAAAAGCTAATTCAACCTTCTGCTTACAGAGAGGGTGTAAGATGAAATCAGTGCAGTTTGATTGTCTCTCTCTCCTGTCTGTAACAGAAATTGGGAGCTCAGGTCCGGGAAACATGAAAACAAACCCATTACCATATGCTCAAAACATTATCCTTATTTGCTATTTTTTTGATCAACTTCTCTGTGGAATAAAGAAAAGGTAGCTGCTACAAGTCACCTGACCACAGGGCTGGCCCTTTAGTCTAGGAACTATCCCCAGGAGTTTCAAGAACAAAATAATTATTTTCTCAGCTTCAGGAATTTAACACTTAATTGTGCCAACCCCTTGTAATCAACAAAAGCAGAGGAAGTGCAGATGAACTGGCTCTCCCATCCTGAACAATCACAAAAGAAGGAGACCAAAATTTTTTATACTGGAAGAGATGCTAGCAACCACCTTGTCTCTCTCCTTAGGAGGAACATTTGAACCAAAAGTTGACCAAACAAGAGAATGTGACAAAAAATTGACCAGAGTCCAAATCATAAGACACGAGCCAAATCTAATATAAAAGAACCAATTGGAACCCAAGAGGGAAATTCAGTGGCTGGAATTTTTTTTAAAACACATGAAATTACCACAGCAAATTCCTTTCCCCTAATACTAAGAAAATGGTAATTTTCAATGCATAGATGTAGGTAAAACAAGGAGACATACACAATGAAACATTAGCATCCCTAAGCACAAAACAACTGAAAGCTGTAGCTAGGGAGGTACAGTTAAAACTACCCAGTCAGGTAAAAAGGAGTGAACTGATCCAATTGCTGGCCCAGTATTTAGAACATAAGAAATAGGAGCAGGAGAAGACCATTCGGCCCCTTGAGCCTGCTCCACCAATCAAGAAGATTATGGCTGATCTGTTTGTATTTCGAATGCCACATTCCCATCTACCCCTGATAACCTTTGATTCTTGCCTAACAAGAATCTATCTACCTCTGCCTTAAAAATATTCAATGCCCCCTCCTCCACCACCTTCTGAGGCAGAGAGTTCCAAAGTTGCATAACCCTCTCAGAGAAAAAAATTCTCCTCATCTCCGCCCTATAAGGGCAACCCCTAATTTTAAAACAGTGCCCCCTAGTTCTGGACTCATCCATAAGAAGGAACATCTTTTCGATGTCCACCTTGTCAAGGCCATTCAGGATCTTGGATTTCTATTTCTCTTTGCTCAATGCATTCCCAAATTTAAGGAGAATGATGTGGGATCCTTTTTCACCACTTTTGACAAAGTAGCAGGACAGCTAAAATGGCCATCAGATATCTGGACATTTTTAATTCAAGGGCAACTGTCAGGGAGATACCCAAAGGCCTACTCCATGCTGACTCCTGATGTGTCCACGAATTATGAACAAGGCTGCCAAACTCAGTGCCTATGGGTTAGCCCCGGAGACATATCGTCAGCAATTCCAGAATGCTCATAAGAAACCCACACAGACCTACATCGAGTTTAAATGACTGAAACAAATTGTGTTCGACCGGCAGGTCTATTCTTTAAAATAGCACATACAAGGGATTGCACAACTTGATGTTGTAGGACCAATTCAAAAGCTGCTTATCCTCCAACCTTTGGATGCACTTAGAGGAGCAGAGAATCCTCACAGCCAAGATGCAGCCATCACAGCAGACAGCTATGACTTCACCCTTAGGCTTGGAAACTCAGGCATACCCTTTTCAAAGCATCCCCGTAGCCATTGGAAAGATAAGCAGGGCAACATAGATGGGAAAGGCCCTCCACCCAGAAAGGAAAATACAAATCACTCAGTCCTTAAAGTTGAAGGGATACATAAGCCTAGTCCCCAAGTCCTCCCTGAAGTCTAAGGCACTGATCAGTGGAGTGGAGGAGGATCTATGTTTGCCCCCTTCCACAGGGTCCACCTACAGTGTGACCTAGTGTCAGACCCAGTAACGGTAAGAATCATCCCCAAATTACCAAACTCAGGAATCGATATCCTCCTCTGAAATGATTTGGCTGGCAGCAAAGTATTAGCTCACAAAAGAAAAGAGACCAACAACAACCAGCAGGAATCTGCAGGTGTCCAAGGAGCTGAAAATGTTCAGAGACCCTAAAGGGTAAAATGGAACCCATAACAATTGGAAGAGAGCTTGTTCAATTTAACAAGGCCAAAGTTAGGCCAGTAGATTTAATGGAGCTCCAGGAAGGAACAGTAGAATTTAAAACAGACCCAAAGAATATCCCAGAAATTGGGTTGGCAGATACATCCATCCCAGAATTTAACAGGGACCAGAGAAGACCCACAGCAGGAAAACAAATAGTGAGGGAGGTGCCCTACTTAGTTGAAGAACCTGAGGGAAGACAAATTATTAAAACAGGAAAGATAAAAGTAAAGAGTTGCCTGAAGTATGGCTGGTAGAAACCTTCTTTTCAGGTTTAGATAGGGACAAAGGGAGTTCCCAAATAGACAAGCAGATAGTGAGTGAGTACAGCAGGAGCTGAACGACTACTTGAGGGCAGAATTGTTCCAGGGAACATAGAACAAGTTAGGGGAGCACCCATTGCCAAGCCAAAGGAACAAGCTAATAAGCCAATGATTGGTTTAGCCGATAATTTTATGGCAAATTTAAATGGGGACCAGGGATTTTCCAAAATAGGTCCAGAAAGAGTGAGTGTGATGCCTCACTTAGATGAAAAGCAACAGGAAAAAGAAGAGAGGAACTGTAAAAGTGACTTTCAGGGAGACATAGGTGAAGCCCACATTGAAACCCCTACAATTCGACTGACCAACAGAGAAATCCCAATGAGATTGGACCCCAAATTCACTCATCTTAATGCAGAATCATAAGGCAGCCTGATAGGGCTGCCCACTGCATTTAAAACAACCCATAAAGACAAACCAGGCAACACCATTGTGGCTCTACCTGGTACAGAGGTAAGAGAGACCCCTTCCAATAGGCCACATCCCTTTCATCCGAGCCCAGAAAAGCAGGCCCAGGATCAGGCGAGGATTACCCACACGTCACAGTAGTGACCAACCAATAGCGCCTAGCAGCAGGAACTGGAGCACCCAAGTTGTGCTCACGCCCAAGCTGGGTGCTAAGCTGGAATCCCTGAAGGAGGATTTAAGGTGGAAAACATTAAAAACCCTCACTCTTCTGGCAGTCAGCTTGACAACAGTGCCTGGGTTTAACCAACTGAATTCACAAGGTACCAAGGTGGCAGGGAGGAGTTAAACTGGACAAGAGCAACTCAGCCCTACAATCAAAAGACTGATTGTTAAGCTGCAATTAACCATTAACGGGCTTTGCCACATGGCCTGAGCCTCTGGTCTTTTGGACAGTTTTAACATTACATCTTTGGGCCTCATATCCAGTCTGCTGTTTTGGCATCCAGCTGATGAACCCAAAGAAGCAGGTTCCTCCAGGCAGAACACCATGCCCGTCTATCCTGACTGCTGGAAGATTTCGTACCATCACCTACAGAACCGATTCAATCTCTGCGTACCTATTTCATCTTGCAGTATCAGCCCCAACTGAAAGGCCCGCCCAGCGTGACGTCCCCCCGGAAGCGCTTTGCGGGCAGGGGGTGATTTCCTGAGCCGGGAGTGCGTTCTGACGCACATGTGTGCGAAAGAACGCACAGATCTCCCTGAGGCAAAGTGCTGCCTCAGGGAGATCGGCTCAAGTTTGAAAACTTTATTAAAGGGAGAAAAAAATATTCCTGACATGTCCCCTCATGTGACACTGTCACATGAGCAGGGACATGTTAATTACTTTTATTTAAAAAATTTATACACATTTTAAATCCCTCATGAAGCCTTATGCCGCCCATGGATGAGGTTTCATGTTTTTTCTGAAGGCTGCCTGGGCTCTTCGCCTGCCTGCCAACCTTGGACGGGCAGGTCCGTTAATTGGGGTAATTACTTTTTTAAAGGCCTTAAGTGGCCATTGACAGTTCGGCGGGCCTGCAACCAAGTCGACTGTGAGCCCACCAAACTGAAAATCTAAATGACGCGTGGTGACTTCGGGGCACACACCCAACATCACTGCGCGTCATTTTACTCGTTGTCGAGTAGGCCTTGCCCCCTCACTCGCCTACAGGAAAATGCTGCCCCAGGCTTCTGCCAGCTGACCTCAAGCACCTACATCAAAGAATCCCTCAGTGGTCTCAGACTTGGACTCTGGAACTCACGTGAACTAAATTTCATTTTCTGTGATCCTTTTACTGTAAAGGTCCTCTTCTCTTGGCCCTCCCCCTCCCTCCCACATTATTTGGTGTCTGTGCAGAATGCGATGTGACAAACACTTCTTTCACAGGTTTTGAAAGTGGAAAAATGAACTAACCTGCTGAGTTAATCCTAATTTGAATTTGCTGTGGATTATTAGTAAAATTGGATCGCAAAAACTAAGTGATTGGGAAAACACATCACTGCCTATTCTTTTAAAAATGAATTCAAAGAACAAAGAACAAAGAAAAGTACAACACAGGAACAGGCCCTCCGGCCCTCCAAGCCTGCGCCGATCATATTGCCCATCAACTAAAACATTTTGCACTTCCGGGGTCCATATCCCTCTATTCCCATCCTATTCATGTATTTGTCAAGCTGCCTCTTAAATACCACTATCGTACCTGCTTCCACTACCTCCTCTGGCAGCGAATTCCAGACACTCACTACCGTCTGCGTAAAAAACTTGCCCCGCACATCTCCTCTATATTTTTCTCCTCCCACCTTAAATCTATGTCCCCTAGTAATTGACTCTTCCACCCTGGGAAAAAGCTTCTGACTATCTACTCTGTCCATGCCACTCATGATTTTGTAAACTTCTATCAAGTCATCCCTCAATCTCCGTCGCTCTAGTGAGAACAATTCGAGTTTTTCCAACCTCTCCTCTTGGCTAATAACCTCCAGACCAGGCAGCATCCTGGTAAACCACCTCTGCACCCTCTCCAACACCTCCATATCCTTCTGCTAATGTGGCGACCAGAATTGCACGCAATATTCCAAGTGTGGCCCAACCAATGTTCTATACAACTGCAGCATGACTACCCAGCTTTTATTCTCAATACCCCTGCCAATGAAGGCAAGCATGCAATATGCCTTCCTGACTACCTTATCCACCTGCGTTGCCGCTTTCAGTGACCTGTGGACCTGTACACCCAGATCCCTCTGCCTGTCGTTGCACTTAAGGGTTCTGCCATTTACTGTATAATTCCTGCCTGTATTAGACCTTCCAAAATGCATTACTTCGCATTTGTCCGGATTAAACTCTATCTGCCATTTCTCCACCCAAGTCTCCAACCAAGCTATATCCCGTTGTATCCTTTGACAATCCTCTTCACTATCTGCAACTCTTCCAACCTTAGTGTCGTCTGCAAACTTACTAATTAGCCCAGTTACATTTTCCTCCAAATCATTTACGTACATTACAAACAGCAAAGGTCCCAGCACTGATCCCTGTGGAACTCCACCAGTCACAGCTCTCCATTAAGAAAGCACCCTTCAAAACACCTTCCGCTTATGGACAGGTGGAAAGAGAAAATCAGAGTAGTTTGACCGTCTCTCTCCTGTCCATAACATTTCCAAAACCACATCTAAATGTCTTCTTCTAACTTGAGATGAGCATGCTTAAAGTATGAGTCGTATGGAGCAGAATTTTCCATGACCATTGGCAGTGGGTACAATTAGGGGTGTGAGCAGACAATATGGCGAGAAAGCCAAAATCAGTTTCATGACTTTGTGAAACCAGTTTGCAATCGTCCGCTCTGCCTGTCAATGACGAGCTACGTTTCCCACCATTGGATGTCGGGAACTTCATTGTATTACATCTGCGTATCATTATAAGTCCAGCTTGCCGGAATCACCACCCCCCACCCCCCCCACCCCCCCACTGGATCATCCGAGCTCATGCCAATGCGTTTCACAACAGCATATATAAGGCATGCACCTGGTGAGCTGCACTTTGACGGGAGCTCAGTGGTGAGTGCACAGTAACATTTCGCAGCGCTCACAAGGGTCACCTATTGGACTTCAATGTTGAGGCATCGTGCATTCAGGTGAGGGCACAGGCAAGTCACTTTTTCCCAGCTGGCTGATAGTGCAATGCCGGGTCAAGGGCTGCCCTGCAGTTGAGGCAAGTTGGTGGGGGAGGAAGTGAGTATTATGCACAAGTGATTAACACCCGTGCCCAGGCTGTGCATTTACACATTCTTAACCTTCCTAACATTGCCACAATGTCTTGGTACTCCACCAACATCCACAGCAGAGGTAGAGGAAGACTGCTCACTGCTATGCCCTAACTATGATGACCTTGGAGGGCATCCTCTGGAGGGGCGAGACCTAGTGGGCCCCGACCTGCTTTCAGGGTCCTGCTATGTGGCAGTGGCACCTTCCTCGGTCTGTGGAGCTGGAGCTGCTGGGGTTACAGGGAATGGGGATTTGAATGGGCCGGACACTCCCAGAGTTACCTGGATGGATGGCCCTTGGGTTGGGACACCTGCTGATCCTCTTCCCTATGGGTGCCTGAGGGCCTGACTCCTTGAGGAGAAGCAGTAGCTGGAATGAGATCGAGCTGTCCTGCACCCCTCTCACGTTGACCCTGCTGGAGGCTAACTATATAGTCAGTGATGGAGTTCAGCCCACACAGCAGTGCAGGACCAATGTCCATGGCAGGTGCTATCCTATCAGTGTTGACATCAGTGCGTTGGCATGCTGGCGCTATCACTTTATACTGAAGGCAGATGGACTCCTCCATCATGCTTTGCAATCTGGGACGTGCAGCAAAACATTCCTTCCAGATGTTCCCGAGCTTGCAGCTCCAGCAATTGTGACATGACCAGGTCCAGAGACTTGACACCTGACTTGGTCTCAGCAACGTTCTGGCCTCCAGCAGTCCTCTGTATGCCGGAAACCTGGGAAGCTGCCACCTGCTGTGGATCAGGCATTGCAATGTGCTCACGAGATTTTCACCCGAGTCTACTATAGACCCAGGTTCCGCCAACAGGTCTTCAATGTGACGGGTCTTCAATGAAGGTGCCTTCAGATTCTTCTTCCAACGTGTCTTTGGGGTTTGATTGGTGACCCTGGGTCATGGATTCCATTGGCTGTTTCCCAGATGTGCCTGCAACAGCAAAGAGAGATCATTAGTGCATGGCAGTGGCCTGTGAAACAGGACACATCACTCACAGCATGGTTGTCTGATGGATGTTGGAATTTTGAATGATATATTTATACATAAGTGATAGTTCTGTGAATATTTAAAGCAGTCTGGCACAATTTCTTTTCTGAAGTTCATAAGACTTTTTGTTATTATTGATGATTATAGAAAATGTAGGCCCAGATTTTGTGGGCAGTGATAAAGTGATGGTGCTTGCACTGATAGTGAAGAAAGCTGCAAACAAAGATCTAGCGAACACTGTGGCATGGGTTTCACCTTTCCCAATGTTAATTTTATTCCAGTCAACCACTGGGGATCTCTGGTATCCAGTAAGAGTGATATCATTACAAAGATTAAGCAGCCAATCACATTGAAGAATACTCACAGACAGCAAACTTGGCAATAAAAAGCACTGATTTTTCTTTGATTTTTAATCATTTCACAGACAGCAAAATAAAATTGGAACATACACATAGGATTGATGTAGAAACTGAAATATCTTAAACTTAAAAGAATTGAAAAATCAATGGAATATTTTACCAGAGTGGAGAAATTTTCTAATATACAAATATAACGTTATATGGATCCTCATTTGCTAGAGCAGTGCTGACTCACAGTCAGCACAGGACCGGTCCAGATCTTTGCCGGCCAGCTGGATGACTCTATTATAAAAGTCCATGTGGACCTTGATTTCAGGCATTCCTCCACCAGTCTGCGACCTCTCCCTCTTGCTGTGTGCCAGCTTGTCCTACATAAATACAGATGGAGAGAGTATAAACAGGATGTCTGCCAGGCCAGATGATAAGTATGCCTGGCATGTGTGGGTGGTGGGTGGTCCAATGGGTGAGATGAGGATAATGAAGGTTTGTATGAGAGAGTGAATGGTGATGTTCCTTGAACTGGCAGTGAGTGAGGGCCCTGTGGATGTGTGACGAGTTTGTGAGTGTGTGAGGTGAGAGTGATGAGGAGAGTGACTTACCCTGGCAGAACGGAGCAGATCATTCATCCTCTTTCGGCAGTGGGTGGCTGTCCTCTTTAGCAGGGCATTGGCACTAATGACTGCAGCCAATGCCTTCCCAGTTGGATTAGTGATGTTGCTGCTCATCCTGTGCCAGAGAGGGGTGGAGGACATCATCGTGAGCCTCCGCTGCGTCCAAAAGGCGCTCAAGGGACGTGACACTAAACCGGGGGGGCTGCAGTCTTCTTGCCTTTTGGGGCCATGTCTTTTTTACAGTAGTCCTGGGCTGGAAGCACTGAAAGGTGTGCACATAACTGCAATTTAAATATGGCGCCCAGCATGATGAAGTGGCAAGGTGACGTTGTGGCAGGTGAATCGGAGGCTGCCCACTATCGGAACGGTGTGTTTCCCAGGAATGTATTATTAATGAGGCGGGATAGGGATGTTACAGCGTGAAAATCCGCCATTGCAACGAATGGGTAAAACATTCTTTTTCCCACCCACTACCGCACCTACTGCAAATCTGGTCTCTAAAATATGAGGAAAAATACAATTAGCTCTGATAGGAAGATTTGAAATTTTGGCCTGGATTTTGTGGTTGTCATGATAACGAAACTGCCAGCGTTCGACCTCATTACTACATGAAACTGACAGCGATTTCTGGCGTCCATACATGTGCAATGAAATGGGAAATCCAGAAGTGATTCTCTGCTCCTCCATAGGGTGCACAGTTGAAATCATCACAGATGGAAATCTTCTCAATCACTTGCATGATTTGAACTTCCACTTTTATGCTGTTGGTCTTGCTATGAAAAGTCGTGAAAAAGTTGCAACTTGTTTCAGCAAGTATAACTGGGATTTTAACAGTGTATATAAGTCATAAGTACAACCTCGTTAGTCCTGAAAAACTAATGTTATATTTATAGAATATCAAATTTCTCCACTCTGATAAAATATTCCATTGATTTTTCAATTCTTTTTAAGTTTATGATATTTCAGTTTCTACATCAATCCTAACTGTATGTTCCAATTTTATTTTGCTGTCTGTGAAATGATTAAAATTCAAAGAAAACTTTTACTGCCATGTTTGCTGTCTGTGAGTATTCTTCAATGTGATTGGCTGCTTAGTCTTTCTAATGATATCACTCTTGCTGGATACCAGAGATCCCCAGTGGTTGACTCTGGAATAAAATAAACATTGGGAAAGGTGAAACCCATGCCGCAATGTTTGCTGGATCTTTGCAGCTTTCTTCGTTATCAGTGCAAGCACCATCACTTTATCACTGCCCACAAAGTCTGGGCCTACATTTTCTACAATCATCAAGTATAACAATAGTCCTATGGACTTCAGTAAAGAAATTGTGCCAGCCTGCTTTAAATATTCACAGAACTATCACTTATGTATAAATATATCATTCAAAATTCCATTTCAGCACGTTTATGGACCTACAGGTTTTTCAGGAAAAATTATGGTGATAATGAAGTTAATATTGTTTGGTAAAAATTCCATAGCGCAAAATGCTTTTGCAGGGTATATAACTACATTAAAACACTAGGTGATAGTAAATAAAATATTTTTTACTTGCCTGATAAAAGTTTATTTTCAGGAGTTCTCTT